>NW_027328003.1:600000-900000 GCF_047675955.1 Chlorocebus sabaeus
CGAGTTACAGCTTTCTCCACAAGAAGCCTTTCGCTAAGACTGTTCCTGTGGGATTTGCATAATGATATTTGGAAGCCCATAGAGGGCTATGATGAAAAAGGAAATACCTAAATAAAAAGTGGAAAGAAGATTTCTGAGAAACTGCTATGTGTTCTGTTAATTCATCTCACAGAATTACAGCTTTGCTCTCCAGAAGCCTTTCGCTAAGACTATTTTTGTGGAATTTGCAAAGTGATCTTGGAAGCCTATAGAGGGCTATGGTGAAAAAGGAAATATCTTTAGTTAAAAACTGGAAAGAAGCTTTATGAGAAACTGCTTTGTGTTCTGTTTATTCATCTCACCGATTTACAGCTTTCCCCTCAAGAAGCCGTTCACTAAGACTGTTCTTGTGGAATTTGCAAAGTGATATTTGGAAGCCCAGAGAGGGCTACGGTGAAAAAGGAAATATCTTCCGTTAAAAACTGGAAAGAAGATTTCTGAGAAACTGCTTTGTGTTCTGTTAATTCATCTCACAGCGTTACAGCTTTCCCCTCCAGAAATCTTTGGCTAAGACTGTTCTTGTGCAATTTGCAAAGTGATATTTCGAAGCCCATAGAGGGCTATGGTGAAAAAGGAAATACCCTAAGATAAAAACTGAAAAGAATCTTTCTGAGCAACTGCTTTGTTTTCTTTTAAATCAACTCACAGAGTTACAGCTTTCCCCTCAACAAGCCTATTGCTAAGGCTGTTTTTGTGGAATTTGCAAAGTGATATTTGGAAGCCCATAGATGGCTAAGGTGAAAATGGAAATATCCTAAGATAAAAATCGAAAAGAAGCTTTCTGAGAAACTGCCTTGTGTTCTCTTAGTTCATCTCACAGAGTTACAGCTTTACCCTCAAGAAACCGTTCACTGAGACTGTTCTTGTGAAATTTGCAAAGTGATATTGGAAGCCCGAAGAAGGCTATGGTGAAAAAGGAAATATCTTCAGTTTAAAACTGGAAAGAATCTATCTGAGAAACTACTTTGTGTTCTCTTAATTCAACTCACAGAGTAACAGCTTTCTCTTAAAGAAGCCTTTCACTAAGACTGTTCTTGTGGAATTTGCAAAGTGATATTTGGAGCCCTTAGAAGGCTGTGGTGAAAAAGGAAATATCCTAATATAAAAACTGAACATAAGCTTTCTGAGAAACTGCTTTGTGTAAGGTTAATTCATCTCACAGAGTTACAGCTTGTCCCCGCAGAATCCTTTCGCTAAGACTGTTCTTGTGGAATTTGCAAAGAGAAATTTCGAAGCCCATAGAGGGCTATGGTGAAAAAGGGAATATCTTCCTTTAAAAACCGAAAAGAAACTTTCTGAGAAACTGCTTTGTGTTCTGTTAGTTCATCTCACAGAGTTTGAGCTTTCCCCTCAAGAAGCCGTTGACTAAGACTCTTCTTTTGCAATTTGCAAATTCATATTTGGTAACTCATAGAGGGCTATGGTGAAAAAGTAAATATCTCCCGTTAAAAAGTGGAAAGAAGCTTTCTGAGAAACTGGCGTGTTTTCTGTTAATACATCTCACCGAATTAGAGCTTTCCCCTCAAGAAGCCTTTTGCTAAGACTGTTCTTGTGGAATTTGCAAGGTGATATTTGGAAGACCATAGAGGTCTATGGTGAAAAAGGAAATAGCCTAAGATAGAAACTGAAAAGAAGCTTCCTGAAAAACTGCTTTGTGTTCTGTTGATTCATCTCAAAGAGTTAGAGATTTCCCCTTAAGAAGTCTCTCGCTAAGACTGTTCTTGTGGAATTTGGAAAGTGATATTCGGAAGCCCATAGAGTGCTATAGTGAAAATGGAAATATCCCAAGATAAAAACGGAAAAGAAGCTTTCTGAGAAACTGCCTTGTGTTCTGATAGTTCATCTCATTGAGTTACAGCTTTAGCCTCAAGAAGCCGTTCACTAAGACTGTTCTTGTGAAATTTTCAAAGTGATATTTGGAAGCCCATAGAGGGCTATGGTGAAAAAGGAAATACCTTCAATTTAAAACTAGAAAGAAGCTTTCTGAGAAACTGCTTTGTGTTCTGTTAATTCATCTCAGAGTGTTACAGCTTTCCCCTCAAGAAGCCTGTCGCTAAGACTGTTCCTGTGGAACTTCCAAAGTGATATTTGGAAGCCCTTAGAGGGCTATGGTGAAAAAGGAATATCTTCTGTTAAAAACTGGAAAGAAGATTTCTGAGAAACTTCTTTCTGTTCTGTTAATTCATCTCACAGAGTTACAGCTTTCCCCGCAAGAAGCCTTTCGCTAAGAGTGTTCTTGTGGAATTTGCAAAGTGATATTTGGAAGCCCATAGAAAGCTACCGTGAAAAAGGAAATATCTTCAGTTAAAAACTGGAAGAAACTTTCTGAGAAACTACTCTGTGTTCTGTTAACTCAACTCACAGAGTTACACCTTTCCCCTCAAGAAGCCTTTCACTAAGGCTGTTGTTGTGTAATTTGAAAAGTGATATTTGGAAGCCCATAGAGGGCTTTGGTGAAAAAGGAAATATCTTCAGTTAAAAACTGGAAAGTCGCTTTCTGAGAAACTGCTTTGTGTTCTGTTAATTCATCTCAAAGAGTTAAAACTTTCCCCTCCAGAAGTCTTTCGCTTAGACTGTTCTTGTGGAATTTGCAAAATGATATTTGGAAGCCCAAAGAGAGCTATGGTGAAAAAGGAAATATCCTAAGATAAAAACTGAAAAGAAGCTTTCTGACGAACTGCTTTGTGTTCTCTTAATTCGTATCACAGAGTTACAAATTTTCCCTCAAGACGCCATTCGCTAAGACTGTTCTTGTGCAATTTGCAAAGTGATATTTGGAAGCCCATAGAGGGCCATGATAAAAAAGGATATATCTTCAATTAAAACCTGGAAAGAAACTTTCTGAGAAACTGCTTTGCGTTGTAGTAATTCATCTCACAGAGTTACAACTTTCTTCTCAAGAAGCTTTTCGGTAAGTCTGTTTTGTGGAATTTGCAAAGTGATATTTGGAAGCCCATAGTGGGATAAGCAGAAAAAGGAAATATCTTCCGTTAGAAACTGGAAGGAAGCTTTCTGAGAAACTGCTTCGTGTTCTGTTAATTCATCTAACAGAGTTACAGCTGTCCCGTACAGAAGCCTTTCGCTAAGAGTTTTCTTGTGGAATTTGCAGAGTAATATTTGGAAGCCCTTAGAAGGCTATGGTGAAAAAGGAAATATCCTAAGATAAAAACAGAAAAGAAACTTTCTGAGAAACTGTTTTGTGTTCTGTTAATTCATCTCACAGAGTTACTGCTTTTACTTCAAGATGCCTTTCGCTAAGACTGTTCTAGTGCAAATTGCAAAGTGATATTTTGAAGCCCATAGAGAGCTATGTTGAACAATTAAAATCTTTCGTTAAAAACTGGAAAGAAGCTTTCTGCGAAACTGCTTTTTGTTCTGTTAATTCATCTCACAGAGTTACAGCTTTCTCCTCAAGAAGCCGTTCACTAAGACTGTTCTTGTGGAATTTGCAAAGAGATATTTAAAAGCCCATAGAAGACTATGGTGAAAAAGGAAATATCCTAAGATAAAAACAGAAAAGAAGCATTCTGAGAAACTGCTTTGTGTTCTGTTAATTCATCTCACGGAGTTACTTATTTCCTCTCCAGAATCCTTTCTCTAATACTGTTACTGTTTAGTTTGCTAAGTGATATTTGGAAGCCAGTAGAAGGCGATGGTGAAAAAGGAAATTTCTTCGTTTAGAAACTTGAAAGAAGCTTTCTGAGAAACTACTTTGTGTTCTGTTAATTCATCTCACAGAGTTACAGCTTTCACCTCAAGAAGCCGTTCTCTTGGATTATTCTTGTGAAATTTTCAAAGTGATATTTTTAAACCCACAGAAGGCTATGGTGAAAAAGAAAATATCTTCCTTTAATAACTGGAAAGAAACTTTCTGAGAAACTGCCGTGTTTTCTGTTAATACATCTCACCGAGTTACAGCTTTCCTCTCAAGAAGCCTTTCTGTAAGGCTCTTCTTGTGGAATTTGCAAAGTGATATTTGGAAGCCCATAGAGGCCTATGGTGAAAAAGGAAATATCTTCCGTTAAATACTGGAAGAAAGATTTCTGAAAAACTGCTTTGTGTTTTTTTAATTCATGTCACAGAGTTACAGCTTTCCCCTCCATAATCCTTTCGCTAAGACTGTTGTTGTGGAATTTGCAAAGTGATATTTCGAAGCCCATAGAGGGCTATGGTGAAAAAGGAAATACCTTAAGATAAAAACTGAAAAGAATCTTTCTGAGCAACTGCTTTGTTTTCTTTTAAATCAACTCACAGAGTTACAGCTTTCCCCTCAACAAGCCTATTGCTAAGGCTGTTTTTGTGGAATTTGCAAAGTGATATTTGGAAGCCCTTAGAGGGCTTCGGTGAAAAAGGAAATATCTTCAATTAAAAAATGGAAAGAAGCTTTCTGAGAAACTGCTTTGTGTTCTGTTAATTCATCTCACAGCGTTACAGGTTTTAACTCAAGAAGCCCTTTGCTAAGACTGTTCTTGGGTAATTAGCAAAATGATATTTGGAAGCTCTTAGAGGGCTATACGAAAAAGGAAATATCTTCAGTTAAAAACTGGAAAGAAGCTTTCTGAGAAACTTCTTTTTGTCCTCTTAATGCATATCACAGAGTTACAGCTTTCCCCTCAAGAAGCCCTTCGCTAAGACTGTTCTTGTGGAATTTACAAAGTGATATTTGGAAGCCCATAGAGGGCTATGTTGAAAAAGGAAATATCCTAAGTTAAAAACTGGAAAGAAGCTTTCTGAGATACTGCCGTGTGTTCTGTTAATGCATCTCACCAAGTTACAGCTTTCCCCAAAAGAAGTCTTTGGCTAAGACTGTTCTTGTGGGATTTGCAAAGTGATATTTGGAAGCCCATAGAGGGCTACGGTTAAAAAGAAAATATCTTCAGTGAAAAACTGGAAAGAAGCTTTCTGAGAAACTGCTTTGTGTTCTGTTAATTCATCTCACAGGGTTACAGCTTTTCCCTCAAGAAGCCTTTCACTAAGTCTGCTATTGTGGGATTTGCAAAGTGACATTTGTAAGCCCAGAGAGGGCTATGCTGAAAAACGAAATATCTTCAGTTAAAATCAGGAAAGAAGCTTTCTGAGAATCTGCTTTGTGTTCTGTTAATTCATCTCACAGAATTACAGCTTTCCCCTCAAGAAGCCTTTCGCTAAGACTGTTCTTGTGAAATTTGCAAAGTGATATTTGGAAGCATATAGAGGGCTACGGTGAGAAAGGAAATATCCTAAGATAAAAACTGAAAAGAAGCTTTCTCAGAAACTGCTTAGTGTTCTGTTAATTCATCTTACAGAGTAACAGCTTTACCCTCAAGAAGCCTTTAGCTAAGAATGTTCTTGTGGATTTTGCAAAGTGAAATTTGAAGCCCATAGAGGGGTACGGTGACAAAGCAATATCTTCCATTAATCCAAAAAGAAGCTTTCTGAGAAACTGATTTGTGTTCTGTTAATTCATCTCACAGAGTTACAGCTTTCCCCTCAAGAAGCCTTTCGCCAAGACTATTCTTGTGGAATTTGCAAAGTGATATTTGGAAGCCCATAGAGGGCTATGGTGAAAAAGGAAATATCTTCCGTTAAAAACTGGAAAGAAGATTTCTGAGAAACTGCTTTGTGTCCTGTTAAGTCGTTTCACAGAGTTACAGCGTTCTCCTCCAGAAGCCCTTCGCTAAGACTGTTCTTGTTTAAATTGCAAAGTGATATTTGGAAGCCCATAGAGGGCTGTGGGAAAAAGAAAATATCTTCGGTTGAAATCTGGAAAGAAGCTTTCTGAGAAACAGCTCTGTGTTCTGTTAATTCATTTTAGAGAGTTACAGCTTTCCGCTCCAGAAGTCTTTCGCTAAGACTGCTCTTTTGGAATTTTCAAAGTGATATTTGGAAGCCCTTAGAGGGCTATGGTGAAAAAGGAACTGTCTTCCGTTAAAAACTGGAAAGAAGCATTCTGAGATACTGCCGTGTGTTCTGTTAATACATCTAACCGAGTTACAGCTTTCCCCTCTAGAAGCCTTTCGCTAAGACTGTTCTTGTGGCATTTGCAATGTGATATTTGGAAGCCCATAGAGGACTATGGTGAAAAAGGAAATATCTTCAGTTAAAAACTGGAAAGAAGCTTTCTGAGAAACTGCTTTGTGTTCTGCTAATTCATCTCACAGTGTTACAGGTTTCCCCTCCAGAAGCCTTTCGCTTAGACTGTTCTTGTGGAATTTGCAAAGTGATATTTGGAAGTCCATAGAGGGCTATGGTGAAAAAGGACATATCTTCCATTAAAAACTGGAAAGAAATTTTCTGAGAAACTGCTTTGTTTTCTGTTAATTCATCTCACAGAGTTACAGCTTTCTTCTCAAGTAGCCTTTCGGTAAGACTGTTCTTGTGTAATTTGCAAAGTGATATTTGGAAGACCATAGAGGGCTATGTTGAAAAAGGAAATATAGTAAGATAAAATCCGAAAAGAAGCTTTCTGAGAAACTGCTTTGTGTTCTGTTAATTCATCTCAAAGTGTCACAGATTTCCCTTCAAGAGGCCGTTCACTAAGACTGTTCTTCTGAAATTTGGAAAGTGATATTTAGAATCCCATAGAGGGCTATGGTGAAAAAGGAATTATTTTCCGTTAAAAACTGGAAAGAAGCTTTCTGAGAAACTGCTTTGTGTTCTGTTAATTCATCTCACAGAGTTACATTTCCCTCTAAATCCTTTCGCTAAGGCTGTTGTTGTCGAATTTGCAAAGTGATATTTGGAAGCCCATAGAGGGCTATGGTGAAAAAGGAAATATCTTCAGTTAAAAACTGGAAAGAGGCTTTCTGAGAAACTGTCATGTGTTCTGATAATAGACCTCACCCAGTTACAGCTTTCCCTTCAAGAAGCCTTTTGCTAAGACTGTTGTTGTGGGATTTGCAAAATGATATTTGGAAGCCCATAGAGCGCTATGGTGAAAAAGGAAATATCTTCTGTTAAAAAGCGGAAAGAAGCTTTCTGAGAAACTCCTCTTTGTTCTGTTAATTCCCCTCAAAGAGTTACAGCTTTCCACTCAATAATTCTTTCGCTAAGACTGTTCTTGTGGAATTTGCAAAGTGAGATTTGGAAGCCCATAGAGGTCTATGGTGAAAAAGGAAGTATCGTAAGATAAAAACTGAAAAGAAGCTTTCTGAGAAATTGCTTTGTGTTCTGTTAATTCATCTCACATAGTTACAACATTTCCCTCTAAAAGACTTTCGCTAAGACTGTTCTTGTGGAATTTCAAAGTGATATTTGGAAGCCCATACATGGTTATGTTGAAAAAGGAAATATCTTCCGTTAAAAACTGGAAAGAAGATATCTGAGAAACTGCTTTGTGTTCCGTTAATTCATCTCACAGCGTTACAGTTTTCCCCTCCCGAAGTCTTTCGCTTCCACTGTTCTTGTGGAATTTGCATAGTGATATTTGGAACCCCATAGAGGGATATGGTGAAAATGGAAATAACTTCAATTAAAAAATGAAGAGAAGCTTTCCAAGAAACTGCTTTGTGTTCTGTTAATTCATCTCAAAGAATTACAGCTTTCCCCTCAAGAAGCCTTCCGCTAAGACTGTTTTTGAGGAATTTCCAAAGTGACATGTGGAAGCCCATAGAGGGCTATGGTGAAAATGGAAATATCCTAAGATACTTACCGAAGAGAAGCTGTCTGAAAAACTGCTTTGTGTTCTGTTAGTTCATCTCACAGAGATACAGCTTTTCCCTCAAGAAGCCGTTCATTAAGACTGTTTTGTGAAATTTGGAAAGTGATATTTGGAAACCCATAGAGGACTATGGTGAAAAAGGAAATATCTTCCGTTAAAAACTGGAAAGAAGATTTGTGAGAAAATGCTTTGTGTTCTGTTAATTCATCTTACAGTTTTAGCGCTTTCCCCTCAAGAAGCCTTTCGCTAAGACTGTTCTTGTGGAATTTGCAAAGTGATATTTGGAAGCCCAAAAGGGCTATGGTGAAAAAGGAAATATCCTCAGTTAAAAACTGGAAAGAAGCTTTCTGAGAAACTGCTTTGTGTTCAGTTAGTTCCTCTCACAGAGTTACAGCTTTCCCCTCAAGAAGACTTTCGCTAAGACTGTTCATGTGGAATTTTCAAAGTGATAATTGGAATCCCATAGAGGGCTATGGTGAAAAAGGAAATATCCTAAGGTAAAAAATGAAAAGTAGGTTTCTGAGAAAATGTTTTGTGTTCTGTTGATTAATCTTACAGAGTTACAGCTTTACCCTCAAGAAGCCTTTCGCTAAGACTTTTCTTCTGGAATTTGCAAAGTGATAATTGGAAACCCTATAGCCCTATGGTTAAAATGGAAATATCGTAAGACAGAAAATGAAAAGAAGGTTTCTGAGAAACTGCTTTGAATTCTTTTAATTCATCTTACAGATTTACAGCATTTATCTCCAGAATCCTTTCGCTAAGACTGTTCTTGTGGAATTTGCAAAATGTTTTTGGAAGCCCATAGAGGGCTATGCTGAAAAAGGAAGTATCCTAAGATGAAAACTGAAAAGAAGCTTTCTGAGAAACTGCTTTGTGTTCTGTTAATTCATCTCAGAGAGTTACAGCTGTCCCCTCAGGAAGTCTTTCACAAATACTGTTCTTGTGTAATTTGCAAAGTGATATTTGGAAGACCATAGAGGGCTATGTTGAAAAAGGAAATATAGTAAGATAAAATCCGAAAAGAAGCTTTCTGAGAAACTGCTTTGTGTTCTGTTAATTCATCTCAAAGTGTCACAGATTTCCCCTCATGAGGCCGTTCACTAAGACTGTTCTTCTGAAATTTGGAAAGGGATATTTAGAATCTCATAGAGGGCTATGGTGAAAAAGGAAATATTTTCCGATAAAAACTGTAAAGAAGCTTTCTGATAAACTGCTTTGTGTTCTGTTAGTTCATCTCACAGAGTTCCAGCTTTCCCTTCAAGAAGCAGTTCACTGAGACTATTCTTGTGAAATTTGCAAAGTGATATTAGAAAATTTCAGGAGGACTATGGTGAAAAAGGAAATATCTTCCGTTAAAAACTTGAAAGAAGCTTTTTGAGAAACTGCCGTGTGTTCTGTTAAAGCATCTCACCGAGTTACAGCTTTCCCCTCAAGAAGGCTTTCGCTAAGACTGTTCTTGTCGGATTTCCAAAGGGATATTTGGAAGCCCATAGAGGGCTATGGTGAAAAAGGAAATATCTTAAGTTAAAATCTGGAAAGATGATATCTGAGAAACTGCTTTGTGTTCTGTTAATTCATCTCACAGAGTTACAGTTTTTCCCTACAGAAGTCTTTCGCTTCCACTGTTCTTGTGGAATTTGCATAGTGATATTTGGAACCCCATAGAGGGCTATGGTGAAAATGGAAATAACTTCAGTTAAAAAATGAAAAGAAGCTTTCCGAGAAACTGCTTTGTGTTCTGTTAATTCATCTCAAAGAGTTACAGCTTTCCCCTCAAGAAGCCTTCCGCTAAGACTGTTTTTGAGGAATTTCCAAAGTGATATGTGGAAGCCCATAGAGGGCTATGGTGAAAATGGAAATATCGTAAAATACTTACCGAAAAGAAGCTGTCTGAAAAATTGCTTTGTGTTCTGTTAGTTCATCTCACAGAGCTACAGCTTTTCCCTCAAGAAGCCGTTCACTAAGACTGTTTTGTGAAATTTGCAAAGTGATATTTGGAAGCCCATAGAGGGCTAAGGTGAAAAAGGAAATATCTTCCGTTAAAAACTGGAAAGAACCATTCTGAGAAAATGCGGTGTGTTCTGTTAGTACATATCACCGAGCTACAGCTTTCCCCTCAGGAAGCCGTTCACTGAGACTGTTCTTGTGGAATTGCAAAGTGATATTTGGAGGCACATAGAGGGTAATGGTGAAAAAGGAAACATCCTAAGATAAAAACTGAAAAGAAGCTTTCTGAGAAACTGCTTTGTGTTCTGTTAATTCAAGTCACAGAGTTACTCTTTTACCTCAGGAAGCCTTTCGCTCAGGCTGTTGTTGTGGAATTTACAAAGTGATATTTTGAAGCCCATAGAGGGCTATGGTGAAAAAGGAAATACCTTCAGTTAAAAACTGAAAAGAAGCTTTCTGAGAAACCACGTTGTGTTCTGTTAGTTAACCTCACAGAGTTACAGCTTTCCTCTCATGAAGCCGTTCACTAAGACTGTTCTTGTGGAATTTGCAAAGTGATATTTGGAAGCCCATAGAGGGCTAAGGTGAAAAAGGAAAATCCTAAGATAAAAACTGAAAAGAAGCTTTCTGAGAAACTGTTTTGTGTTGTGTTAATTCATCTCACAGAGTTACAGCTTTCCCCTCAAGAAGTCGTTCACTAAGACTGTTCTTGTGAAATTTGCAAAGTGATATTTGGAAGCCCATAGAGGGCGATAGTGAAAAAGGAAATATCCTAAGATAAATACTGAAAGGAAGCATTCTGAGAAACTCTTTTATGTTTTGTTAATTCATCTCACAGGGTTACAGCTTTCCCTTCAAGATTCCTTTCGCTAAGGCTGTTCTTGTGGAATTGGCAAAGTGATATTTGGATGCCCATAGAGGGCTATGGTGAAAAAGGAAATATCTTCCCTTAAAAACTAGAAAGAAGCACTCTGAGAAACTGCTGCGTGTTCTGTTAATACATCTCACCGAGTTACAGCTTTCTCCACAAGAAGCCTTTCGCTAAGACTGTTCCTGTGGGATTTGCATAATGATATTTGGAAGCCCATAGAGGGCTATGATGAAAAAGGAAATACCTAAATAAAAAGTGGAAAGAAGATTTCTGAGAAACTGCTATGTGTTCTGTTAATTCATCTCACAGAATTACAGCTTTGCTCTCCAGAAGCCTTTCGCTAAGACTATTTTTGTGGAATTTGCAAAGTGATCTTGGAAGCCTATAGAGGGCTATGGTGAAAAAGGAAATATCTTTAGTTAAAAACTGGAAAGAAGCTTTATGAGAAACTGCTTTGTGTTCTGTTTATTCATCTCACCGATTTACAGCTTTCCCCTCAAGAAGCCGTTCACTAAGACTGTTCTTGTGGAATTTGCAAAGTGATATTTGGAAGCCCAGAGAGGGCTACGGTGAAAAAGGAAATATCTTCCGTTAAAAACTGGAAAGAAGATTTCTGAGAAACTGCTTTGTGTTCTGTTAATTCATCTCACAGCGTTACAGCTTTCCCCTCCAGAAATCTTTGGCTAAGACTGTTCTTGTGCAATTTGCAAAGTGATATTTCGAAGCCCATAGAGGGCTATGGTGAAAAAGGAAATACCCTAAGATAAAAACTGAAAAGAATCTTTCTGAGCAACTGCTTTGTTTTCTTTTAAATCAACTCACAGAGTTACAGCTTTCCCCTCAACAAGCCTATTGCTAAGGCTGTTTTTGTGGAATTTGCAAAGTGATATTTGGAAGCCCATAGATGGCTAAGGTGAAAATGGAAATATCCTAAGATAAAAATCGAAAAGAAGCTTTCTGAGAAACTGCCTTGTGTTCTCTTAGTTCATCTCACAGAGTTACAGCTTTACCCTCAAGAAACCGTTCACTGAGACTGTTCTTGTGAAATTTGCAAAGTGATATTGGAAGCCCGAAGAAGGCTATGGTGAAAAAGGAAATATCTTCAGTTTAAAACTGGAAAGAATCTATCTGAGAAACTACTTTGTGTTCTCTTAATTCAACTCACAGAGTAACAGCTTTCTCTTAAAGAAGCCTTTCACTAAGACTGTTCTTGTGGAATTTGCAAAGTGATATTTGGAGCCCTTAGAAGGCTGTGGTGAAAAAGGAAATATCCTAATATAAAAACTGAACATAAGCTTTCTGAGAAACTGCTTTGTGTAAGGTTAATTCATCTCACAGAGTTACAGCTTGTCCCCGCAGAATCCTTTCGCTAAGACTGTTCTTGTGGAATTTGCAAAGAGAAATTTCGAAGCCCATAGAGGGCTATGGTGAAAAAGGGAATATCTTCCTTTAAAAACCAAAAAGAAACTTTCTGAGAAACTGCTTTGTGTTCTGTTAGTTCATCTCACAGAGTTTGAGCTTTCCCCTCAAGAAGCCGTTGACTAAGACTCTTCTTTTGCAATTTGCAAATTCATATTTGGTAACTCATAGAGGGCTATGGTGAAAAAGTAAATATCTCCCGTTAAAAAGCGGAAAGAAGCTTTCTGAGAAACTGGCGTGTTTTCTGTTAATACATCTCACCGAATTAGAGCTTTCCCCTCAAGAAGCCTTTTGCTAAGACTGTTCTTGTGGAATTTGCAAGGTGATATTTGGAAGACCATAGAGGTCTATGGTGAAAAAGGAAATAGCCTAAGATAGAAACTGAAAAGAAGCTTCCTGAAAAACTGCTTTGTGTTCTGTTGATTCATCTCAAAGAGTTAGAGATTTCCCCTTAAGAAGTCTCTCGCTAAGACTGTTCTTGTGGAATTTGGAAAGTGATATTCGGAAGCCCATAGAGTGCTATAGTGAAAATGGAAATATCCCAAGATAAAAACGGAAAAGAAGCTTTCTGAGAAACTGCCTTGTGTTCTGATAGTTCATCTCATTGAGTTACAGCTTTAGCCTCAAGAAGCCGTTCACTAAGACTGTTCTTGTGAAATTTTCAAAGTGATATTTGGAAGCCCATAGAGGGCTATGGTGAAAAAGGAAATACCTTCAATTTAAAACTAGAAAGAAGCTTTCTGAGAAACTGCTTTGTGTTCTGTTAATTCATCTCAGAGTGTTACAGCTTTCCCCTCAAGAAGCCTGTCGCTAAGACTGTTCCTGTGGAACTTCCAAAGTGATATTTGGAAGCCCTTAGAGGGCTATGGTGAAAAAGGAATATCTTCTGTTAAAAACTGGAAAGAAGATTTCTGAGAAACTTCTTTCTGTTCTGTTAATTCATCTCACAGAGTTACAGCTTTCCCCGCAAGAAGCCTTTCGCTAAGAGTGTTCTTGTGGAATTTGCAAAGTGATATTTGGAAGCCCATAGAAAGCTACCGTGAAAAAGGAAATATCTTCAGTTAAAAACTGGAAAAAACTTTCTGAGAAACTACTCTGTGTTCTGTTAACTCAACTCACAGAGTTACACCTTTCCCCTCAAGAAGCCTTTCACTAAGGCTGTTGTTGTGTAATTTGAAAAGTGATATTTGGAAGCCCATAGAGGGCTTTGGTGAAAAAGGAAATATCTTCAGTTAAAAACTGGAAAGTCGCTTTCTGAGAAACTGCTTTGTGTTCTGTTAATTCATCTCAAAGATTTAAAACTTTCCCCTCCAGAAGTCTTTCGCTTAGACTGTTCTTGTGGAATTTGCAAAATGATATTTGGAAGCCCAAAGAGAGCTATGGTGAAAAAGGAAATATCCTAAGATAAAAACTGAAAAGAAGCTTTCTGACGAACTGCTTTGTGTTCTCTTAATTCGTATCACAGAGTTACAAATTTTCCCTCAAGACACCATTCGCTAAGACTGTTCTTGTGCAATTTGCAAAGTGATATTTGGAAGCCCATAGAGGGCCATGATAAAAAAGGATATATCTTCAATTAAAACCTGGAAAGAAACTTTCTGAGAAACTGCTTTGCGTTGTAGTAATTCATCTCACAGAGTTACAACTTTCTTCTCAAGAAGCTTTTCGGTAAGTCTGTTTTGTGGAATTTGCAAAGTGATATTTGGAAGCCCATAGTGGGATAAGCAGAAAAAGGAAATATCTTCCGTTAGAAACTGGAAGGAAGCTTTCTGAGAAACTGCTTCGTGTTCTGTTAATTCATCTAACAGAGTTACAGCTGTCCCGTACAGAAGCCTTTCGCTAAGAGTTTTCTTGTGGAATTTGCAGAGTAATATTTGGAAGCCCTTAGAAGGCTATGGTGAAAAAGGAAATATCCTAAGATAAAAACAGAAAAGAAACTTTCTGAGAAACTGTTTTGTGTTCTGTTAATTCATCTCACAGAGTTACTGCTTTTACTTCAAGATGCCTTTCGCTAAGACTGTTCTAGTGCAAATTGCAAAGTGATATTTTGAAGCCCATAGAGAGCTATGTTGAACAATTAAAATCTTTCGTTAAAAACTGGAAAGAAGCTTTCTGCGAAACTGCTTTTTGTTCTGTTAATTCATCTCACAGAGTTACAGCTTTCTCCTCAAGAAGCCGTTCACTAAGACTGTTCTTGTGGAATTTGCAAAGAGATATTTAAAAGCCCATAGAAGACTATGGTGAAAAAGGAAATATCCTAAGATAAAAACAGAAAAGAAGCATTCTGAGAAACTGCTTTGTGTTCTGTTAATTCATCTCACGGAGTTAGTTATTTCCTCTCCAGAATCCTTTCTCTAATACTGTTACTGTTTAGTTTGCTAAGTGATATTTGGAAGCCAGTAGAAGGCGATGGTGAAAAAGGAAATTTCTTCGTTTAGAAACTTGAAAGAAGCTTTCTGAGAAACTACTTTGTGTTCTGTTAATTCATCTCACAGAGTTACAGCTTTCACCTCAAGAAGCCGTTCTCTTGGATTATTCTTGTGAAATTTTCAAAGTGATATTTTTAAACCCACAGAAGGCTATGGTGAAAAAGAAAATATCTTCCTTTAATAACTGGAAAGAAACTTTCTGAGAAACTGCCGTGTTTTCTGTTAATACATCTCACCGAGTTACAGCTTTCCTCTCAAGAAGCCTTTCTGTAAGGCTCTTCTTGTGGAATTTGCAAAGTGATATTTGGAAGCCCATAGAGGCCTATGGTGAAAAAGGAAATATCTTCCGTTGAATACTGGAAGAAAGATTTCTGAAAAACTGCTTTGTGTTTTTTTAATTCATGTCACAGAGTTACAGCTTTCCCCTCCATAATCCTTTCGCTAAGACTGTTGTTGTGGAATTTGCAAAGAGATATTTGGAAGCCCATAGAGGGCTATGGTGAAAAAGGAAATATAATAAGATAAAAACTGCAAAGAAGCTTTCTGAGAAACTGTTTCGGGTTCTGTTAATTCATCTCACAGAGTTACAGCTTTTCTTTCAAGACGTATTTCGCTAAGAGTGTTCTTGTGGAATTTGCAAAGTGATATTTGGAAGCCCTTAGAGGGCTTCGGTGAAAAAGGAAATATCTTCAATTAAAAAATGGAAAGAAGCTTTCTGAGAAACTGCTTTGTGTTCTGTTAATTCATCTCACAGCGTTACAGGTTTTAACTCAAGAAGCCCTTTGCTAAGACTGTTCTTGGGTAATTAGCAAAATGATATTTGGAAGCTCTTAGAGGGCTATACGAAAAAGGAAATATCTTCAGTTAAAAACTGGAAAGTCGCTTTCTGAGAAACTGCTTTGTGTTCTGTTAATTCATCTCAAAGAGTTAAAACTTTCCCCTCCAGAAGTCTTTCGCTTAGACTGTTCTTGTGGAATTTGCAAAATGATATTTGGAAGCCCAAAGAGAGCTATGGTGAAAAAGGAAATATCCTAAGATAAAAACTGAAAAGAAGCTTTCTGACGAACTGCTTTGTGTTCTCTTAATTCGTATCACAGAGTTACAAATTTTCCCTCAAGACGCCATTCGCTAAGACTGTTCTTGTGCAATTTGCAAAGTGATATTTGGAAGCCCATAGAGGGCCATGATAAAAAAGGATATATCTTCAATTAAAACCTGGAAAGAAACTTTCTGAGAAACTGCTTTGCGTTGTAGTAATTCATCTCACAGAGTTACAACTTTCTTCTCAAGAAGCTTTTCGGTAAGTCTGTTTTGTGGAATTTGCAAAGTGATATTTGGAAGCCCATAGTGGGATAAGCAGAAAAAGGAAATATCTTCCGTTAGAAACTGGAAGGAAGCTTTCTGAGAAACTGCTTCGTGTTCTGTTAATTCATCTAACAGAGTTACAGCTGTCCCGTACAGAAGCCTTTCGCTAAGAGTTTTCTTGTGGAATTTGCAGAGTAATATTTGGAAGCCCTTAGAAGGCTATGGTGAAAAAGGAAATATCCTAAGATAAAAACAGAAAAGAAACTTTCTGAGAAACTGTTTTGTGTTCTGTTAATTCATCTCACAGAGTTACTGCTTTTACTTCAAGATGCCTTTCGCTAAGACTGTTCTAGTGCAAATTGCAAAGTGATATTTTGAAGCCCATAGAGAGCTATGTTGAACAATTAAAATCTTTCGTTAAAAACTGGAAAGAAGCTTTCTGCGAAACTGCTTTTTGTTCTGTTAATTCATCTCACAGAGTTACAGCTTTCTCCTCAAGAAGCCGTTCACTAAGACTGTTCTTGTGGAATTTGCAAAGAGATATTTAAAAGCCCATAGAAGACTATGGTGAAAAAGGAAATATCCTAAGATAAAAACAGAAAAGAAGCATTCTGAGAAACTGCTTTGTGTTCTGTTAATTCATCTCACGGAGTTACTTATTTCCTCTCCAGAATCCTTTCTCTAATACTGTTACTGTTTAGTTTGCTAAGTGATATTTGGAAGCCAGTAGAAGGCGATGGTGAAAAAGGAAATTTCTTCGTTTAGAAACTTGAAAGAAGCTTTCTGAGAAACTACTTTGTGTTCTGTTAATTCATCTCACAGAGTTACAGCTTTCACCTCAAGAAGCCGTTCTCTTGGATTATTCTTGTGAAATTTTCAAAGTGATATTTTTAAACCCACAGAAGGCTATGGTGAAAAAGAAAATATCTTCCTTTAATAACTGGAAAGAAACTTTCTGAGAAACTGCCGTGTTTTCTGTTAATACATCTCACCGAGTTACAGCTTTCCTCTCAAGAAGCCTTTCTGTAAGGCTCTTCTTGTGGAATTTGCAAAGTGATATTTGGAAGCCCATAGAGGCCTATGGTGAAAAAGGAAATATCTTCCGTTGAATACTGGAAGAAAGATTTCTGAAAAACTGCTTTGTGTTTTTTTAATTCATGTCACAGAGTTACAGCTTTCCCCTCCATAATCCTTTCGCTAAGACTGTTGTTGTGGAATTTGCAAAGAGATATTTGGAAGCCCATAGAGGGCTATGGTGAAAAAGGAAATATAATAAGATAAAAACTGCAAAGAAGCTTTCTGAGAAACTGTTTCGGGTTCTGTTAATTCATCTCACAGAGTTACAGCTTTTCTTTCAAGACGTATTTCGCTAAGAGTGTTCTTGTGGAATTTGCAAAGTGATATTTGGAAGCCCTTAGAGGGCTTCGGTGAAAAAGGAAATATCTTCAATTAAAAAATGGAAAGAAGCTTTCTGAGAAACTGCTTTGTGTTCTGTTAATTCATCTCACAGCGTTACAGGTTTTAACTCAAGAAGCCCTTTGCTAAGACTGTTCTTGGGTAATTAGCAAAATGATATTTGGAAGCTCTTAGAGGGCTATACGAAAAAGGAAATATCTTCAGTTAAAAACTGGAAAGTCGCTTTCTGAGAAACTGCTTTGTGTTCTGTTAATTCATCTCAAAGAGTTAAAACTTTCCCCTCCAGAAGTCTTTCGCTTAGACTGTTCTTGTGGAATTTGCAAAATGATATTTGGAAGCCCAAAGAGAGCTATGGTGAAAAAGGAAATATCCTAAGATAAAAACTGAAAAGAAGCTTTCTGACGAACTGCTTTGTGTTCTCTTAATTCGTATCACAGAGTTACAAATTTTCCCTCAAGACGCCATTCGCTAAGACTGTTCTTGTGCAATTTGCAAAGTGATATTTGGAAGCCCATAGAGGGCCATGATAAAAAAGGATATATCTTCAATTAAAACCTGGAAAGAAACTTTCTGAGAAACTGCTTTGCGTTGTAGTAATTCATCTCACAGAGTTACAACTTTCTTCTCAAGAAGCTTTTCGGTAAGTCTGTTTTGTGGAATTTGCAAAGTGATATTTGGAAGCCCATAGTGGGATAAGCAGAAAAAGGAAATATCTTCCGTTAGAAACTGGAAGGAAGCTTTCTGAGAAACTGCTTCGTGTTCTGTTAATTCATCTAACAGAGTTACAGCTGTCCCGTACAGAAGCCTTTCGCTAAGAGTTTTCTTGTGGAATTTGCAGAGTAATATTTGGAAGCCCTTAGAAGGCTATGGTGAAAAAGGAAATATCCTAAGATAAAAACAGAAAAGAAACTTTCTGAGAAACTGTTTTGTGTTCTGTTAATTCATCTCACAGAGTTACTGCTTTTACTTCAAGATGCCTTTCGCTAAGACTGTTCTAGTGCAAATTGCAAAGTGATATTTTGAAGCCCATAGAGAGCTATGTTGAACAATTAAAATCTTTCGTTAAAAACTGGAAAGAAGCTTTCTGCGAAACTGCTTTTTGTTCTGTTAATTCATCTCACAGAGTTACAGCTTTCTCCTCAAGAAGCCGTTCACTAAGACTGTTCTTGTGGAATTTGCAAAGAGATATTTAAAAGCCCATAGAAGACTATGGTGAAAAAGGAAATATCCTAAGATAAAAACAGAAAAGAAGCATTCTGAGAAACTGCTTTGTGTTCTGTTAATTCATCTCACGGAGTTACTTATTTCCTCTCCAGAATCCTTTCTCTAATACTGTTACTGTTTAGTTTGCTAAGTGATATTTGGAAGCCAGTAGAAGGCGATGGTGAAAAAGGAAATTTCTTCGTTTAGAAACTTGAAAGAAGCTTTCTGAGAAACTACTTTGTGTTCTGTTAATTCATCTCACAGAGTTACAGCTTTCACCTCAAGAAGCCGTTCTCTTGGATTATTCTTGTGAAATTTTCAAAGTGATATTTTTAAACCCACAGAAGGCTATGGTGAAAAAGAAAATATCTTCCTTTAATAACTGGAAAGAAACGTTCTTAGAAACTGCCGTGTTTTCTGTTAATACATCTCACCGAGTTACAGCTTTCCTCTCAAGAAGCCTTTCTGTAAGGCTCTTCTTGTGGAATTTGCAAAGTGATCTTGGAAGCCTATAGAGGGCTATGATGAAAAAGGAAATATCTTTAGTTAAAAACTGGAAAGAACTTTATGAGAAACTGCTTTGTGTTCTGTTTATTCATCTCACCGATTTACAGCTTTCCCCTCAAGAAGCCGTTCACTAAGACTGTTCTTGTGGAATTTGCAAAGTGATATTTGGAAGCCCAGAGAGGGCTACGGTGAAAAAGGAAATATCTTCCGTTAAAAACTGGAAAGAAGATTTCTGAGAAACTGCTTTGTGTTCTGTTAATTCATCTCACAGCGTTACAGCTTTCCCCTCCAGAAATCTTTGGCTAAGACTGTTCTTGTGCAATTTGCAAAGTGATATTTCGAAGCCCATAGAGGGCTATGGTGAAAAAGGAAATACCCTAAGATAAAAACTGAAAAGAATCTTTCTGAGCAACTGCTTTGTTTTCTTTTAAATCAACTCACAGAGTTACAGCTTTCCCCTCAACAAGCCTATTGCTAAGGCTGTTTTTGTGGAATTTGCAAAGTGATATTTGGAAGCCCATAGATGGCTAAGGTGAAAATGGAAATATCCTAAGATAAAAATCGAAAAGAAGCTTTCTGAGAAACTGCCTTGTGTTCTCTTAGTTCATCTCACAGAGTTACAGCTTTACCCTCAAGAAACCGTTCACTGAGACTGTTCTTGTGAAATTTGCAAAGTGATATTGGAAGCCCGAAGAAGGCTATGGTGAAAAAGGAAATATCTTCAGTTTAAAACTGGAAAGAATCTATCTGAGAAACTACTTTGTGTTCTCTTAATTCAACTCACAGAGTAACAGCTTTCTCTTAAAGAAGCCTTTCACTAAGACTGTTCTTGTGGAATTTGCAAAGTGATATTTGGAGCCCTTAGAAGGCTGTGGTGAAAAAGGAAATATCCTAATATAAAAACTGAACATAAGCTTTCTGAGAAACTGCTTTGTGTAAGGTTAATTCATCTCACAGAGTTACAGCTTGTCCCCGCAGAATCCTTTCGCTAAGACTGTTCTTGTGGAATTTGCAAAGAGAAATTTCGAAGCCCATAGAGGGCTATGGTGAAAAAGGGAATATCTTCCTTTAAAAACCGAAAAGAAACTTTCTGAGAAACTGCTTTGTGTTCTGTTAGTTCATCTCACAGAGTTTGAGCTTTCCCCTCAAGAAGCCGTTGACTAAGACTCTTCTTTTGCAATTTGCAAATTCATGTTTGGTAACTCATAGAGGGCTATGGTGAAAAAGTAAATATCTCCCGTTAAAAAGCGGAAAGAAGCTTTCTGAGAAACTGGCGTGTTTTCTGTTAATACATCTCACCGAATTAGAGCTTTCCCCTCAAGAAGCCTTTTGCTAAGACTGTTCTTGTGGAATTTGCAAGGTGACATTTGGAAGACCATAGAGGTCTATGGTGAAAAAGGAAATAGCCTAAGATAGAAACTGAAAAGAAGCTTCCTGAAAAACTGCTTTGTGTTCTGTTGATTCATCTCAAAGAGTTAGAGATTTCCCCTTAAGAAGTCTCTCGCTAAGACTGTTCTTGTGGAATTTGGAAAGTGATATTCGGAAGCCCATAGAGTGCTATAGTGAAAATGGAAATATCCCAAGATAAAAACGGAAAAGAAGCTTTCTGAGAAACTGCCTTGTGTTCTGATAGTTCATCTCATTGAGTTACAGCTTTAGCCTCAAGAAGCCGTTCACTAAGACTGTTCTTGTGAAATTTTCAAAGTGATATTTGGAAGCCCATAGAGGGCTATGGTGAAAAAGGAAATACCTTCAATTTAAAACTAGAAAGAAGCTTTCTGAGAAACTGCTTTGTGTTCTGTTAATTCATCTCAGAGTGTTACAGCTTTCCCCTCAAGAAGCCTGTCGCTAAGACTGTTCCTGTGGAACTTCCAAAGTGATATTTGGAAGCCCTTAGAGGGCTATGGTGAAAAAGGAATATCTTCTGTTAAAAACTGGAAAGAAGATTTCTGAGAAACTTCTTTCTGTTCTGTTAATTCATCTCACAGAGTTACAGCTTTCCCCGCAAGAAGCCTTTCGCTAAGAGTGTTCTTGTGGAATTTGCAAAGTGATATTTGGAAGCCCATAGAAAGCTACCGTGAAAAAGGAAATATCTTCAGTTAAAAACTGGAAGAAACTTTCTGAGAAACTACTCTGTGTTCTGTTAACTCAACTCACAGAGTTACACCTTTCCCCTCAAGAAGCCTTTCACTAAGGCTGTTGTTGTGTAATTTGAAAAGTGATATTTGGAAGCCCATAGAGGGCTTTGGTGAAAAAGGAAATATCTTCAGTTAAAAACTGGAAAGTCGCTTTCTGAGAAACTGCTTTGTGTTCTGTTAATTCATCTCAAAGAGTTAAAACTTTCCCCTCCAGAAGTCTTTCGCTTAGACTGTTCTTGTGGAATTTGCAAAATGATATTTGGAAGCCCAAAGAGAGCTATGGTGAAAAAGGAAATATCCTAAGATAAAAACTGAAAAGAAGCTTTCTGACGAACTGCTTTGTGTTCTCTTAATTCGTATCACAGAGTTACAAATTTTCCCTCAAGACGCCATTCGCTAAGACTGTTCTTGTGCAATTTGCAAAGTGATATTTGGAAGCCCATAGAGGGCCATGATAAAAAAGGATATATCTTCAATTAAAACCTGGAAAGAAACTTTCTGAGAAACTGCTTTGCGTTGTAGTAATTCATCTCACAGAGTTACAACTTTCTTCTCAAGAAGCTTTTCGGTAAGTCTGTTTTGTGGAATTTGCAAAGTGATATTTGGAAGCCCATAGTGGGATAAGCAGAAAAAGGAAATATCTTCCGTTAGAAACTGGAAGGAAGCTTTCTGAGAAACTGCTTCGTGTTCTGTTAATTCATCTAACAGAGTTACAGCTGTCCCGTACAGAAGCCTTTCGCTAAGAGTTTTCTTGTGGAATTTGCAGAGTAATATTTGGAAGCCCTTAGAAGGCTATGGTGAAAAAGGAAATATCCTAAGATAAAAACAGAAAAGAAACTTTCTGAGAAACTGTTTTGTGTTCTGTTAATTCATCTCACAGAGTTACTGCTTTTACTTCAAGATGCCTTTCGCTAAGACTGTTCTAGTGCAAATTGCAAAGTGATATTTTGAAGCCCATAGAGAGCTATGTTGAACAATTAAAATCTTTCGTTAAAAACTGGAAAGAAGCTTTCTGCGAAACTGCTTTTTGTTCTGTTAATTCATCTCACAGAGTTACAGCTTTCTCCTCAAGAAGCCGTTCACTAAGACTGTTCTTGTGGAATTTGCAAAGAGATATTTAAAAGCCCATAGAAGACTATGGTGAAAAAGGAAATATCCTAAGATAAAAACAGAAAAGAAGCATTCTGAGAAACTGCTTTGTGTTCTGTTAATTCATCTCACGGAGTTACTTATTTCCTCTCCAGAATCCTTTCTCTAATACTGTTACTGTTTAGTTTGCTAAGTGATATTTGGAAGCCAGTAGAAGGCGATGGTGAAAAAGGAAATTTCTTCGTTTAGAAACTTGAAAGAAGCTTTCTGAGAAACTACTTTGTGTTCTGTTAATTCATCTCACAGAGTTACAGCTTTCACCTCAAGAAGCCGTTCTCTTGGATTATTCTTGTGAAATTTTCAAAGTGATATTTTTAAACCCACAGAAGGCTATGGTGAAAAAGAAAATATCTTCCTTTAATAACTGGAAAGAAACTTTCTGAGAAACTGCCGTGTTTTCTGTTAATACATCTCACCGAGTTACAGCTTTCCTCTCAAGAAGCCTTTCTGTAAGGCTCTTCTTGTGGAATTTGCAAAGTGATATTTGGAAGCCCATAGAGGCCTATGGTGAAAAAGGAAATATCTTCCGTTAAATACTGGAAGAAAGATTTCTGAAAAACTGCTTTGTGTTTTTTTAATTCATGTCACAGAGTTACAGCTTTCCCCTCCATAATCCTTTCGCTAAGACTGTTGTTGTGGAATTTGCAAAGAGATATTTGGAAGCCCATAGAGGGCTATGGTGAAAAAGGAAATATAATAAGATAAAAACTGCAAAGAAGCTTTCTGAGAAACTGTTTCGGGTTCTGTTAATTCATCTCACAGAGTTACAGCTTTTCTTTCAAGACGTATTTCGCTAAGAGTGTTCTTGTGGAATTTGCAAAGTGATATTTGGAAGCCCTTAGAGGGCTTCGGTGAAAAGGGAAATATCTTCAATTAAAAAATGGAAAGAAGCTTTCTGAGAAACTGCTTTGTGTTCTGTTAATTCATCTCACAGCGTTACAGGTTTTAACTCAAGAAGCCCTTTGCTAAGACTGTTCTTGGGTAATTAGCAAAATGATATTTGGAAGCTCTTAGAGGGCTATACGAAAAAGGAAATATCTTCAGTTAAAAACTGGAAAGAAGCTTTCTGAGAAACTTCTTTTTGTCCTCTTAATGCATATCACAGAGTTACAGCTTTCCCCTCAAGAAGCCTTTCGCTAAGACTGTTCTTGTGGAATTTACAAAGTGATATTTGGAAGCCCATAGAGGGCTATGTTGAAAAAGGAAATATCCTAAGTTAAAAACTGGAAAGAAGCTTTCTGAGATACTGCCGTGTGTTCTGTTAATGCATCTCACCAAGTTACAGCTTTCCCCAAAAGAAGTCTTTGGCTAAGACTGTTCTTGTGGGATTTGCAAAGTGATATTTGGAAGCCCATAGAGGGCTATGGTTAAAAAGAAAATATCTTCAGTGAAAAACTGGAAAGAAGCTTTCTGAGAAACTGCTTTGTGTTCTGTTAATTCATCTCACAGGGTTACAGCTTTTCCCTCAAGAAGCCTTTCACTAAGTCTGCTATTGTGGGATTTGCAAAGTGACATTTGTAAGCCCAGAGAGGGCTATGCTGAAAAACGAAATATCTTCAGTTAAAATCAGGAAAGAAGCTTTCTGAGAATCTGCTTTGTGTTCTGTTAATTCATCTCACAGAATTACAGCTTTCCCCTCAAGAAGCCTTTCGCTAAGACTGTTCTTGTGAAATTTGCAAAGTGATATTTGGAAGCATATAGAGGGCTACGGTGAGAAAGGAAATATCCTAAGATAAAAACTGAAAAGAAGCTTTCTCAGAAACTGCTTAGTGTTCTGTTAATTCATCTTACAGAGTAACAGCTTTACCCTCAAGAAGCCTTTAGCTAAGAATGTTCTTGTGGATTTTGCAAAGTGAAATTTGAAGCCCATAGAGGGGTACGGTGAGAAAGCAATATCTTCCATTAATCCAAAAAGAAGCTTTCTGAGAAACTGATTTGTGTTCTGTTAATTCATCTCACAGAGTTACAGCTTTCCCCTCAAGAAGCCTTTCGCTAAGACTATTCTTGTGGAATTTGCAAAGTGATATTTGGAAGCCCATAGAGGGCTATGGTGAAAAAGGAAATATCTTCCGTTAAAAACTGGAAGGAAGATTTCTGAGAAACTGCTTTGTGTCCTGTTAAGTCGTTTCACAGAGTTACAGCGTTCTCCTCCAGAAGCCCTTCGCTAAGACTGTTCTTGTTTAAATTGCAAAGTGATATTTGGAAGCCCATAGAGGGCTGTGGGAAAAAGAAAATATCTTCGGTTGAAATCTGGAAAGAAGCTTTCTGAGAAACAGCTCTGTGTTCTGTTAATTCATTTTAGAGAGTTACAGCTTTCCGCTCCAGAAGTCTTTCGCTAAGACTGCTCTTTTGGAATTTTCAAAGTGATATTTGGAAGCCCTTAGAGGGCTATGGTGAAAAAGGAACTGTCTTCCGTTAAAAACTGGAAAGAAGCATTCTGAGATACTGCCGTGTGTTCTGTTAATACATCTAACCGAGTTACAGCTTTCCCCTCTAGAAGCCTTTCGCTAAGACTGTTCTTGTGGCATTTGCAATGTGATATTTGGAAGCCCATAGAGGACTATGGTGAAAAAGGAAATATCTTCAGTTAAAAACTGGAAAGAAGCTTTCTGAGAAACTGCTTTGTGTTCTGCTAATTCATCTCACAGTGTTACAGGTTTCCCCTCCAGAAGCCTTTCGCTTAGACTGTTCTTGTGGAATTTGCAAAGTGATATTTGGAAGTCCATAGAGGGCTATGGTGAAAAAGGACATATCTTCCATTAAAAACTGGAAAGAAATTTTCTGAGAAACTGCTTTGTTTTCTGTTAATTCATCTCACAGAGTTACAGCTTTCCCCTCAAGAACCGTTTCGTTAAGAGTGTTCTTGTGGAATTTGCAAAGTGATATTTGGAAGACCATAGAGGGCTATGTTGAAAAAGGAAATATAGTAAGATAAAATCCGAAAAGAAGCTTTCTGAGAAACTGCTTTGTGTTCTGTTAATTCATCTCAAAGTGTCACAGATTTCCCTTCAAGAGGCCGTTCACTAAGACTGTTCTTCTGAAATTTGGAAAGTGATATTTAGAATCCCATAGAGGGCTATGGTGAAAAAGGAATTATTTTCCGTTAAAAACTGGAAAGAAGCTTTCTGAGAAACTGCTTTGTGTTCTGTTAATTCATCTCACAGAGTTACATTTCCCTCTAAATCCTTTCGCTAAGGCTGTTGTTGTCGAATTTGCAAAGTGATATTTGGAAGCCCATAGAGGGCTATGGTGAAAAAGGAAATATCTTCAGTTAAAAACTGGAAAGAGGCTTTCTGAGAAACTGTCATGTGTTCTGATAATAGACCTCACCCAGTTACAGCTTTCCCTTCAAGAAGCCTTTCGCTAAGACTGTTGTTGTGGGATTTGCAAAATGATATTTGGAAGCCCATAGAGCGCTATGGTGAAAAAGGAAATATCTTCTGTTAAAAAGCGGAAAGAAGCTTTCTGAGAAACTCCTCTTTGTTCTGTTAATTCCCCTCAAAGAGTTACAGCTTTCCACTCAATAATTCTTTCGCTAAGACTGTTCTTGTGGAATTTGCAAAGTGAGATTTGGAAGCCCATAGAGGTCTATGGTGAAAAAGGAAGTATCGTAAGATAAAAACTGAAAAGAAGCTTTCTGAGAAATTGCTTTGTGTTCTGTTAATTCATCTCACATAGTTACAACATTTCCCTCTAAAAGACTTTCGCTAAGACTGTTCTTGTGGAATTTCAAAGTGATATTTGGAAGCCCATACATGGTTATGTTGAAAAAGGAAATATCTTCCGTTAAAAACTGGAAAGAAGATATCTGAGAAACTGCTTTGTGTTCCGTTAATTCATCTCACAGCGTTACAGTTTTCCCCTCCCGAAGTCTTTCGCTTCCACTGTTCTTGTGGAATTTGCATAGTGATATTTGGAACCCCATAGAGGGATATGGTGAAAATGGAAATAACTTCAATTAAAAAATGAAGAGAAGCTTTCCGAGAAACTGCTTTGTGTTCTGTTAATTCATCTCAAAGAATTACAGCTTTCCCCTCAAGAAGCCTTCCGCTAAGACTGTTTTTGAGGAATTTCCAAAGTGACATGTGGAAGCCCATAGAGGGCTATGGTGAAAATGGAAATATCCTAAGATACTTACCGAAGAGAAGCTGTCTGAAAAACTGCTTTGTGTTCTGTTAGTTCATCTCACAGAGATACAGCTTTTCCCTCAAGAAGCCGTTCATTAAGACTGTTTTGTGAAATTTGGAAAGTGATATTTGGAAACCCATAGAGGACTATGGTGAAAAAGGAAATATCTTCCGTTAAAAACTGGAAAGAAGATTTGTGAGAAAATGCTTTGTGTTCTGTTAATTCATCTTACAGTTTTAGCGCTTTCCCCTCAAGAAGCCTTTCGCTAAGACTGTTCTTGTGGAATTTGCAAAGTGATATTTGGAAGCCCAAAAGGGCTATGGTGAAAAAGGAAATATCCTCAGTTAAAAACTGGAAAGAAGCTTTCTGAGAAACTGCTTTGTGTTCAGTTAGTTCCTCTCACAGAGTTACAGCTTTCCCCTCAAGAAGACTTTCGCTAAGACTGTTCATGTGGAATTTTCAAAGTGATAATTGGAATCCCATAGAGGGCTATGGTGAAAAAGGAAATATCCTAAGGTAAAAAATGAAAAGTAGGTTTCTGAGAAAATGTTTTGTGTTCTGTTGATTAATCTTACAGAGTTACAGCTTTACCCTCAAGAAGCCTTTCGCTAAGACTTTTCTTCTGGAATTTGCAAAGTGATAATTGGAAACCCTATAGCCCTATGGTTAAAATGGAAATATCGTAAGACAGAAAATGAAAAGAAGGTTTCTGAGAAACTGCTTTGAATTCTTTTAATTCATCTTACAGATTTACAGCATTTATCTCCAGAATCCTTTCGCTAAGACTGTTCTTGTGGAATTTGCAAAATGTTTTTGGAAGCCCATAGAGGGCTATGCTGAAAAAGGAAGTATCCTAAGATGAAAACTGAAAAGAAGCTTTCTGAGAAACTGCTTTGTGTTCTGTTAATTCATCTCAGAGAGTTACAGCTGTCCCCTCAGGAAGTCTTTCACAAATACTGTTCTTGTGTAATTTGCAAAGTGATATTTGGAAGACCATAGAGGGCTATGTTGAAAAAGGAAATATAGTAAGATAAAATCCGAAAAGAAGCTTTCTGAGAAACTGCTTTGTGTTCTGTTAATTCATCTCAAAGTGTCACAGATTTCCCCTCATGAGGCCGTTCACTAAGACTGTTCTTCTGAAATTTGGAAAGGGATATTTAGAATCTCATAGAGGGCTATGGTGAAAAAGGAAATATTTTCCGATAAAAACTGTAAAGAAGCTTTCTGATAAACTGCTTTGTGTTCTGTTAGTTCATCTCACAGAGTTCCAGCTTTCCCTTCAAGAAGCAGTTCACTGAGACTATTCTTGTGAAATTTGCAAAGTGATATTAGAAAATTTCAGGAGGACTATGGTGAAAAAGGAAATATCTTCCGTTAAAAACTTGAAAGAAGCTTTTTGAGAAACTGCCGTGTGTTCTGTTAAAGCATCTCACCGAGTTACAGCTTTCCCCTCAAGAAGGCTTTCGCTAAGACTGTTCTTGTCGGATTTCCAAAGGGATATTTGGAAGCCCATAGAGGGCTATGGTGAAAAAGGAAATATCTTAAGTTAAAATCTGGAAAGATGATATCTGAGAAACTGCTTTGTGTTCTGTTAATTCATCTCACAGAGTTACAGTTTTTCCCTACAGAAGTCTTTCGCTTCCACTGTTCTTGTGGAATTTGCATAGTGATATTTGGAACCCCATAGAGGGCTATGGTGAAAATGGAAATAACTTCAGTTAAAAAATGAAAAGAAGCTTTCCGAGAAACTGCTTTGTGTTCTGTTAATTCATCTCAAAGAGTTACAGCTTTCCCCTCAAGAAGCCTTCCGCTAAGACTGTTTTTGAGGAATTTCCAAAGTGATATGTGGAAGCCCATAGAGGGCTATGGTGAAAATGGAAATATCGTAAAATACTTACCGAAAAGAAGCTGTCTGAAAAATTGCTTTGTGTTCTGTTAGTTCATCTCACAGAGCTACAGCTTTTCCCTCAAGAAGCCGTTCACTAAGACTGTTTTGTGAAATTTGCAAAGTGATATTTGGAAGCCCATAGAGGGCTAAGGTGAAAAAGGAAATATCTTCCGTTAAAAACTGGAAAGAACCATTCTGAGAAAATGCGGTGTGTTCTGTTAGTACATATCACCGAGCTACAGCTTTCCCCTCAGGAAGCCGTTCACTGAGACTGTTCTTGTGGAATTGCAAAGTGATATTTGGAGGCACATAGAGGGTAATGGTGAAAAAGGAAACATCCTAAGATAAAAACTGAAAAGAAGCTTTCTGAGAAACTGCTTTGTGTTCTGTTAATTCAAGTCACAGAGTTACTCTTTTACCTCAGGAAGCCTTTCGCTCAGGCTGTTGTTGTGGAATTTACAAAGTGATATTTTGAAGCCCATAGAGGGCTATGGTGAAAAAGGAAATACCTTCAGTTAAAAACTGAAAAGAAGCTTTCTGAGAAACCACGTTGTGTTCTGTTAGTTAACCTCACAGAGTTACAGCTTTCCTCTCATGAAGCCGTTCACTAAGACTGTTCTTGTGGAATTTGCAAAGTGATATTTGGAAGCCCATAGAGGGCTAAGGTGAAAAAGGAAAATCCTAAGATAAAAACTGAAAAGAAGCTTTCTGAGAAACTGTTTTGTGTTGTGTTAATTCATCTCACAGAGTTACAGCTTTCCCCTCAAGAAGTCGTTCACTAAGACTGTTCTTGTGAAATTTGCAAAGTGATATTTGGAAGCCCATAGAGGGCGATAGTGAAAAAGGAAATATCCTAAGATAAATACTGAAAGGAAGCATTCTGAGAAACTCTTTTATGTTTTGTTAATTCATCTCACAGGGTTACAGCTTTCCCTTCAAGATTCCTTTCGCTAAGGCTGTTCTTGTGGAATTGGCAAAGTGATATTTGGATGCCCATAGAGGGCTATGGTGAAAAAGGAAATATCTTCCCTTAAAAACTAGAAAGAAGCACTCTGAGAAACTGCTGCGTGTTCTGTTAATACATCTCACCGAGTTACAGCTTTCTCCACAAGAAGCCTTTCGCTAAGACTGTTCCTGTGGGATTTGCATAATGATATTTGGAAGCCCATAGAGGGCTATGATGAAAAAGGAAATACCTAAATAAAAAGTGGAAAGAAGATTTCTGAGAAACTGCTATGTGTTCTGTTAATTCATCTCACAGAATTACAGCTTTGCTCTCCAGAAGCCTTTCGCTAAGACTATTTTTGTGGAATTTGCAAAGTGATCTTGGAAGCCTATAGAGGGCTATGGTGAAAAAGGAAATATCTTTAGTTAAAAACTGGAAAGAAGCTTTATGAGAAACTGCTTTGTGTTCTGTTTATTCATCTCACCGATTTACAGCTTTCCCCTCAAGAAGCCGTTCACTAAGACTGTTCTTGTGGAATTTGCAAAGTGATATTTGGAAGCCCAGAGAGGGCTACGGTGAAAAAGGAAATATCTTCCGTTAAAAACTGGAAAGAAGATTTCTGAGAAACTGCTTTGTGTTCTGTTAATTCATCTCACAGCGTTACAGCTTTCCCCTCCAGAAATCTTTGGCTAAGACTGTTCTTGTGCAATTTGCAAAGTGATATTTCGAAGCCCATAGAGGGCTATGGTGAAAAAGGAAATACCCTAAGATAAAAACTGAAAAGAATCTTTCTGAGCAACTGCTTTGTTTTCTTTTAAATCAACTCACAGAGTTACAGCTTTCCCCTCAACAAGCCTATTGCTAAGGCTGTTTTTGTGGAATTTGCAAAGTGATATTTGGAAGCCCATAGATGGCTAAGGTGAAAATGGAAATATCCTAAGATAAAAATCGAAAAGAAGCTTTCTGAGAAACTGCCTTGTGTTCTCTTAGTTCATCTCACAGAGTTACAGCTTTGCCCTCAAGAAACCGTTCACTGAGACTGTTCTTGTGAAATTTGCAAAGTGATATTGGAAGCCCGAAGAAGGCTATGGTGAAAAAGGAAATATCTTCAGTTTAAAACTGGAAAGAATCTATCTGAGAAACTACTTTGTGTTCTCTTAATTCAACTCACAGAGTAACAGCTTTCTCTTAAAGAAGCCTTTCACTAAGACTGTTCTTGTGGAATTTGCAAAGTGATATTTGGAGCCCTTAGAAGGCTGTGGTGAAAAAGGAAATATCCTAATATAAAAACTGAACATAAGCTTTCTGAGAAACTGCTTTGTGTAAGGTTAATTCATCTCACAGAGTTACAGCTTGTCCCCGCAGAATCCTTTCGCTAAGACTGTTCTTGTGGAATTTGCAAAGAGAAATTTCGAAGCCCATAGAGGGCTATGGTGAAAAAGGGAATATCTTCCTTTAAAAACCGAAAAGAAACTTTCTGAGAAACTGCTTTGTGTTCTGTTAGTTCATCTCACAGAGTTTGAGCTTTCCCCTCAAGAAGCCGTTGACTAAGACTCTTCTTTTGCAATTTGCAAATTCATATTTGGTAACTCATAGAGGGCTATGGTGAAAAAGTAAATATCTCCCGTTAAAAAGCGGAAAGAAGCTTTCTGAGAAACTGGCGTGTTTTCTGTTAATACATCTCACCGAATTAGAGCTTTCCCCTCAAGAAGCCTTTTGCTAAGACTGTTCTTGTGGAATTTGCAAGGTGACATTTGGAAGACCATAGAGGTCTATGGTGAAAAAGGAAATAGCCTAAGATAGAAACTGAAAAGAAGCTTCCTGAAAAACTGCTTTGTGTTCTGTTGATTCATCTCAAAGAGTTAGAGATTTCCCCTTAAGAAGTCTCTCGCTAAGACTGTTCTTGTGGAATTTGGAAAGTGATATTCGGAAGCCCATAGAGTGCTATAGTGAAAATGGAAATATCCCAAGATAAAAACGGAAAAGAAGCTTTCTGAGAAACTGCCTTGTGTTCTGATAGTTCATCTCATTGAGTTACAGCTTTAGCCTCAAGAAGCCGTTCACTAAGACTGTTCTTGTGAAATTTTCAAAGTGATATTTGGAAGCCCATAGAGGGCTATGGTGAAAAAGGAAATACCTTCAATTTAAAACTAGAAAGAAGCTTTCTGAGAAACTGCTTTGTGTTCTGTTAATTCATCTCAGAGTGTTACAGCTTTCCCCTCAAGAAGCCTGTCGCTAAGACTGTTCCTGTGGAACTTCCAAAGTGATATTTGGAAGCCCTTAGAGGGCTATGGTGAAAAAGGAATATCTTCTGTTAAAAACTGGAAAGAAGATTTCTGAGAAACTTCTTTCTGTTCTGTTAATTCATCTCACAGAGTTACAGCTTTCCCCGCAAGAAGCCTTTCGCTAAGAGTGTTCTTGTGGAATTTGCAAAGTGATATTTGGAAGCCCATAGAAAGCTACCGTGAAAAAGGAAATATCTTCAGTTAAAAACTGGAAGAAACTTTCTGAGAAACTACTCTGTGTTCTGTTAACTCAACTCACAGAGTTACACCTTTCCCCTCAAGAAGCCTTTCACTAAGGCTGTTGTTGTGTAATTTGAAAAGTGATATTTGGAAGCCCATAGAGGGCTTTGGTGAAAAAGGAAATATCTTCAGTTAAAAACTGGAAAGTCGCTTTCTGAGAAACTGCTTTGTGTTCTGTTAATTCATCTCAAAGAGTTAAAACTTTCCCCTCCAGAAGTCTTTCGCTTAGACTGTTCTTGTGGAATTTGCAAAATGATATTTGGAAGCCCAAAGAGAGCTATGGTGAAAAAGGAAATATCCTAAGATAAAAACTGAAAAGAAGCTTTCTGACGAACTGCTTTGTGTTCTCTTAATTCGTATCACAGAGTTACAAATTTTCCCTCAAGACGCCATTCGCTAAGACTGTTCTTGTGCAATTTGCAAAGTGATATTTGGAAGCCCATAGAGGGCCATGATAAAAAAGGATATATCTTCAATTAAAACCTGGAAAGAAACTTTCTGAGAAACTGCTTTGCGTTGTAGTAATTCATCTCACAGAGTTACAACTTTCTTCTCAAGAAGCTTTTCGGTAAGTCTGTTTTGTGGAATTTGCAAAGTGATATTTGGAAGCCCATAGTGGGATAAGCAGAAAAAGGAAATATCTTCCGTTAGAAACTGGAAGGAAGCTTTCTGAGAAACTGCTTCGTGTTCTGTTAATTCATCTAACAGAGTTACAGCTGTCCCGTACAGAAGCCTTTCGCTAAGAGTTTTCTTGTGGAATTTGCAGAGTAATATTTGGAAGCCCTTAGAAGGCTATGGTGAAAAAGGAAATATCCTAAGATAAAAACAGAAAAGAAACTTTCTGAGAAACTGTTTTGTGTTCTGTTAATTCATCTCACAGAGTTACTGCTTTTACTTCAAGATGCCTTTCGCTAAGACTGTTCTAGTGCAAATTGCAAAGTGATATTTTGAAGCCCATAGAGAGCTATGTTGAACAATTAAAATCTTTCGTTAAAAACTGGAAAGAAGCTTTCTGCGAAACTGCTTTTTGTTCTGTTAATTCATCTCACAGAGTTACAGCTTTCTCCTCAAGAAGCCGTTCACTAAGACTGTTCTTGTGGAATTTGCAAAGAGATATTTAAAAGCCCATAGAAGACTATGGTGAAAAAGGAAATATCCTAAGATAAAAACAGAAAAGAAGCATTCTGAGAAACTGCTTTGTGTTCTGTTAATTCATCTCACGGAGTTACTTATTTCCTCTCCAGAATCCTTTCTCTAATACTGTTACTGTTTAGTTTGCTAAGTGATATTTGGAAGCCAGTAGAAGGCGATGGTGAAAAAGGAAATTTCTTCGTTTAGAAACTTGAAAGAAGCTTTCTGAGAAACTACTTTGTGTTCTGTTAATTCATCTCACAGAGTTACAGCTTTCACCTCAAGAAGCCGTTCTCTTGGATTATTCTTGTGAAATTTTCAAAGTGATATTTTTAAACCCACAGAAGGCTATGGTGAAAAAGAAAATATCTTCCTTTAATAACTGGAAAGAAACTTTCTGAGAAACTGCCGTGTTTTCTGTTAATACATCTCACCGAGTTACAGCTTTCCTCTCAAGAAGCCTTTCTGTAAGGCTCTTCTTGTGGAATTTGCAAAGTGATCTTGGAAGCCTATAGAGGGCTATGGTGAAAAAGGAAATATCTTTAGTTAAAAACTGGAAAGAACTTTATGAGAAACTGCTTTGTGTTCTGTTTATTCATCTCACCGATTTACAGCTTTCCCCTCAAGAAGCCGTTCACTAAGACTGTTCTTGTGGAATTTGCAAAGTGATATTTGGAAGCCCAGAGAGGGCTACGGTGAAAAAGGAAATATCTTCCGTTAAAAACTGGAAAGAAGATTTCTGAGAAACTGCTTTGTGTTCTGTTAATTCATCTCACAGCGTTACAGCTTTCCCCTCCAGAAATCTTTGGCTAAGACTGTTCTTGTGCAATTTGCAAAGTGATATTTCGAAGCCCATAGAGGGCTATGGTGAAAAAGGAAATACCCTAAGATAAAAACTGAAAAGAATCTTTCTGAGCAACTGCTTTGTTTTCTTTTAAATCAACTCACAGAGTTACAGCTTTCCCCTCAACAAGCCTATTGCTAAGGCTGTTTTTGTGGAATTTGCAAAGTGATATTTGGAAGCCCATAGATGGCTAAGGTGAAAATGGAAATATCCTAAGATAAAAATCGAAAAGAAGCTTTCTGAGAAACTGCCTTGTGTTCTCTTAGTTCATCTCACAGAGTTACAGCTTTACCCTCAAGAAACCGTTCACTGAGACTGTTCTTGTGAAATTTGCAAAGTGATATTGGAAGCCCGAAGAAGGCTATGGTGAAAAAGGAAATATCTTCAGTTTAAAACTGGAAAGAATCTATCTGAGAAACTACTTTGTGTTCTCTTAATTCAACTCACAGAGTAACAGCTTTCTCTTAAAGAAGCCTTTCACTAAGACTGTTCTTGTGGAATTTGCAAAGTGATATTTGGAGCCCTTAGAAGGCTGTGGTGAAAAAGGAAATATCCTAATATAAAAACTGAACATAAGCTTTCTGAGAAACTGCTTTGTGTAAGGTTAATTCATCTCACAGAGTTACAGCTTGTCCCCGCAGAATCCTTTCGCTAAGACTGTTCTTGTGGAATTTGCAAAGAGAAATTTCGAAGCCCATAGAGGGCTATGGTGAAAAAGGGAATATCTTCCTTTAAAAACCGAAAAGAAACTTTCTGAGAAACTGCTTTGTGTTCTGTTAGTTCATCTCACAGAGTTTGAGCTTTCCCCTCAAGAAGCCGTTGACTAAGACTCTTCTTTTGCAATTTGCAAATTCATATTTGGTAACTCATAGAGGGCTATGGTGAAAAAGTAAATATCTCCCGTTAAAAAGCGGAAAGAAGCTTTCTGAGAAACTGGCGTGTTTTCTGTTAATACATCTCACCGAATTAGAGCTTTCCCCTCAAGAAGCCTTTTGCTAAGACTGTTCTTGTGGAATTTGCAAGGTGACATTTGGAAGACCATAGAGGTCTATGGTGAAAAAGGAAATAGCCTAAGATAGAAACTGAAAAGAAGCTTCCTGAAAAACTGCTTTGTGTTCTGTTGATTCATCTCAAAGAGTTAGAGATTTCCCCTTAAGAAGTCTCTCGCTAAGACTGTTCTTGTGGAATTTGGAAAGTGATATTCGGAAGCCCATAGAGTGCTATAGTGAAAATGGAAATATCCCAAGATAAAAACGGAAAAGAAGCTTTCTGAGAAACTGCCTTGTGTTCTGATAGTTCATCTCATTGAGTTACAGCTTTAGCCTCAAGAAGCCGTTCACTAAGACTGTTCTTGTGAAATTTTCAAAGTGATATTTGGAAGCCCATAGAGGGCTATGGTGAAAAAGGAAATACCTTCAATTTAAAACTAGAAAGAAGCTTTCTGAGAAACTGCTTTGTGTTCTGTTAATTCATCTCAGAGTGTTACAGCTTTCCCCTCAAGAAGCCTGTCGCTAAGACTGTTCCTGTGGAACTTCCAAAGTGATATTTGGAAGCCCTTAGAGGGCTATGGTGAAAAAGGAATATCTTCTGTTAAAAACTGGAAAGAAGATTTCTGAGAAACTTCTTTCTGTTCTGTTAATTCATCTCACAGAGTTACAGCTTTCCCCGCAAGAAGCCTTTCGCTAAGAGTGTTCTTGTGGAATTTGCAAAGTGATATTTGGAAGCCCATAGAAAGCTACCGTGAAAAAGGAAATATCTTCAGTTAAAAACTGGAAGAAACTTTCTGAGAAACTACTCTGTGTTCTGTTAACTCAACTCACAGAGTTACACCTTTCCCCTCAAGAAGCCTTTCACTAAGGCTGTTGTTGTGTAATTTGAAAAGTGATATTTGGAAGCCCATAGAGGGCTTTGGTGAAAAAGGAAATATCTTCAGTTAAAAACTGGAAAGTCGCTTTCTGAGAAACTGCTTTGTGTTCTGTTAATTCATCTCAAAGAGTTAAAACTTTCCCCTCCAGAAGTCTTTCGCTTAGACTGTTCTTGTGGAATTTGCAAAATGATATTTGGAAGCCCAAAGAGAGCTATGGTGAAAAAGGAAATATCCTAAGATAAAAACTGAAAAGAAGCTTTCTGACGAACTGCTTTGTGTTCTCTTAATTCGTATCACAGAGTTACAAATTTTCCCTCAAGACGCCATTCGCTAAGACTGTTCTTGTGCAATTTGCAAAGTGATATTTGGAAGCCCATAGAGGGCCATGATAAAAAAGGATATATCTTCAATTAAAACCTGGAAAGAAACTTTCTGAGAAACTGCTTTGCGTTGTAGTAATTCATCTCACAGAGTTACAACTTTCTTCTCAAGAAGCTTTTCGGTAAGTCTGTTTTGTGGAATTTGCAAAGTGATATTTGGAAGCCCATAGTGGGATAAGCAGAAAAAGGAAATATCTTCCGTTAGAAACTGGAAGGAAGCTTTCTGAGAAACTGCTTCGTGTTCTGTTAATTCATCTAACAGAGTTACAGCTGTCCCGTACAGAAGCCTTTCGCTAAGAGTTTTCTTGTGGAATTTGCAGAGTAATATTTGGAAGCCCTTAGAAGGCTATGGTGAAAAAGGAAATATCCTAAGATAAAAACAGAAAAGAAACTTTCTGAGAAACTGTTTTGTGTTCTGTTAATTCATCTCACAGAGTTACTGCTTTTACTTCAAGATGCCTTTCGCTAAGACTGTTCTAGTGCAAATTGCAAAGTGATATTTTGAAGCCCATAGAGAGCTATGTTGAACAATTAAAATCTTTCGTTAAAAACTGGAAAGAAGCTTTCTGCGAAACTGCTTTTTGTTCTGTTAATTCATCTCACAGAGTTACAGCTTTCTCCTCAAGAAGCCGTTCACTAAGACTGTTCTTGTGGAATTTGCAAAGAGATATTTAAAAGCCCATAGAAGACTATGGTGAAAAAGGAAATATCCTAAGATAAAAACAGAAAAGAAGCATTCTGAGAAACTGCTTTGTGTTCTGTTAATTCATCTCACGGAGTTACTTATTTCCTCTCCAGAATCCTTTCTCTAATACTGTTACTGTTTAGTTTGCTAAGTGATATTTGGAAGCCAGTAGAAGGCGATGGTGAAAAAGGAAATTTCTTCGTTTAGAAACTTGAAAGAAGCTTTCTGAGAAACTACTTTGTGTTCTGTTAATTCATCTCACAGAGTTACAGCTTTCACCTCAAGAAGCCGTTCTCTTGGATTATTCTTGTGAAATTTTCAAAGTGATATTTTTAAACCCACAGAAGGCTATGGTGAAAAAGAAAATATCTTCCTTTAATAACTGGAAAGAAACTTTCTGAGAAACTGCCGTGTTTTCTGTTAATACATCTCACCGAGTTACAGCTTTCCTCTCAAGAAGCCTTTCTGTAAGGCTCTTCTTGTGGAATTTGCAAAGTGATATTTGGAAGCCCATAGAGGCCTATGGTGAAAAAGGAAATATCTTCCGTTAAATACTGGAAGAAAGATTTCTGAAAAACTGCTTTGTGTTTTTTTAATTCATGTCACAGAGTTACAGCTTTCCCCTCCATAATCCTTTCGCTAAGACTGTTGTTGTGGAATTTGCAAAGAGATATTTGGAAGCCCATAGAGGGCTATGGTGAAAAAGGAAATATAATAAGATAAAAACTGCAAAGAAGCTTTCTGAGAAACTGTTTCGGGTTCTGTTAATTCATCTCACAGAGTTACAGCTTTTCTTTCAAGACGTATTTCGCTAAGAGTGTTCTTGTGGAATTTGCAAAGTGATATTTGGAAGCCCTTAGAGGGCTTCGGTGAAAAAGGAAATATCTTCAATTAAAAAATGGAAAGAAGCTTTCTGAGAAACTGCTTTGTGTTCTGTTAATTCATCTCACAGCGTTACAGGTTTTAACTCAAGAAGCCCTTTGCTAAGACTGTTCTTGGGTAATTAGCAAAATGATATTTGGAAGCTCTTAGAGGGCTATACGAAAAAGGAAATATCTTCAGTTAAAAACTGGAAAGAAGCTTTCTGAGAAACTTCTTTTTGTCCTCTTAATGCATATCACAGAGTTACAGCTTTCCCCTCAAGAAGCCTTTCGCTAAGACTGTTCTTGTGGAATTTACAAAGTGATATTTGGAAGCCCATAGAGGGCTATGTTGAAAAAGGAAATATCCTAAGTTAAAAACTGGAAAGAAGCTTTCTGAGATACTGCCGTGTGTTCTGTTAATGCATCTCACCAAGTTACAGCTTTCCCCAAAAGAAGTCTTTGGCTAAGACTGTTCTTGTGGGATTTGCAAAGTGATATTTGGAAGCCCATAGAGGGCTATGGTTAAAAAGAAAATATCTTCAGTGAAAAACTGGAAAGAAGCTTTCTGAGAAACTGCTTTGTGTTCTGTTAATTCATCTCACAGGGTTACAGCTTTTCCCTCAAGAAGCCTTTCACTAAGTCTGCTATTGTGGGATTTGCAAAGTGACATTTGTAAGCCCAGAGAGGGCTATGCTGAAAAACGAAATATCTTCAGTTAAAATCAGGAAAGAAGCTTTCTGAGAATCTGCTTTGTGTTCTGTTAATTCATCTCACAGAATTACAGCTTTCCCCTCAAGAAGCCTTTCGCTAAGACTGTTCTTGTGAAATTTGCAAAGTGATATTTGGAAGCATATAGAGGGCTACGGTGAGAAAGGAAATATCCTAAGATAAAAACTGAAAAGAAGCTTTCTCAGAAACTGCTTAGTGTTCTGTTAATTCATCTTACAGAGTAACAGCTTTACCCTCAAGAAGCCTTTAGCTAAGAATGTTCTTGTGGATTTTGCAAAGTGAAATTTGAAGCCCATAGAGGGGTACGGTGAGAAAGCAATATCTTCCATTAATCCAAAAAGAAGCTTTCTGAGAAACTGATTTGTGTTCTGTTAATTCATCTCACAGAGTTACAGCTTTCCCCTCAAGAAGCCTTTCGCTAAGACTATTCTTGTGGAATTTGCAAAGTGATATTTGGAAGCCCATAGAGGGCTATGGTGAAAAAGGAAATATCTTCCGTTAAAAACTGGAAAGGAGATTTCTGAGAAACTGCTTTGTGTCCTGTTAAGTCGTTTCACAGAGTTACAGCGTTCTCCTCCAGAAGCCCTTCGCTAAGACTGTTCTTGTTTAAATTGCAAAGTGATATTTGGAAGCCCTTAGACGGCTATGGTGAAAAAGGAAATTGCCTAAGATAAAAACTGAAAAGAAGCTTTCTGAGAAACTGCTTAGTATTCTGTTAATTCATCTCACAGAGTTACAGCTTTTTTCTCAAGAAGCCTTTCGCTAAGACTCTTCTTGTGAAATTTGCAAAGTGATATTTAGAAGCCCATAGGGGGCAATGGGGAAAAATGAAATATCTTCAGTTAAAAACCGGAAAGAAGCTTTCTGTGAAACTGCTTTGTGTTCTGCTAATTCATCTCACAGAGTTACAGTTTTACCCTCAAGAAGCCTTTCACTAAGACTTTTCTTTTTGAATTTGCAAAGTGAAATTTGGAAGCCCGTAGTTTGCAATGGTGAAAAACGCCATATCTTCCATTAAAAACCGTAAAGAAGCTTTCTGAGAAAGTGCTTTGTGTTCTGTTAGTTCATCTCACAGTGTTACAGCTATCCCCTCAAGAAGCCGTTCACTAAGACTATTCTTGTGAAATTTGCAAAGTGATATTTGCAAACCAATATTGGGCTATGGTGAAAAAGGAAATATATTCAGTTAAACACTGGAAAGAAGCTCTCTGAGATACTGCCGTGTGTTCTGTTAATACATCTCACCAAATTACAGCTTTCCCCTTAAGAAGCCTTTCGCTAAGACTGTTCTAGTGGAATTTTCAAATTGATATTTGGAAGCCCCTAGAGGGCTATGGTGAAAAAGGAAATATCTTCCGTTAAAAAGTGGAAAGAAGCTTTCTGAGAAACTGCTGTGTGTTCTGTTAATACACCTCACAGAGTTTCAGCTCTCCCCTCAAGAAGCCTTTCTCTAAGACTGTTCTTGTGCGATTTGCAGAGAGATATTTGGAAGCCCATAGAGGGCTACGGTGAAAAAGGAAATATCTTCCGTTAAAAACTTGAAAGAAGCTTTCTGAGAAACTGATTTGTGTTCTGTTAATACACCTCACAGAGTTTCAGCTCTCCCCTCAAGAAGCCTTTCTCTAAGACTGTTCTTGTGCGATTTGCAGAGAGATATTTGGAAGCCCATGGAGGGCTACGGTGAAAAAGGAAATATCTTCCGTTAAAAACTTGAAAGAAGCTTTCTGAGAAACTGATTTGTGTTCTGCTAATTCATCTCACAGGGTTACAGCTTTCCCCACCAGAAGCCTTTGGCTAAGACGGTTCTTGTGGGATTTGCGAAGTGATATTTGGAAGCCCATAGAGGGCTATGGTGAAAAAGGAAATATCTTCAATTAAAAACTGGAAAGAGGCTTTCTGAGAAACTGCTTAGTGTTCTGTTAATTCATCTCTGAGAGTTACAGCTGTCTCCTCAAGAAGCCCTTCGCTAAGACTGTTCTTGTGGAATTTGCATTGTGATATTTTGAAGCCCATATGGAGCTATGGTGTAAAAGGAAATATCTTCCGTTAAAAACTGGAAAGAAGATTTCTGAGAAACTGCTTTGTGTTCTGTTAATTCATCTCACAGAGTTTCAGCTTTTCCGTCAAGAAGACATTCGCTAAGACTGTTCTTGTTGAAATTGTGAAGTGATATTTGGAAGCCCATAGAGGGCTGTGGTGAAAATGGAAATATCCTAAGATAAAAACCAAAAAGAAGCTTTATGAGAAACTGCTTTGTGTTTTGTTAGTTCATTTCACAGAGTTACAGCTTTCCCCTCAAGAATCCGTTTACTAAGACTGCTCTTGTGAATATTGCAAAATGATATTTGGAAGCCCATAGGGGACTATGGTAAAATAGGAAATATCTTCCGTTAAAAACTGGAAAGAAGCATTCTGAGAAATTACCGTGTGTTGTGTTAATACATCTCACCGACTTACAGGATTCCCCTCAAGAAGCCTTTGGCTAAGACTGTTCTTGTGATATTTGCAAACTGATATTTGGAAGCCCATTGAGGGCTATGGTGAAAAAGGAATTATCTTCAGTTAAAACTGGAAAGAAGCTTTCTGGGAAACTGCTTTGTGTTCTGTTAAATCATCTGAAAGTGTTACAGCTTTCCCTCAAGAAGTCTTTCGCTAAGACTGTTCTTGTGGAATTTGCAATGTGATAATTGGAAGCCCGTAGAGGGCTATGGTGAAAAAGGAAATATCTTCCATTAAAAACCGAAAAGAAGCTCTCTGAGAAACTGCTTTGTGATCTGTTAGTTCGTCTCACAGAGTTACAGCTTTCCCCTCAAGAAGCCGTTCACTAAGACTGTTCTTGTGAAATTTGCAAAGTGATATTTGGAAGCCCATAGAGGGCTTTGGTGAAAAAGGAATTATCTTCCGTTAAAAACTGGAAAGAAACTTTATCAGAAACTGCCGTGTGTTCTGAGAATACATCTCACCAAATTACAGCTTTCCCCTCAAGCAGCCTTTCGCTAAGACTGTTCTATTGGAAATTTCAAAGTGATATTTGGAAGCCCCTAGAGGGCTATGGTGAAAAAGGAAATATCTTCCGTTAAAAAGTGGAAAGAAACTTTTTGAGAAACTGCCGTGTGTTCTGTTAATACACCTCACCGAGTTACAGCTTTCCCTTCAAGAAGCCTTTCGCTAAGACTGTTCTTGTGGGATTTGCAGAGAGATATTTGGAAGCCCATAGGGGACTATGGTGAATAAGGAAATATCTTCTGTTAAAAACTGGAAAGAAGGTTTCTGAGATACTGCTTTGTGTTCTGTAAATTCATCTCACAGCGTTACAGCTTTCTCCTCCAGAAGCCTTTCGCTAAGACTGTTCTTGTGGAATTTGCAAACTGATATTTGGAAACCCATAGAGCGCTATGGTGAAAAAGGAAATATCTTCTGTTTAAAACTGGAAAGAAGCTTTCTGAGAAACTACTTTGTGTTTTGTTATTTCATCTCACATGGTTACAGCTTTCCCTTCCGGAAGCCTTTCGCTAAGACTGTTCCTGTGGGATTTGCAAAGTGATATTTGGAAGCCCATAGAGGGTTATGGTGAAATAGGAAATACCTTCAGTTAAAACCTGGAAAGAGGCTTTCTGAGAAACTGCTTTGTGTTCTGTTAATTCATCTCTGAGAGTTACAACTCTCTCCTAAAGAACCCTTTCGCTAGGACTGTTCTTGTGGAATTTGCAAAGTGATGTTTTGAAGCCCCTAGGGGGCTATGGTGTAAAAGGAAATATCTTCCGTTAAAAACTGGAAAGAAGATTTCTTAGAAACTGTTTGTGTTCTGTTAATTCATCTCACAGAGATAGATCTTTCTCCTCCACAAGCCTTCCGCTAAGACTGTTCTTGTGGAATTTGCAAAGTGATATTTGTAAGCCCGTAGAGGGCTATGGTGAAAATGGAAATAGCCTAAGATAAAAACTGAAAAGAAGCTTTCTGAGAAACTGCTTTGTGTTCTTTTAGTTCATCTCACTGATTTACAGCTTTACCCTCAAGAATCCGTTCAGTAAGGCTGTTCTTGTGAAATTTGCAAGGTGACATTTGGAAGCCCATAGAGGGCTATGGTGAAAAAGAAAATATCTTCCATTAGAAACTGGAAAGAAGCATTTGAGAAATTGCCGTGTGTTGTGTTAATATATCTCACTGACTTACAGCTTTCCCCTCAACAAGCTTTTCGCTACGACTGTTCTTGTGAAATTTGCAAAGTGATATTTGGAAGCCCAGAGAGGGCTACGGTGAAAAAGCAAATATCTACCGTTAAAAACTTGAAAGATGCTTTCTGAGAAACTGCCGTGTGTTCGTGTAAGACATCTCACCGCGTTACAGCTTTGCGCTCAAGAAACCTTTCGCTAAGACTGTTCTTGTGGGATTTGCAAAGTGATATTTGGAAGCCCATAGAGGGCTATGGTGAAAAACGAAATATCTTAAGATAAAAACTGAAAAGAAGCTTTCTGAGAAACTGTTTTGGTTGTGTTAATTCAACTCACAGAGGTACAGCTTTCTCCTCAAGTACTCTTTCGCTAAGGATGTTGTTGTGGAATTTGCAAAGTGATATTTGTAAGCACACAGAGGGCTATGGTGAAAAAGGAAATATCTTCAGTTAAAATCTGTAAAGAAGCTTTCTGAGAAACTGCTTTGTGTTCTGTGAATTCATCTCAGAGAGTTACAGCTTTCCCCTCAAGAAGCCTTCCGCTAAGACTTTTCAAGTGGAATATGCAAAGTGATATTTGGAAGCCCATAGAGGGCTATGGTGAAAAAGGAAATATCCTCCGTTAAAAACTGGAAAGAAGCTTTCTGAGAAAATGCTTTGAGTTCTTTTAGTTCATCTCACAGAGTTTCAGCTTTCCCCTGAAGAAGCCGTTCACTAAGACTATTCTTGTGAAATTTGCAAAATGATATTTGGAAACCCATAGAGGACTAAGGTGATAAAGGAAATATCTTCCGTTAAAAACTGGGAAGAAGCTTTCTGAGATACTGCCGTGTGTTCTGTTAATACATCTCACAGAGTTACAGCTTCCAATCCAGAAGCCTTTCGCTAAGAGTTTTCTTGTGGAATTTGCAAAGTGATAATTCGAAGCCTATAGAGGACTATGGTGAAAATGAAATATCCTAACATAAAAACTGAAAAGAAATTTTCTGAGAAACTGCTTTGTGTTCTGTTAATTCATCTCCCAGAGTTACATCTTTCCCTTGAAGAAGCCTTTCGCTAAGACTGTTCTTGTGGAATTTGCAAAGTGATATTTGGAAGCCCATAGAGGGCTCCGGTGAAAATGGAAATATCCCGAGATAAAAACCTAAAAGAAGCTTTCTGAGAAACCGCTTTGTGTTCTGTGAGTTTATCTCACAGAGTTACAGCTTTCCCCTCAAGAAGTCGTTCACTAAGACTGCTATTGTGAAATTTGCAAAGTGATATTTGGAGGCCCATAAAGGGCTATGGTGAAAAAGGAAATATCTTCAGTTAAAAACTGGAAAGAAGCTTTTGAGAAACTGCCGTGTGTTCTGATAATATATCTGACCGAGTTGCAGATTTCCCCACAAGAAGCCTTTCGCTAAGACTGTTCTTGTCGGAGTTGCAAAGTGATATTTGGAATTCCATAGAGGGCTAAGGTGAAAAAGGAATCATCTGCTGTTATAAACTGGAAAGAAGATTTCTGAGAAACTGCTTTGTGTTCTGTTAATTCATCTCAGAGAGTTACTGCTTTCGCCTCCAGAAACCTTTTGCTAAGACTGTTGTTTTGTAATTTTCAAAGTGATATTTGGAAGCCCATACAGGGCTATGGTGAAAAAGGAAATATCCTAAGATAAAAACTGAAAAGAAGCTTTCATAGAAACTGCTTTGTGTTCTCTTAATTCATCTCACAGAATTACAGCTTTCCCCTCCAGAAGCCTTTCGCTAAGACTGTTCTTGTGGAATTTGCAAAGTGATATTTGGAAGCTTATAGAGGGCTATGATGAAAAAGGAAATATCCTAAGATAAAAACTGAAAAGAAGCTTTCTGAGAAACTGCTTTGTGTTCTGTTAATTCATCACACAGAGTTACAGCTTTCCCCTCAAGAAGCCGTTAACTAAGATTGTTCTTGTGGAATTTGCAAAGTGATATTTGGAAACCCCTAGAGGGCTATGGTGAAAAAGGAAATAGCCTAAGATAAAAACTGAAAAGAAGCTTTCTGAAAAACTGCTTTGTGTTCTGTCAACTCAATTCACAGAGTTACAGCTTTCCCCTCAAGAATCCTTTCGCTAAGGCTGTTGTTTTGGAATTTGCTAAGTGATATTTGGAAGTCCATACAGGGCTCTGGTGAAAAAGGAAACATCTTCCGTTAAAAACTGGAAAGAAGCTTTCTGAGAAACTGCTTTGTGTTCTGTTAATTCATCTCACAGAGTTGCAGTTTTCCCCTCTAGAAGCCTTTTGCTATGACTGTTCTTGTGGGTTGTGCAAACTGATATTTGGAAGCCCATTGAGGACAATGGTGAAAAAGGAAATATCTTCCGTTAAAAACTGTTAAGAAGTTTTCTGAGAAACTGCTTTGTGTTCTTTTAATTTATCTCACAGAGTTACAGGTTTCACCTCAAGAAGTCTTTTGCTAAGAGTGTTCTTGTGGCATTTCCAAAGTGATATTTGGAAGCCCATAGAGGGCTATGGTGAAACATGAAATATCTTCCGTTAAAAACTGAAAAGAATCTTTCTGAGAAACTGCTTTGTGTTCTGTTAATTCATCTCAGAGAGTTACAGCTCTCCCCTCAAGAAGACTTTCGCTAAGACTGTTTTCGTGGAATTTGCAAAGTGATATTTGGAAGACCATAGAGGGCTAAGGTGAAAAAGGGAACATCTTCTGTTAAAAACTGGAAAGAAGATTTCTGAGAAACTGCTTTGTGTTCTGCTAATTAATCTCAGAGAGTTACAGCTTTCCCCTCCAGAAGCCTTTCACTAAGACTGTTGTTTTGGAATTTGCAAAGTGATATTTCGAAACCCATTCAGGGCTATGGTGAAAAAGGAAATATCCTAAGATAAAAACTGAAAAGAAGCTTTCATAGAAACTGCTTTGTGTTCTGTTAATTCATCTCACAGAGTTACATCTTTACCTTCCAGAAGACTTTCGCTAAGACTGTTCCTGTAGAATTTGCAAAGTGATATTTGAAAACTCATAGAGGGCTATGATGAAAAAGGAAATATCTTCAGTTAAAAACTGAAAAGAAGCTTTCTGAAAAACTGCCGTGTGTTCTGTTAATTATACATCTGACCGAGTAACAGCTTTCCCCACAAGAAGCCTTCGCTAAGAATGTTCTTGTGGGATATTAAAAGTCATATTTGGAAGCCCATAGAGGGCTAGGGTGAAAAAGGAAATATCTTCGGTTAAAAACTGGAAAGAAGCTTTCTGAGAAACTGTTCTGTGTTCTATTAATTCATCTCAGAGACTTACAGCTTCCCCTCAAGAAGCTTTTCATTAAGACTTTTCTTGAGGAATTTGCAAAGTGATATTTGGAAGCCCATAGAGGGCTATGGTGAAAAAGGAAATATTCTAAGTTAAAAACTGAAAAGAAACTTTCGGAGAATCTGCTTTGTGTCCTGTTAAATCAACTCACAGAGTTACAGCTTTCCCCTCAAGAAGCCTTTCGCTGAGACTGTTCTTGTGAAATTTGAAAAGTGATGTTGGGAACCCCAGAGTGGGCTACAGTGAAAAAGCAAATAGCTTTCGTTAAAAACTGGAAAGAAGCATTCTGAGAAATTTCCGTGTGTTCTGTTAATACATCTCAACGAGTTACAGCTTTCTCCTCAAGAAGCCTTTCGCTAAGACTGTTCTTGTGAAATTTGCAAAGTGATATTCGGAAGCCCATAGAGGGCTATGGTGAAAAAGGAAATATCTACAGTTAAAATCTGGAAAGAAGCTTTCTGAGAAATTGTTTGTGTTCTGTTAATTCATCTCACAGAGTTACAGCTTTCGCCTCAAGAAGTCTTTCGCTAAGACTGTTCTTGTGGAATTTGCAAAGTGATATTTGGAAGCCCATAGAGGGCTATGCTGAAAAAGGAAATATCTTCCGTTAAAAACTGGAAAGAAGATTTCTGACAAACTGCTTTGTGTTCTGTTAATTCATCTCACAGAGTTACAGCTTTCCGTCAAGAAGCCTTTCGCTAAGACTCTTCTTGTGCAATTTGCTAAGTGATATTTGGAAGCCCATAGAAGGCTACGGTGAAAAAAGAAATATCTTCAAATAAAAACTGGAAAGAAGCTTTCTGAGAAACTGCTTTGTATTCTGTTAATTCATCTCACAGAGTTACAGCTTTCCCTCAAGAAGCCTTTCGCTAAGTCTGTTCTTGTGGAATTCGCAAAGTGATATTTGGAAGACCCTAGAGGGCTATGGTGAAAAAGGAAATATCTTCCGTTAAAAACAGAAAAGAAGCTTTCTGAGAAACTGCATTGTGTTCTGTTGGTTCATCTCACAGAGTTTCAGCTTTCCGCTCAAGAGGCCGTTCACTAAGGCTATTCTTGTGGAATTTCAAAAGTGATATTTTGAAGCCCATAGAGGGCTATGTTGAAAAAGGAAATATCCTAAGTTAAAAACTGGAAAGAAGCTTTCTGAGATACTGCCGTGTGTTCTGTTAATGCATCTCACCGAGTTACAGCTTTTCCCACAAGAAGACTTTCTCTAAGTCTGTTCTTGTGGGATTTGCAAAGTGATATTTGGAAGCCCATAGAGGGCTGTGGTGAAAAAGGAAATATCTTCAGGTAAAAACTGGAAAGAAGCTTTCTGAGAAACTGCTCTGTATTCTGTTAATTCATCTCACAGAATTACAGCTTTCCCCTCCAGAAGCCTTTCGCTAAGACTGTTCTTGTGAATTTGCAAATTGATATTTGGTAGCCCATAAAAAGCTATCTTGAAAAAGGAAATATTCTAAGATAAAAACTGAAAAGAAGCTTTCTGAGAAACTGCTTTGTGTTCTGTTAATTCATCTCACAGTTACAGCTTTTCCCTCTAGAAGCGAATCGCTAAGACTGTTCTTGTGGAATTTGCATGGTGATATTTGGAAGCCCGTAGAGGGCTATGGTGAAAAAGGAAATATCCTCAGTTGAAAACTGGAAAGAAGGTTTCCGAGACACTTCTTTGTGTTCTGTTAATTCATCTCACAGAGTTACACCTTTAACATCAAGAAGACTTTCGCTAAGACTGTTCTTGTGTAATTTGCAAAGTGATATTTAGAAGCCCATAGAAGGCTATGGTGAAAAAGGAAATATCTTCCGTTTAAAACTGGAAAGAAGATTTCTGAGAAACTACTTTGTGTTCTGTTAATTCATCTCACAGTGTTACAGCTTTCCCTCAAGAAGTCTTTCGCTGAGACTGTTCTTTGGAATTTGCAAAATGATATTTGGAAGCCCATAGAGGGCTATGGTGAAAAAGGAAATATCTTCCGTTAAAAACCGAAAACAATCTTTCTCAAAAACTGCTTTGTGTTCTGTGAGTTAATCTCAGAGAGTTTCAGCTTTCCCTCAAGAAGCCGTTCACAAAGACTATTCTTGTGAAATTTGCAGATTAATATTTTCAACCACATAGAAGGCTATGGTGAAAAAGGAAATATCTTCCGTTAAAAACTTGAAAGAAGCTTTCTGAGAAACTGCCTGGTGTTCTGTTAACATATCTCAAAGAGATACAGCTTTCCTCTACAGAAGACTTTCGATAACACTGTTGTTGCGGAATTTACAAAATGATATTTCGAAGCCCATAGAGGGCTATGGTGACAATGGAAATATCCTAAGATAAAAACCGAAGAGAAGCTTTCTGAGAAACTGCTTTGTGTTCTGTTAATTCATCTCACAGAGTTACAGCTTTCCCCTCAAGAAGCCGTTCAATATGACTGTTCTTGTTGAATTTGAAAAATGAAATTTGGAATCCCATAGAGGGCTATGGTGGAAAAGGAAATATCGTCAGTTAAAAACCATAAAGGAGCTTTCTGAGTAACTGTTTTGTGTTCTGGTAGTTTATCTCACAGAGTTATAGCTTTGCCCTGCAGAAGCCTTTCGCTAAGACTGCTCTTGTGGAATTTGCAAAGTGATATTTGGAATCCGGTAGGGGGCAATGGTGATAAAAAAAAAATCCTGCGTTAAAAACTGGAAAGAAGCTTTCTGAGAAAATGTCGTGTGTTCTGTTAATACACCTCACCGAGTTACACCTTTCCCTTAAGGAAGCCTTTCGCTAAGACTGTTCTTCTGGGATTTCAAAGTGATATTTGGAAGCTTATAGAGGACTACGGTGAAAAAGGAAATTACTTCAGTTAAAAACGGAAAAGAAGCTTTCTGAGAACCTGCTTTGTGTTCTGTTAATTCACCTAACAGAGTTACAGATTTCCCCTCCAGAATACTTTCGCTAAGACTGTTCTTGTGGAATTTGCAAGGTGATATTTGGAAGCCCATAGAGGGCTATGGTGAAAAAGGAAATATCTTCCGTTAAAAACTGGAAAGAAGCCTTCTGAGAAGCTGCTTTGTGTTCTGTTAATTCATCTCACAAAGTTACAGCTTTCCCCTCAAGAAGCCTTTCGCTAAGGCTGTTGTTGTGGAATTTGCAGAGTGATATTTGTAAGCCCATAGAGGGCTATGGTGTAAAAGGAAATATCTTCCGTTAAAAACTGAAAAGAAGCTTTCTGAGAAACTGCATTGTGTTCTGTTAATTCATCTCAAAGAGTTACAGGTTTTCCCTCATGAAGCCTTTCGTTAAGACTGTTCTTGTGGAATTTACAAGTGATATTTCGATGCCCATAGAGGGCTATGGTGAAAATGGAAATATCCTAAGATAAAATCGAAAAGAATCTTTCTGCGAAACTGCTTGGTGTTCTGTTAGTTCATCTCACAGAGTTTCAGTTTTGCCCTCAAGGTGCGCCACTAAGACTATTCTTGTGAAATTTACAAATTGATATTTGCAATCCATAGAGGGCTACGGTGAAAAGGAAATATCTTCCGTTAAAAACGGGAAAGAAGCTTTCAGAAGAACTGTCGTGTGTTCTGTTAATACATCCATCGAGTTACAGCTTTCCCCTCAACAAGCCGTTCACTAAGGCTGTTCTAGGGGAACTTGCAAAGTGATAGTTGGAAGCCCATAGAGGGCTATGGTGAAAAAGGAAATATCTTCAGTTAAAAACTGAAAAGAAGCTTTCTGAGAAACTGCCGTGTGTTGGTGTAATACATCTCACCGAGTTACACCTTTCCCCTCAAGAAGCCTTTCACTAAGACTGTTCTTGTGGAATTTGGAATGTGATATTTGGAAGCCCATAGAGGCCTATGGTGAAAAAGGAAATATCCTAAGATAAAAATTGAAAAGAATCTTTCTGAGAAACGGCTTTGGGTTCTCGTAATTCATCTCACAGAGTTAGAGCTTTCCTCTCAAGAAGTCGTTCACTAAGACTGCTCTTGTGAAATTTGCAAAGTGATATTTGGAAACCCATAGGAGGCTACGGTGAAAAAGGCAATGTCTTCCGTTAAAAACTGGAAAGAAACTTTCTGAGAAACTGCCATGTGTTCTGTTAATACACCTCACGGAGTTACAGCTTTCCCCTCAAGAAGCCTTTCGCTAAGACTGCTCTTGTGGGATTTGCAAAGTGATATTTGGAAGCCCATAGAGCGCTACGGTGAAAAGGGAAATACCTTCAGTTAAACTGTGGATAGAAACATTCTGAGAAACTGCTTTCTGTTCTGTTAATTCATCTCACAGAGTTACAGCCTTCCCCTCAAGAAGCCTTTCGCTAAGAGTGTTCTTGTGGGATTTGCAAAGTGGTATTTGGAAGACCCTATAGGGCTATACTGAAAAAGGAAATTTCTTAAGTTAAAAACTGGAAAGAAGCTTTCTAAGAAGCTGCTTTGTGTTCTGTTAATTCATCTCACAGAATTACAGCTTTCTCGTCAAGAAGCCTTTCGCTAAGACTGTTCTTGTGGAATTTGCAAAGTGATATTTGGAAGCCCATAGAGGGCTATGGTGAAAACGGAAATATCTTCCGTTAAAAACTGGAAAGAAGATTTCTGAGAAACTGCTTTGTGTTCTGTTAATTCATCTCACCGAGTTACAACTTTTCCCTCCAGAAGCCCTCCACAAAGACTCTTCTTATGGAATTTGCAAAGTGATATTTGGAGGACCTTAAAGGGCTACGGTGATAAAGGAAATTACCTAAGATAAAAACTGAAAGGAAGCTTTCTGAGAAACTGCCTTGTGTTCTGTTAATTCATCTCACAGAGTTACAGCTTTCCCCTCAAGAAGCCTTTCGCTAAGACTGTTCTTTTGTGATTTGCAAAGTGATATTTGGAAGCCCATAGAGCACTATGGTGAAAAAGGAAATTTCTTCAGTTAAAAACTGGAAAGAACGTTTCTGAGAAACTGTTTTGTGTTCTGTTAATTCGTCTCACAGAGTTACAGCTTTCCCCTCCAGAATCCTTTCCCTAAGACTATTCTTGTGGAATTTTCAAAGTGATATTTGGAACCCCTAGAGGGCTATGGTTGAAAAGGAAATATCTTCAGTTAAAAACTGCAAAGAAGCTTTCTGAGAAACTGCTTTCTGTTCTGTTAATTTATCTCACAGACTTACAGCTTTCCCTCCAAAAGCCCTTCGTTAAGACTGTTCTTGTGGAATTTGCAAAGTGATGTTTGGAAGCCCATAGAGGGCTAATGTGAAAAAGTGAATATCTTCCCTTAAAAACTGGAAAGAAGCTTTCTGAGAAACTGCTTCGTGTTCTGTTAATTTATCTCACAGAGTTACAGCTTTCCCTTCAAGAAGCTTTTTGATAAGGCTCTTCATGTGCAATTTGTAAAGTGATATTTGGAAGCCCAATGAGGGCTAATGTGAAAAAGTGAATATCTTCCCTTAAAAACTGGAAAGAAGCTTTCTGAGAAACTGCTTTGTGTCCTGGTGATTCTTCTCACAGAATTACAGCTTTCCCCTCAAGAAGCCTTTTGTTAAAACTGTTCTTCTGGAATTTGCAAAGTGATATTTGGAATCCCTTAGAGGTCTATGGAGAAAAAGGAAATATCCTAAGATAAAAACTGAAAAGAAGCTTTCTGAGAAGCTGTTTAGTGTTCTGTTAATTCATTTCAAAGTGCTACAGCTTTCCCCTCAAGAAGACTTTCGCTAAGACTGCTGTTGTGGAATGCGCAAAGTGATATTTGGAAGTCCATAGAGGGCAATGGTGAACAAGGAAATATTTTCCATTAAAAAGTGAAAAGAATCTTTCTGAGAAACAGCTTTGTATTCTGTTTATTCATCTCACATAGTTACAGCTTTCCCCTCAAGTTGTCTTTCGCTAAGACTGTTTTTGTGAAATTTGCAAAGTGATATTTGGAAGCCCCTACAGGGCTATGGTGAAAAAGGAAATATCTTCCGTTAAAAACTGGAAAGAAGCTTTCTGAGAAACTGCTTTTTGTTCTGTTAATTCTTCTCACAGAGTTACAGATTTCCCCTCAAGAAGCCCTTCGCTAAGATTGTTCTTGTGGTATTTGCAGAGTGATATTAGGAAGCCCTTAGATGGCTATGGTGAAAAAGGAAATATCCTAAGGTAAAAACTGAATAGAAGCTTTCTGAGAAACTGCTTCGTGTCTGTAAATTCATCTCACAGAGTTACAGCTTTCCCCTCAAGAAGCCTTTCGCTAAGACGGTTCTTGTGGAATATACAAAGTGATATTTGGAAGCCCAGAGAGGGCTATGGCGAAAAAGGAAATATGTTCCGTTAAAAACTGGAAAGAAGCGTTCTGAGAAACTGCTTTCTGTTCTGTTAATTCATCTCACAGAGTTACAGCTTTCCCCTCAAGAAGCCTTTCGCTAAGACATTTCTTGAAGTATTTGCAAAGTGATATTTGGAAGCCCATAGAGGGCTATTGTGAGCCAGGAAATATCTTCCGTTAAAAACTGGAAAGAAGCTTTCTGAGAAACTGCTTTGTGTTCTGTTAATTCATCTCTCCGAGTTACAGCTTTTCCCTCAAGAAGCCTTTCGCTAAGACTGTTCTTGTGAATTTGCAAAGTGATATTTGGAAGCCCATAGAGGGCTATGGTGAAAAAGTAAATATCTTCCTTTAAACACTGGAAAGAATCTGTCTGAGAAACTGGCTTGTGTTCTGTTAATTCATCTCACAGAGTTACAGCTTTCCCCTCAAGAAGCCTTTCCCTAAGACTGTTCTTGGGGAATTTCAAAAGTGATATTAGGAAGCCCATAGAGGGCTATGGTGAAAAAGGAAATATCTTCCGTTAAAACCTGGAAAGAATCTTTCTGAGAAACTGCTTTGTGTTCTGTTAATTCATCTCACAGAGTTACAGCTTTTCCCTCAAGAAGCCTTTCGCTAAGACTGTTCCTGTGGAATTTGCAAAGTGATATTTGGAAGCCCATGTAGGGCTATGGTGAATAGGAAATATCTTGCGTTAAAAACTGGAAAGAAGCCTTCTGAGAAACTGCTTTGTGTTCTGTTAATTCATCTCACAGAGTTACAGCTTTCCCTTCATAAAGCCTTTCGCTAAGTCTGTTCTTGTGTAATTTGCAAAGTGATAGTCGGAAGCCCAAAGAGGGCTATTGTGAAAAAGGAAATATCTTCGGTTAAAAACTGGAAAGAAGCTGTCTGAGAAACTGCTTTGTGTTCTGTTAATTCTTCTCACTGTGGTACAGCTCCCCCCTCAAGAAAGTTTTTCCTAAGACTGTTCTTCTGTAATTTGCAAAGTGATATTTGGAAGCCCATATGGGGATATGGTGAAAAAGGAAATATCCTAAGAAATATTTGGAAAGAAGTTTTCTGAGAAACTGCTTTGTGTTCTGTTAATTCAGCTCAAAGAGTTACAACTTCCCCCTCAAGAATCTTTCGCTAAGACTGTTCTTGTGGAATTTGCAAAGTGATATTTGGAAGTTCATAGAGGGCTCTCGTGTAAAAGGAAATATCCTAAGATAAAAACTGAAAAGAAGCTTTCTGAGAAACTGCTTTGTGTTCTGGTAATTCAACTCACAGAGTTACAGCTTTCCTCTCAAGCAGCCTTTCGCTAAGACTGTTCATGTGGAATTTGGAAAGTGATATTTGGAAGCCCATAGATGGCTATGGTTAAAAAGGAAATATCCTAAGTAAAAAACTGAAAAGAAACTTTCTGAGGAACTTCTTTGTGTTCTGTTAATTCTTCTCACAGAGTTACAGCTTTTCCCTGAAGAAGACTTTCACTAAGACTGTTCTTGTGGAATTTGCACAGTGACATTTCGAAGCCCATAGAGGGCTATGGTGAAAAACGAAATATCCTAAGATAAAAACTGAAAAGAAGCTTTCTGAAAAACTGCTTTGTGTTCTGGTGAATCTTCTCACAGAATTACAGCTTTCCCCTCAAGAAGCCTTTCGGTAAGACTGCTCTTGAGGAATTTGCAAGGTGATATTTGGAAGCCCATAAAGGTCTATGGTGAACAAGGTAATATCTTCCGTTAAAAACTGGAAATAAGCTTTCTGAGAAACTGCTTTCTGTTCTGTTAATTCGTCTCACAGAGTTACAGCTTTCCCCTCAAGAAACCTTTCGCAAAGACTGTTCTTATGGAATTTGCAAAGTGATATTTAAAAACCCATAGAGGTCTATGGTGAAAAAGGAAATATGTTCCGTTAAAATCTGGAAAGAAGCTTTCAGAGAAACTGTTTTGTGTTCTGTTAGTTCATCTCACAGAGTTACAGCTTTCGCCTCAAAAACACTTTCGCTAAGAATGTTCTTCGGAAATTTGCAAAGTGATATTTGGAAGCTTTTAGAGGGCTATGGTGAAATAGGAAATATCTTCCGTTAAAAATTGGAAAGAAGCTTTCTGAGAAACTGCTTTGTGTTCTGTTAATCCATCTCACAGTGTTACAGCTTTCCCCTCAAGAAGCCTTTCGCTAAGACTATTCTTGTGGAATTTGCAAAGTGATATTTGGAAGCGCATAGAGGGCTAAGGTGAAAAAGGAAATATCCTACGATAAAAACTGAAAAGAAGCTTTCTGAGAAACTACTTCGTGTTCTGTTAATTAATCTCACAGAGTTACAGCTTTCCCCTCAAGAAGCCTTTCGGTTAGACTGCTCTTTTGGAATTTTCAAGGTGATATTTGGAAGCCCATAAACGTCTATGGTGAACAAGGTAATATCTTCCGTTAAAATCTGGAAATAAGCTTTCTGAGAAACTGCTTTCTGTTTTGTTAATTCGTCTCACAGAGTTACAGCTTTCAGCTCAAGAAGCCTTTCGCTAAGACTGTTCTTGTGGAATTTTCAAATGATATTTAAAAGCCCATAAAGGGCTATGGTGAAAAAGGAAATATGTTCCGTTAAAAACTGGAAAGAAGCTTTCAGAGAAACTGTTTTGTGTTCTGTTAGTTCATCTCACAGAGTTACAGCTTTCGCCTCAAGAACACTTTCGCTAAGAATGTTCTTGGGAAATTTACAAAGTGATATTTGGAAGCTTTTAGAAGTCTATGGTGAAAAAGTAAATATCTTCCGTTAAAAATTGGAAAGAAGCTTTCTGAGAAACTGCTTTGTGTTCTGCTAATCCATGTCACAGAGTTACAGCTTTCCCTTCAAGAAGCCTTTCTCTAAGACTGTTCTTGTTTAATTTGCACAGTGATATTTGGAAGCCCATAGAGGGCTATGGTGAAGAAGGAAATATCCTACGATAAAAACTGAAAAGAAGCTTACTGAAAAACTGTTTTGTGTTCTGTTAATTCATCTCACAGAGTTACAACATTCCTCTCAAAAAGCCTTTCAGTGAGACTGTTCTTGCGGAATTTGCAAAGTGATATTTGGAAGCCCATAGAGGGCTATGGTGAAAAAGGAAATATCCTAAGATAAAAACTGAAAAGAAGCTTTCTGAGAAACTGCTTTGTGTTCTGTTTATTCATCTCACAGATTTACAGCTTTCCCCTCAAGAGGCCTTTCTCTGAGACTGTTCTGGTGGAATTTGCACAGTGATATTTGGAAGCCCCTGAAGGGTTATGGTGAAAAAGGAAATATATTCAGTTAAAAACTGGAAAGAAGGTTTCTGAGAAACTACTTTTGGTTCTGTTAAATCATCTCACAGAGTTACAGCTTAGCCCTCGAGAAGCCTTTCGCTAAAATTATTCTTGTGGAATTTGAAAAGTGTTATTTGGAAGTCCTTAGGGAGCTCTGGTGCAAAGGAAATATCCTGAGATAGAAACTGAAAAGAAGCTTTTTAAAAAACATCTTTGTGTTCTGTTAATTCACCTCACAGAGTTACAGCTTCCACTCAAGAAGCCTTTCACTAAGACTGTTCTTGTGGAATTTCCAAAGTGATATTTGGAAGCCCATTGAGGGCTATGGTGAAAAAGGAAATATCCTAAGTTAAAAACTGAAAAGAAGCTTTCTGAGAAACTGTTTTGTGTTCTGTAAACTTATCTCACAGAGTTACAGCTTTCCCATCAAGAAGCCTTTCGTTAAGTCTTTCCTGTGGAATTTGCAAAGTGATATTTTGAAGCCCATAGAGGGCTATGGTGAAAAAGGAAATATCTTAGGATAAAAACTAAAAAGAAGCTTTCTGAGAAACTGCTTTTTGATCTGTTAATTCATCTAACAGAGTTACAGCTTTTCCCTCAAAAAACCTTCCGCTAAGGCTGTTCCTGTGGAATTTGCAAAGTGTTATTTGGAAGCCCATAGAGGGAAATGGTGAAAAAGGAAATATCTTCAGTTAAAAACTGGAAGGAAGCTTTTTGAGAAACTGCTTTTTGTTATGTTGATTCATCTCCCAGAATTACATGTTTGCCCTCCAGAAGTCTGTCGCTTATACTGTTCTTGTGGAATTTGCAAAGTGATATTTGAAGCCCATAGAGGGCTATGGCGTAAAAGGAAATATCCTAGATAAAAACTGAAAAGAAGTTTTCTGAGAAACTGTTTTTTCATCTGTTAATTCATCTCACAGAGTTACAGCTTTCCCCTCAAGAAACCTTTCTTTAAGACTGTTCTTGTGGAATTTGCAAAGTGATATTTGAAAGCCCAAAGGGGTCTATGGTGAAAAAGGAAATATCCTAAGATAAAACTAAAAAGAAGCTTTCTGAGAAACTGTTTTGTGTTCTGTTAATTCAGCTCACAGAGTTTAGCATTCCCCCTGAAGAAGCCGTTCACTAAGACTGTTCTTGTGGAATTTGCAAAGTGATATTTGGAAGCTCCTGGAGGGCTTTGGTGAAAAAGGAAATAGCCTAAGATAAAAACTGAAAAGAAGCTTTCTGAGAAACTGCTTTGTGTTCTGTTAATTCGTCTCACAGTATTACAGGTTTCCCTTCAAGAAGCCTTTCGCTAAGACTGTTTTTGTGGAATTTGCAAAGTGATAATTGGAAGCCCTTAGAGGGCTATGGTGAAAAAGGAAATATCTTCAGTTAAAAACTGGAAAGAAGCTTTCTGAGGATTTGCTTTGGGTTCTGCTAATTCATCTTACAGAGTTACAGGCTTCCCCTCACGAAGCCTTTCCCTGAGACTGTTCTTGTGGAATTTGCAAGGTGATATTTGGAAGCCCATTGAGGGCAAAGGTAAAAAAGGAAATATCCTAAGATAAAAACTGAAAAGAAGCTTTCTTAGCAACTGCTTTGTGTTTAGTTAATTTATCTCACAGAGTTACAGCTTTCCCCTCAAGAAGCCTTTCTCTAATACTGTTCCTGTGGAATTTGCAAAGTGATATTTGGAAGCCCACATAGGGCTATGGTGAAAAAAGAAATATCTTCCGTTAAAAACTGGAAAGAAGCTTTCTGAGAAACTGCTTTATGTTCTCTTAATTCATCTCACAGAGTTACAGCTTTCCCCTCAAGAAGCCTTTCGCTAAGACGGTTCTTGTGGAATTTAGAAAGGGATATTTGGAAGCCCATAGAGGGCTATGGTGAAAAAGGAAATATCTTAAGAGAAAAACTGAGAAGAAGTTTTCTTAGAAACTGCTTTGTGTTCTGTTAATTCATCTCACAGAATTAAAGCTTTCTCCTCAAGAAGCCGTTCGCTAAGACTGTTCTTCTGGAATTTGCAAAGTGATATTTGGAAGCCCAGAGAGGGTTATGGTGAACAAGGAAATATCCTAAGATAAAAACTGAAAAGAAGCTTTCTGAGAAACTGTTTTGTGTTCTGTTAATTCAGCTCACAGAGTTTAGCATTCCCCTGAAGAAGCCGTTCACTAAGACTGTTCTTGTGGAATTTGCAAAGTGATATTTGGAAGCTCCTGGAGGGCTTTGGTGAAAAAGGAAATAGCCTAAGATAAAAACTGAAAAGAAGCTTTCTGAGAAACTGCTTTGTGTTCTGTTAATTCGTCTCACAGTATTACAGGTTTCCCTTCAAGAAGCCTTTCGCTAAGACTGTTTTTGTGGAATTTGCAAAGTGATAATTGGAAGCCCTTAGAGGGCTATGGTGAAAAAGGAAATATCTTCAGTTAAAAACTGGAAAGAAGCTTTCTGAAGATTTGCTTTGGGTTCTGCAAATTCATCTTACAGAGTTACAGGCTTCCCCTCACGAAGCCTTTCCTTGAGACTGTTCTTGTGGAATTTGCAAGGTGATATTTGGAAGCCCATTGAGGGCAAAGGTAAAAAAGGAAATATCCTAAGATAAAAACTGAAAAGAAGCTTTCTTAGCAACTGCTTTGTGTTTAGTTAATTCATCTCACAGAGTTACAGCTTTCCCCTCAAGAAGCCTTTCTCTAATATTGTTCCTGTGGAATTTGCAAAGTGATATTTGGAAGCCCACATAGGGCTATGGTGAAAAAGGAAATATCTTCCGTTAAAAACTGGAAAGAAGCTTTCTGAGAAACTGCTTTATGTTCTCTTAATTCATCTCACAGAGTTACAGCTTTCCCCTCAAGAAGCCTTTCGCTAAGACGGTTCTTGTGGAATTTAGAAAGGGATATTTGGAAGCCCATAGAGGGCTATGGTGAAAAAGGAAATATCTTAAAAGAAAAACTGAGAAGAAGTTTTCTTAGAAACTGCTTTGTGTTCTGTTAATTCATCTCACAGAATTAAAGCTTTCTCCTCAAGAAGCCGTTCGCTAAGACTGTTCTTCTGGAATTTGCAAAGTGATATTTGGAAGCCCAGAGAGGGTTATGGTGAACAAGGAAATATCCTAAGATAAAAACTGAAAAGAAGCTTTCTGAGAAACTGCTTTCTGTTCTGCTAATTCTTCTCACAGATTTTCAGCTTTCCCATCAAGAAGCCTTTCACTAAGACTGTTCTTGTGGAAATTGCAAAGTGATATTTGGAAGCCAATAGAGGGCTTTGGTGAATAAGGAAATATCCTAAGATAAAAACTGAAAGGAAGCTTTCAGAAAAACTACATTGTGTTCTGTTAATTCATCTCACAGAGTTACAGCTTTCCTTTCAAGAAGCCTTTCGCTAAGATTGTTTTTGTGTAATTTGCAAGGTGATAAATGGAAGTTCACAGAGGGCTATGGTGAAACTGGAAATATCTTCAGTTAAAAACTGGAAAGAAGCTTTCTGAGAAACTGCTTTGGGTTCTGTAAATTCATGTCACAGAGTTACAGCATTCCCCTCAAGAATCCTTTCCCTAAGACTGTTCTTGCGGAATTTTGAAAGTGATATTTGGGAGACCATATAGGGCTATCGTGAAAAAGGAAATATCCTAAGATAAAAACTGAAAAGAATTTTTTTTTTTTTTTTTTTTTTTTTTTTTTTTTTTTTTGAGACGGAGTCTTGCTCTGTCGCCCGGGCTGGAGTGCAGTGGCGCAATCTCGGCTCACTGCAAGCTCCGCCTCCCGGGTTCACGCCATTCTCCTGCCTCTGCCTCCCGAGTAGCGGGGACTACAGGCGCTAGCCACCTCGCCCGGCTAGTTTTTTGTGTTTTTAGTAGAGACGGGGTTTCACTGTGTTAGCCAGGATGGTCTCGATCTCCTGACCTCGTGATCCGCCCGTCTCGGCCTCCCAAAGTGCTGGGATTACAGGCTTGAGCCACCGCGCCCGGCCAAAGAATCTTTTTTTGAAACTGCTTTTTGTTCTCTTAATTCATTTCAGAGAGTTATAGCTTTTCCTTCAAGAAGCCTTTCGCTAAGACTGTTCTTGTGGAATTTGCAAAGTGTTATTTGGAAGCCCATCGAGGGCTACTGTGAAAAAGGAAATATACTAAGATAAAAACTGAAAAGAAGCTTTTTGACAAACTACGTTGAGTTTTGTTAACTCATCTCACAGAGTTACACCTTTCCCCTCAGGAAGCCTTTCAGTAAGACTGTTCTTGTGGAATTTGCAAAGTGATATTTGGAAGCCCATAGAGGGCAATGGTGAAAAAGGAAATATCTTCAGTTAAAAACTGGAAAGAAGCTTTTTGAGAAACTGCTTTTTGTTATGTTGATTCATCTCCCAGAATTACATGTTTCCCCTCCAGAAGTCTGTCGCTTATACTGTTCTTGTGGAATTTGCAAAGTGATATTTGGAAGCCCATAGAGGGCTATGGCAAAAAAGGAAATATCCTAGATAAAAACTGAAAAGAAGTTTTCTGAGAAACTGTTTTTTCATCTGTTAATTCATCTCACAGAGTTACAGCTTTCCCCTCAAGAAACCTTTCTTTAAGACTGTTCTTATGGAATTTGCAAAGTGATATTTGAAAGCCCAAAGAGGTCTATGGTGAAAAAGGAAATATCCTAAGATAAAACCAAAAAGAAACTTTCTGAGAAAATGTTTTGTATTCTGTTAATCCATCTCGGGGATTTACAGTATCCCCCTTAAGAAGTCTTTCGCTAAGACTGTTCTTGTGGAATTTGCAAAGGGATATTTGGAAGCCCATACAGGGCTATGGTGAAAAAGGAAATATCTTCAGTGAAAAATTGGAAAGAAGCTTTCTGAGAATCTGCTTTGTGTTCTGTTAATTCGTCTCACAGAGTTACAGCATACACCTCTTGAAGCCTTTCCCTAAGACTGTTCTTGTGGAATTTGCAAAGTGATATTTGGAAGCCCATAGAGGACTACGGTGAAAAAGGAAATATCCTAAGATAAAAACTGAAAAGAAGCTTTTTGAGAAACTGCTATGTATTCTGTTAATTCATTTTACAGAGTTATAGCTTTGCCGTCAAGAACGCTTTGGCTGAGACTGTTCTTGTGAAATTTGCAAAGTGGTATTTGGAAGCCCATAGAGGGCTACGGTGAAAAAGAATATATCCTAATATAAAAACTGAAAAGAAGATTTCTGAGAAACTGCTTTGTGTTCTGTTAATTCATCTCATAGAGTTGCAGCTTTCCCCTCAAGAAGATTTTGTGTAAGACTGTTCTTGTGGAATTTGCAAAATGATATTTGGAAGACCATATAGGGCTTTGGTGAAAAAGGAAATATCCTAAGATAAAAACTGAAAAGAATCTTTTTGAGAAACAGCCTTGTGTTCTGTGGTTTCATCTCACAGAGTTAGAGCTTTGCCCCCCAGAAGTCTTTCGCTAAGACTGTTCTTTTGGAATTTACAAAGTGATATTTGGAAGCCCATAGACCGCTATGGTAATAAAGGAAATATCCTAAGATAAAAACGGAAAAGAAGCTTTCTGACAAACTGCTTTGTGTTCTGTCATTTCATCTCACAGAGTTACAGCTTTCCCCTCAAAAAGCCTTTGGTTAAGACGGTTCTTGTGGAATTTAAAAAGTGATATTTGGAAGCCCATAGATGACAAAGGTGAAAAAGGAAATAGCCTACGTTAAAACCCTTAAAGAAATTTTCTGAGAAACTGCTTTTTGATCTGTTAATTCATCTCATAGAGTTACAGCTTTCCCCTCAAGAAGCCTTTCATTAAGACGGTTTTTGTGGAATTTGCAAAGTGATATTTCGAAGCCCATAGAGGGCTATGGTGAAAAAGGAAATATCCTAAGATAAAAACTGAAAAAAAGCTTTCGGAGAAACCGCTTTGTGTTCCGTTAATTCATCTCACAGAGTTACAGCTTTCCCGTCAGTAATCCGTTCGGTAAGACTGTTCTTGTGGAATTTGCAAAGTGATATTTGGAAGCCCTTATAGGGCTATGGTGAAAAAGGAAATATCCTAAGATAAAAACTGAAAAGACGCTTTTTGAGAAACTGCTTTGTGGTCTGTTGATTCATCTCACAGAGTAACAGCTTTGCCCCCAAGAAGTCTTTCGTTAAGACTGTTCTTGTGGAATTTGCAAAGGGATATTTGGAAGCCCATAGAGGGCTATGGAGAAAAAGGAAATATCCTAAGATAAAAACTGAAAAGAAGATTTCTGAGAAACTGTTTTGTGTTTTATTAATTCATCTTAAAGGGTTACAGCTTTCCCCTCAAGAAGCCTTTCGTTAAGAATGTTCTTGTGGAATTTAAAAAGTGATATTTGGAAGCCCATAGAGGGCTACGGTGAAAAAGGAAATATCCTAGGATTAAAACTCTAAAGAAGCTTTCTGCGAAACTGAATTTGATGTGCTAATTCATCTCACAGAGTTACAGATTTCCCCTCAAGAAGCCTTTCGCTAAGACTGTTCTTGTGGAATTTGCAAAGTGATATTTGGAAGTCCATAGAGGGCTAAGTTGAAAAAGGAAATATCTTCAGTTAAAAACTGGAAAGAAGCTTTCTGAGAAACTACTTTGGGTTCTGTTAATTCATCTCACAGAGTTTCAGCTTTCCCCGCAAGAAACCCTTCGCGAACAGTGTTCTTGTGGAATTTGCGAAGTGATATTTGGAAGTCCATAGAGGGCTATTGTGAAAAAAGAAATATCTTAAGATAAAAACTGAAAAGAAGCTTTTTGAGAAACATCTTCGTGTTCTGTTAATTCATCTCACAGTGTTACAGCTTCATCTCAAGAAGACTTTCGCTAAGACTGTTCTAGTGGACTTTAAAATTTGATATTTGGAAGCCCAATGAGGGCTATGGTGAAAAAGGAAATATCCTAAGATAAAAACCGAAAAGAAGCTTTCAGAGAAACGGCTTTTTGTTCTGTTAATTCATATCACAGAGTTACACCATTCACATCAAGAAGCCTTTCCCTAAGACTGTTGTTGTGGAATTTGCAGAGTGATATTTCGAAGCCCACAGAGGCCTATGGTGAGAAAGGAAATATCTTCTGTTAAAAACTGGAAAGAAGCTTTCTGAGAAACTGCTTTGTGTTCTATTAATTCATCTCACAGCATTACAGCTTTCCCCTCAAGATGCCTTTCGCTTAGACTGTTCTTGTGGAATTTGCAAACTGATATTTGGAAGCCCATAGAGAGCTTTCGTTAAAAAGGAAATATCTTCAGTTAAAAACTGGAAAGAAGCTTTCTGAGAAACTGCTTTGTGTTCTCTTTTTTCATTTCACAGAGTTACAGCTTTCCGCTCCAGAAGCCTTTCGCTAAGGCTGTTCTTGAGGAATTTACAAAGTGAAATTTGGAATCCCATAGAGGGTTATGGCGAAAAAGGAAATATCCTAAGATAAAAACCGTAAAGAAGCTTTCTGAGAAACTGCATTGTGTTCTCTTAATTCATCTCACAGAGTTAGAGCTGTCCCGTCAAGAACCGTTCACTAAGACTGTTCCTGTGTAATTCGCAAGGTGATAGTTGGAAGTCCATAGAGGGCTACGGTGAAAAAGGAAATATCTTCCATTTAAAACTGCAAAGAAATTTTCTGAGAAACTGTTTTGTGTTCTGTTAATTCATCTCACAGAGTTACAGCTTTCTTCTCAGGAAGCCATTCGCTAAGACTGTTGTTGTGGAATTTGCAAAGTGATATTTGGATGCCCATAGAGGGCTATGGTGTAAAAGTAAATATCTTCCATTAAAACCTGGAAAGAAAGTTTCTGAGAAACTGTTTTGTGTTCTGTTAATTCATCTCACAGAGTTACTGCTTTACCCTCAAGAAGTCTTTCGCTAAGACTGTTCTTGTGGAACTTGCAAAGTGATATTTGGAACCCTAGACGGCTATGCTGATAAAGAAAATATCTGCAGTTAAAAACTGGAAAGAAGCCTTCTGAGAAACAGCTTTGTGTTCTGTTAATCCATCTCAGAGAGTAACAGCATCCACCTCAAGAAGTCTTTCGCTAAGACTGTTCTTGTGGAATTTCTAAAGTGATATTTGGAAGCCCATAGAGGGCTACGGTGAAAAAGGTAATATCTTAAGATAAAATCTGAAAAGAACCTTTCTGAGAAACTGCTTTGTGTTCTGTTAATTCATCTCACAGAGTTACAGCTTTCCCCTCAACAAACCTTTCGCTAAGACTGTTCTTGTGGAATTTGCAAAGTGATAATTGGAAGTCCATAGAGGGCTATTTTGAAAAAGGAAATATACTAAGATAAAAACTGAAAGGAAGCTTTTCGAGAAACGACTTTGTGTTATGTTAATTCATCTCACAGATTTACAGCTTTGCCCTCCAGAAGCCTTTCGCTAATACTATTCTTGTGGTATTTACAAAGTGATATTTGGAAGCTCACAGTGGGCTCTGGTGAAAAAGGAAATATCCTAAAATGAAAACAGAAAAGAAGCTTTCTGAGAAACTCCTTGGTGTTCTGTTAATTCATCTCACAGAGTTACAGCTTTCCCTTCAAGAAGCCTTTCGCTAAGACTGTGTTTCTGGAATTTGCAAAGTGATATTTCGAAGTCCATAGAGGACTAGTGTGAAAAAGAAAATATCTTCCGTTAAAAACTGCAAAGAAACTTTCTGAGAAACTGCTTTGTGTTCTTTTAATTCATCTCACAGAATTACACATTTCCCTTCAAGAAGCCTTTCGATAAGGCTGTCTTGTGGAATCTGGAAAGTGATATTTGTAAGCCTAGAGAGGGCTACACTGAAAAATGAAATATCTCCCGTTAAAAACTGGAAAAAAGCTCTCTACGAAAGTGCTTTGTGCTCTGTTAATTCATCTCACAGAGTTACAGCTTTCCCCTCAAGAAGCCTTTCGTTAAGACTGTTCTTGTGTATTTGGAAAGTGATATTTGGAAGCCCTTAGAGGGCTATGGTGAAAAAGGAAATATCTGCAGTTACAAACTGGAAAGAAGCTTTCTGAGAAACTGCTTTGTGTTCTGTTAATTCATCTCACAGAGTTACAGATTTCCCTTCAAGAAGCCTTTCGCTAAGACTGTTATTGTGGAATTTTCAAAGCGATATTTCGAAGCCCATAGAGGGCTACGGTGAAAAAGGAAATATCTTCAGTTAAAAACTGGAAAGAAGCTGTATGAGAAACTGCTTTCTGTTCTGTTAATTCATCTCACAGAGTTACAGCTTTCCCCTCAAGAAGCCTTTCGCTAAGACTGTTCTTGTGGAATTTGCAAAGTGATATTTGGAAGCCCATAGAGGACTACGGTGAAAAAGAAAATATCTTCTGTTAAAACTGGAAAGAAACTTTCTGAGAAACTGTTTTGTGTTCTGTTAATAAATCTCACAAATTACATCTTTCCCTTCAAGAAGCCTTTCACCAAGGATGTCTTCTGGAATCTGGAAAGTGATATTTGTAAGCCCATAGAAGGCAATGTTGAAAAAGTAAATATCTTCCGTTAAAACCTGGAAAGAAGCATTCTGAGAAACTGTTTTGTGTTCTGTTAATTCATCTCAGAGTTACTGCTTTCCCCTCAAGAAGCCTTTCGCTAAGACGGTTCTTGTGGAATTTCCAAAGTGATATTTGTAAGCCCATAGAGGACTATGGTGAAAAAGGAAATATTTTCCATGTGAAAAAGGAAATATCTTCCGTGAATACCTGTAAAGAAGGTTTCTGAGAAACTGCTTTGTGTTCTCTCAATTCTTCTCACATAGATACAGCTTTTCCCTCAAGAAGCCTTTTGCTAAGAATGCTCTTGTGGAATTTGCAAAGTGATATTTTGAAGCCCATAGAGGGCTATGGTGAAAAAGGAAATATCCTAAGATAAAAACTGAAAAGAATCATTCTGAGAAACTACTTTGTATTTTGATAATTCTTCTCACAAAGTTACAGCTTTCCCTTCAGGAAGCCTTTCGCTAATGCTGTTCTTGTGGAATTGGCAAAGTGATATTTGGAAGCCCATAGAGGGCTATTGTGAAAAAGGAAAGAACTTCCATTAAAAACTTCAAAGCAGCATTCTGAGAAATTGATTTATGTTCTGTTAATTCATCTCACAGACTTACAGCTTTCCCTTCATGAAGTCTTCGCTAAGGCTGTTCTTGTGGACTTTGCAAAGTGATATTTCGAAGCCCATAGAGGACTATGGTGAAAAAGAAAATATCTTCCGTTAAAAACTGGAAAGAGTCTTTCGGAGAAACTGCTTTGTGTTCTGTTAATTCATCTCACAGAATTACAGCTTTCCCTTCAAAAAGCCTTTCGCTAAGGCTGTCTTGTGGAATCTGGAATGTGTTATTTGTAAGAGCATAGAGGGCTATGCTGAAAAAGGAAATATCTTCCGTTAAAAACTGGAATGAAGCTTTCTGAGAAACTGCTTTGTGTTCTGTTAATTCATCTCACAGAGTTACAGCATTCCCCTCAAGAAGCCTTTCGTTAAGACTGTTGTTGTGGAATTTGCAAAGTGATATTTGGAAGCCCATAGAGGGCTATGGTAATAAAGGAAATATCTTCCGTTAAAAACTGAAAAGAAGCTTTCTGAGAAACTGCTTTGTGTTCTGTTAATTCATCTCACAGAGTTACAGCTTTCCCCTAAAGAAGACTTTCGCTAAGACTGTTCTTGGGGAATTTGCAAAGAGGTATTTGGAAGCCCACTGAGGGCTATGATGAAAAAGGAAATATCTTCCGTTAAATTGGAAAGAAGCTTTCTGAGAAACTGCTTTGTGTTCTGTTAATTCTTCTCACAGTTTCTGCTTTCCCTTCAAGAAGCCTTTCGCTAAGACTGTTCTTGTGAATTTGTAAAGTGATATTTGGAAGCCCTTAGAGGGCTATGGTGAAAAAAGAAATATCTTCAGTTAAAAACTGGAAAGAAGCTTTCTGAGAAACTGCTTTGTGTTCTGTTAATTCATCTCACAGAGTTACAGATTTCCCTTCAAGAAGCCTTTCGCTAAGTCTGTTCTTGTGGAATTTGCAAAGTGATATTTCGAAGCCCATAGAGGGCTACGGTGAAAAAGGAAATATCTTCAGTTAAAAACTGGAAAGAAGCCGTCTGAGAAACTGCTTTCTGTTCTGTTAATTCATCTCACAGAGTTACAGCTTTCCCCTCAAGAAGTCTTTCGCTAAGACTGTTCTTGTGGAATTTGCAAAGGGATATTCGGAAGCCCATAGAGGACTACGGTGAAAAAGAAAATATCTTCCGTTAAAACTGGAAAGAAACTTTCTGAGAAACTGCTTTGTGTTCTGTTAATAAATCTCACAGAATTACTGCTTTCCCTTCCAGAAGCCTTTCGCCACGGATGTCTTGTGGAATCTGGAAAGTGATATTTGTAAGCCCATAGATGGCAATGTTGAAAAAGTAAATATCTTCCTTTAAAACCTGGAAAGAAGCTTTCTGAGAAACTGTTTTGTGTTCTGTTAATTCATCTCAGAGTTACTGCTTTGCCCTCAAGAAGCCTTTCACTAAGACTGTTCTTGTGGAATTTCCAAAGTGTTATTTGGAAGCTCATAGAGGGCTACGGTGAAAAAGGTAATATCTTCCGTTAAAAACTGGAAAAAAGCTTTCTGAGAAACTGCTTTGTGTTCTGTTAATTCATCTAACAGAGTTTCAGCTCTCCCCTCAAGAAGCCTTCCGCTAAGACTGTTTTTCTGGAATTTGCAAAGAGATATTTCGAAGCCCATAGAGTGCTATGGTGAAAAAGGAAATATCTTCCGTGAAAACCTGTAGAGAAGGTTTTTGAGAAACTGCTTTGTGTTCTCTCAATTCTTCTCACAGAGATACAGCTTTCCCCTCAAGAAGCCTTTTGCTAAGACTGCTCTTGTGGAATTTGCAAAGTGATATTTCGAAGCCCATAGAGGGCTACGGTGAAAAAGGAAATATCTTCAGTTAAAAACTGGAAAGAAGCTGTCTGAGAAACTCCTTTCTGTTCTGTTAATTCATCTCACAGAGTTACAGCTTTCCCCTCAAGAAGTCTTTCGCTAAGACTGTTCTTGTGGAATTTGCAAAGTGATATTCGGAAGCACATAGAGGACTACGGTGAAAAAGAAAATATCTTCCGTTAAAACTGGAAAGAAACTTTCTGAGAAACTGCTTTGTGTTCTGTTAATAAATCTCACAGAATTACTGCTTTCCCTTCAAGAAGCCTTTCGCCACGGATGTCTTGTGGAATCTGGAAAGTGATATTTGTAAGCCCATAGAGGGCAATGTTGAAAAAGTAAATATCTTCCTTTAAAACCTGGAAAGAAGCTTTCTGAGAAACTGTTTTTTGTTCTGTTAATTCATCTCAGAATTACTGCTTTGCCCTCAAGAAGCCTTTCACTAAGACTGTTCTTGTGGAATTTCCAAAGTGTTATTTGGAAGCCCATAGAGGGCTACGGTGAAAAAGGGAATATCTTCCGTTAAAAACTGGAAAAAAGCTTTCTGAGAAACTGCTTTGTGTTCTGTTAATTCATCTCACAGAGTTTCAGCTTTCCCCTCAAGAAGCCTTCCGCTAAGACTGTTTTTCTGGAATTTGCAAAGTGATATTTCGAAGCCCATAGAGGGCTATGGTGAAAAAGGAAATATCTTCTGTGAAAACCTGTAAAGAAGGTTTTTGAGAAACTTCTTTGTGTTCTCTCAATTCTTCTCACAGAGATACAACTTTCCCCTCAAGAAGCCTTTTGCTAAGACTGCTCTTGTGGAATTTGCAAAGTGATATTTTGAAGCCCATAGAGGGCTATGGTGAAAAAGGAAATATCCTAAGATAAAAACTGAAGAGAATCATTCTGAGAAACTGCTTTGTGTTTTGCTAATTCATCTCACAAACTTACAGCTTTCCCTTCAGGAAGCCTTTCGCTAAGGCTGTTCTTGTGGAATTTGCAAAGTGATATTTCGAAGCCCATAGAATGAAAAAGAAAATATCTTCAGTTAAAATCTGGAAAGAGTCTTTCGGAGAAACTGCTTTGTGTTCTGTTACTTCATCTCACAGAATTACAGCTTTCCCTTCAAGAAGCCTTTCGCTAAGGCTTTTCTTGCGGAATTTGTAAAGTGATATTTGGAAGCCCTAGGAGGGCTGTGGTGAGAAAGGAAATATCTTCAGGTAAAAACTGGAGAGAAGCTGTCTGAGAAAGTGCTTTGTGTTCTGTTAATTCAACTCACAGAGGTACAGCTTTCCCCTCAAGAAGCCTTTCGCTAAGGCTGTTCATGTGGAATTTGGAAAGTGATACTTTTAAGCCCATAGAGGGCTATTTTGAAAAAGGAAATATCTTAAGTTAAAAACTGGAAAGAAGCTGTCTGAGAAACTGCTTTGTGTTCTGTTAAATCATTTCACAGTGTTACAGATTTCCCCTCAATAAACCTTTCGCTAAGACTGTTCTTGTGGAATTTGCAAAGTGATATTTGGAAGCCCATAGAGGGCTATGGTGAAAAAGGAAATAGCCTCCGTTAAAAACTGGAAAGAAATTTTCTGAGAAAGTGCTTTGTGTTCTGTGAATTCATCTCACAGAGTTACAGCTTTCCTTAAAGAAGCCTTTCGCTAAGGTTGTTCTTGCGGAACTTGCAAAGTGATATTTGGAAGCCCATAGAGGGCTATGGTGAAAAAGAAAATATCTTCAGTTAAAAACTGGAAAGAAACTGTCTGAGAAAGTTCTTTGTGTTCTGTTAATTCATCTCACGGAATTACTGCTTTCCCCTCTTGAAACCTTTTGGTAGGACTGTTCTTGTGGAATTTACAAGGTGATGTTTGGAAGCACATAGTGGGCTATGGTGAAAAAGGAAATATCCTAAGATAAAAACTGAAAAGAAACATTCTGAGAAACTGCTTTGTGCTCTGTTAATTCATCTCACAGAGTTACTGCATTCCTTTCAAGAAGCCTTTCGGTAAGACTGTTCTTGTGGAATTGACAAAGTGATATTTGGGAACCCCTAGAGGGCTATGGTGAAAAAGGAAATATTCTCCGTTAAATACTGGAAGGAAGCTTTCTGCGAAACTGATTTGTTTTCTGTTAATTCATCTCACAGTGTTACAGCTTTCCCCTCAAGAAGCCTTTCGCTAAGACTGTTCCTGTGGAATTTGCAAAGTGATATTTGGGACCCCTTAGAGGGCTGTTGTGAAAAAGGAAATATCTTCCGTTAAAAACTGGAAAGAAGCTTTCTGAGAAATTGCTTTGTTTTCTGTTAATTCATCTCACAGAGTTACAGCTTTCCCTTCAAGAAGCCTTTCACTAAGGCTGTTCTTGTGGAATTTGCAAAGTGATATTTGGTAGCCCATAGAGGGCTACGGTGAAAAAGAAAATATCTTCAATTTAAAACAGGAAAGAGGCTGTCTGAGAAACTGCTTTGTGTTCTGTTAATTCATCTCTCAGAGTTACAGCTTTCCCCTCAAGAAGCCTTTCGCTAAGGTTGTTCTTGTGGAATTTGCAAAGTGGTTTTTGGAAGCCCATAGTGGTCTATGGTGGAAAAGGAAATATCATCCGTTAAAAACGGGAAAGAAGTTTTCTGAGTTACAGCTTTCCCTTCAAGAAGCCTTTCGCTAAGGCAGTTCTTGTGGAATTTGCAAAGTGATATTTGGAAGCCCATGGAGGGCAATGGTGAAAAATCATATAACTTCCATTACAAACTGGAAAGAAGCTTTCTAAGAAACTTCTTTGTGTTGTCTTAATTCATCTCAAACTTACTGCTTTCCCCTCAAGAAGCCTTTCGCTAAGACTGTTCTTGTGGAATTTGCAAAGTGATATTTGGAAGCCCATAGAGGGTTAAGGTGAAAAAGGAAATATCTTCCGTTAAAAACTGGAAAGAAGCATTCTGAGAAACTGCTTTGTGCTCTCTTAGTTCATCTCACAGAGTTACAGCTTTCCCCTCAAAAGCCATTCGCTAAGACTGTTCTTGTGGAATTTGCAAAGTGATATTTGGAAGCCCTTAGAGGGCTATGGTGAAAAAGGAAATATCTTCCTTTAAAAACTGGAAAGAAGCTTTCTGAGAAACTGATTTGTGTTCTGTTAATTCATCTCACAGAGTTACTGCGTTCCCCACAGGAAGCCTTTCGCTAAGACTGTTCTTGTGGAATTTTCAAAGTGATATTTGGAAGTCCATAGAGGGATATGGTAAAAAAGGATATATCTTCCGGTAAAAACTGGAAAGAAGCTTTCAGAGCAACTGCTTTGTGTTCTGTTAACTCATCTAACAGAGTTACAGCATTCCCTTCAAGAAGCTTTTCGCAAAGTCTGTTCATGTGGAATTTGCAAAGTGATTTTTGGAAGCCCATAGTGGGCTATGGGGAAAAAGGAAATATCTTCCGTTAAAAACTGGAAAGAAACTTTCTGAGAAACTGCTTTGTCCTCTGTTAATTCATTTCACAGAGTTACAGGTTTATGCTCAAGAAGCCTTTCGAGAATACTGCTCTTGTGGAATTTGCAAAGTGATATTTGGAAGTCCATAGAGGACTATGGTGAAATAGGAAATATCTTCCGTTAAAAACTGGAAAGAAGCTTTCTGAGAATCTGTTTTGTGTTCTATTAATTCAACTTACAGGGTTACAGCTTTCCCCTCAAGAAGCCTTTCGCTAAGACTTCTTTGTGGGATTTGAAAAGTGATATTAGGAAGCCCATAGAAAGCTATGGTGAAAAAGGAAATGTCTTAAGATAAAAACTGAAAAGAAGCTTTCTGAGAATCTTCTTTGTGTTCTCTTATTTCATCTCACAGAGATACAGCTTTTTCCTAACGAAGCCGTTCACTAAGACTGTTCTTGTGGAATATCCAAAGTAATATTTGGAAGCCCATAGAGGACTATGATGATAAAGGAAATATCTTCCTTTAAAAACTGCAAAGAAGCTTTCTGAGAAACTGCTTTTTGTTGTGTTAATTCATCTCACAGAGTTACAGCTTTCCCCTCAAAAAATCTTTCACTAAGACTGTTCTTGTGGAATTTGCAAAGTGATATTTGGAAGCCTGTAGACGGCTATGGTGAAAAAGGTAGTATCTTAAGTTAAAAACTGGAAAGAAGCTTTCTAACAAACTATTTTGTGTACTGTTAGTTCATCTCACAGTTATAGCTTTCCCCTCAAGAAGCCTTTCGCTAAGACTGTTCTTGTGGAATTTGCAAAGTGATATTTGGAAGACCATAGAGGGCTACGGTGAAAAAGGAAATATCTTCGGTTAAAAACTGGAAAGAAGCTTTTTGAGAAACTTCTTTGTGTTCTTCTAGTTCCTTTCACAGAGTTACAGCTTTCCCCTCAAGAGGCCGTTCACTAAGACTGTTCTTTTGGAATTTGCAAGGTGATATTTGGAAGCCTTTGGAGGGTTATGGTGAAAAACAAAATATCTTCAGCTAAAAACTGGAAAGAATCTATCTGAGAAACTGCTTTGTTTTCTGTTATTTCATCTCACAGAGTTTCAGCTTACTCTCATGAAGCCTTTCACTACGACTGTTCTTGTGGGATTTTCAAAGTGATATTTGGAGGACCCTAGAGGGTTATGGTGAAAAAGTAAATGTCCTCAGATAAAAATCTGAAAGAAGCTTTCTGTGAAACTGCTTTGTGTTCTATTAATTCATCTCACAGTGTTACAGATTTCCCCTCAAGAAGCCGTTGACTAAGACTGTTCTTGTGTAATATTCAAAGTGATATCAGGAAGACCATAGAGTGCGATGGTAAAAAGAAAATATCTTCATTAAAAACTGGAAAGAAGTTTTCTGAAAAACTGCTTTATATTCTGGTAATTTACCTCACAGTGTAACAGATTTCCCCTCAGGAAGCCTTTCACTAAGACTGTTCTTGTGTAATTCGCAAAGTGATATTTGGAAGCCCATGTAGGGTTATGTTGAAAAAAGGAATATCTTCAGTTAGAAACTGTATAGAAGCTTTCTGAGAAACTGCTTTGTTTTCTGTTAATTCATCTCACAGAGTTACAGCTTTCCCCTCAAGAAGCCTTTCGCTAAGACTGTTCTTGTGGAATTTGCAAAGTGATATTTGGAAGCCCATAGAGTGCTATGGTGAAAAAGGAAATGTCCTCAGATGAAAACTAGAAAGAAGCTTCTTGAGAAACTGCTTTGTGTTCCGTTAATTCATCTCACAGGAGTTTCAGCTTTGTCCTCCAGAAACCGTTCACTAAGACCGTTCTTGTGGAATTTTCAAAGTGATATTTGGAAACCCATAGGGGTCTATGGTGAAAAAGGAAATATCTTCAGTGATAAACTGGAAAGAAGTTTTCTGAGAAACTGCTTTGTGTTCTGTTATTTCATGTGACAGTGTTACAGCTTTCCCCTCAAGAAGCATTCCGCTAAGACTGTTCTTGTGGAATTTGCAAAGTGATATTTGGAAGCCCATACAGGGCTGTGGTGAAAAAGAAATTTCCTAAGATAAGAACTGAAAAGATGCTTTCTGAGAAACGACTTTGTGTTCTGTTAATTCATCTTATAGAATTACAGCTTTCCCCTCAAGAAGTCGTTCACTAAGAGTGTTCTTGTGGAATTTGCAAAGTGATATTTGGAAGCCCATAGAGGACTACGGTGTAAAGGAAATATCTTCAGATAAAAACTGGAAAGAAGCTTTCTGAGAAATTGCTTTGTGTTCTGGTAATTCATCTCACAGAATTACGGCTTTCCCCTGAAGAAAACTTTCGGTAAAGCTGTTTTTGTGGAATTTGGAAAAAGATACTTGGAAAATCGTAGAGATCTATGGTTAAAAAGAAAATATCCTAAGATAAAAACTGAAAAGAAAATTTCTGAGAAACTGCTTTGTGTTCTCTGAATTCATCTCACAGACTTACAGCATTCCCCTCAAGAAACCGTTCACTAAGACTGTTCTTGTGGATTTTGCAAAGTGATATTTGGAAGCTCCTAGATATTTAGAGCCCCCCAAGAAGTCGTTCACTAAGAGTGTTCTTGTGGAAATTGCAAAGTTGTATTTGGAAGCCCATACAGGGCTATGGTGTAAAAGAAAATATCTTCCGTTAAAAACTGGAAAGAAATTTTATGAGAAACTGTTTTGTGTTCTGTTAATTCATCTCACAGAGTTACTGCTTTTCCCTGAAGAAGCCTTTCGGTAAGACTGTTCTTTTGGAATTTGAAAAGTGATATTTGGAAGCCCATAGAGGGCAATGGTGAAAAAGGAAATATCTTCCGTTAAAAACTGGAAAGAAGCTTTCTGAGAAACTTCTTTGTGTTCTGCTAATTAATCTCAAAGAGTTACAGCTTTCCCCTCAAGAAGCCTTTCGCTAAGACTGTTCTGTTGGAATTTGCAAAGTGATATTTGGAAGCCCTTAGAGGGCTAAGGTGAAAATGGAAATACCCTAAGATAAAAACCGAAATGAAGCTTTCTGAGAAACTGCTTTGTGTTCTGTTAGATCATCTCACAGAGTTACACCTTTCCCCTCAAGAAGTCTTTCGCTAAGACTGTTCTTGTGGAATTTGCAAAGGGATATTTGGAATCCCATGGAGGGCCATGGTGAAAAAGGAAACATCTTCCGTTGAAAACTAGGAAGAAGCTTTCTGAGAAACTGCTTTGTGTTCTGTTAATTCATCTCACCGAGTTACAGCATTGCCCTCCAGAAGCCTTTCGCTATGATTGTCCTTGTGGAATTTGCAAAGGGATATTTGGAAGCCGATGCAGGGCTGTGGTGAAAAACGAAATATCCTGAGATAAAAACTGAAAAGAAGCTTTCTGAGAAACTGCTTTGTATTCTGAAAATTCAACTCATAGAGTTACAGATTTACCCTCAAGAAGCCTTTCGCTATGGCTGTTGTTGTGTAATTTGCAAAGTGATATTTGGAAGCCCATAGAGAGCAATGGTGAAAAAGGAAATATCTTCCTTTAAAAACTGGAAAGAAGCTTTCTTAGAATCTGCTTGGTGTTCTTCAATTCATCTCACAGAGTTACAGCTTTCCCCTCAAGAAGCCTTTCGATAAGACTGTTCTTGTTGATTTTGCAAAGTGATATTTGGAAGCCCATAAAGGGCTATGATGAAAATGGAAATATCCTAAGATAAAAACCGAAAAGAAGCTTTCTGAGAAACTGCTTTGTGTTCTGTTAGTTCATCTCACAGAGTTACAGCTTTCTCCTCAAGAATTCGTTCACTGAGACTATTCTTGTGAAATTTGCAAAGTGATATTTGGAAGCCCATAGAGTTTTATGGTGAAAAAGGAAATATCTTCCGTTAGAAACTGGAAAGAAGCTTTCTGAGAAACTACTTTGTGTTCTCTTAATTCAATTCACAGAGTTACAGCTTTCCCGTCATGAAGCCTTTCGCTAAGACTGTTCTTGTGGAATTTGCAAAGTTATATTTGGAGCCCTTAGAAGGCTATGGTGAAAAAGGAAATATCCTAAGATAAAAACTGAGCAGAAGCATTCTGAGAAGCTGCTTTGTGTATGTTAATTCATCTCACCGAGTTACAGCTTGTCCCTGCAGAAGCCTTTCGCTAAGACTGTTCTTGTGGAATTTGCAAAGTGAAATTTCGGAGCTCATAGAAGGCTATGGTGAAAAAGGGAATAACTTCCATTAAAAACCGAAAAGAAGCTTTCTGGGAAACTGCTTTTTGTTCTGTTAGTTCATCTCACAGAGTTTGAGCTTTCCCCTCAAGAAGCCGTTCACTAAGACTATTCTTGTGCAATTTGCAAATTCATATTTGGAGACCCATAGAGTGCTATGGTGAAAAAGGAAATATCTCCCGTTAAAAAGGGGAAATAAGCTTTTTGAGAAACTGGTGTGTTTTCTGTTAATACATCTCACCGAATTAGAGCTTTCCCCTCCAGAAGCCTTTCGCTAAGACTGTTCTTGTGGAATTTGCAAGGTGATATTTGGAAGACCATAGAGGGCTATGGTGAAAAAGAAAATAGCCTAAGATAGAAACTGAAAAGCAGCTTTCTGAAAAACTACTTTGTATTCTGTTGATTCATCTCAAAGAGTTAGAGCATTCCCCTTAAGAAGCCTTTCGCTTAGACTGTTCTTTTGAAATTTGCAAAGTGATATTGGAAGCCCATAGAGGGCTATGGTGAAAAAGGAAATATCTTCAGTTAAAAACTGGAAAGAAGCTTTCTGAGAAACTACTTTGTGTTCTCTTAATTCAACTCACAGAGTTACAGCTTGCCCCTCAAGAAGCCTGTCGCTAAGACTGTTCTTGTGGAACTTCCAAAGTGATATTTGGAAACCCTTAAAGGGCTACAGTGAAAAAAGGATATCTTCCGTTAAAAACTGGAAAGAAGATTTCTGAGAAATTCTTTTGTGTTCTGTTAATTCATCTCACAGAGTTAGAGCCTTCCCCTCAAGAAGCCTTTCGCTGAGACTGTTCTTGTGGAATTTGCAAAGTGATATTTGGAAGCCCATAGAGGGCAACGGTGAAAAAGGAAATATCTTCAGTTAAAAACTGGAAAAAACTTTCTGAGAAACTACTCTGTGTTCTGTTAACACAACTCACAGAGTTACAGCTTTCCCCTCAAGAAGCCTTTCACTAAGGCTGTTGTTGTAAAATTTGCAAAGTGATATTTGGAAGCCCATAGAGGGCTATGGTGAAAATGGAAATATCATAAGATAAAAAAAGAAAAGTAGCTTTCTGTGAAACTGCTTTGTGTTCTGTTAGTTCATCTCACAGAGTTACAGCTTTCCACTCAAGAAGTTGTTCACTAAGGCTGTTCTTGTGTAATTTGCAAAGAATTATTTTGAAGCCCTTAGAGGGCTATGGTGAAAATGGAAATCTTGCGTTAAAAACTGGAAAGAAGAATTCTGAGAAACTGTCGTGTGTTGTGTTAATACATCTCACCGAGTTACAGCTTTCCCCTAAAAAAGCCTTTCGCTAAGAATGTTCTTGTGGGATTTCCAAAGTGATATTTGTAAGCCCATAGAGGGCTTTGGTGAAAAAGGAAATATCTTCAGTTAAAAAATGAAAAAAAGGTTTCTGAGAAACTGCTTTGTATTCTGTTAATTCTACTCACTGAGTTTGAGCTTTCCTCTAAAGAAGCCTTTCGCTAAGGCTGTTGTTGTGGAAATTGCAAAGTGATATTTGGAAGCCCATAGAGGGCAATGTTGAAAATGGAAATCTCCTAAGATAAAAAAAGAAAAGAAGCTTTCTGAGAAACCGCTTATTGTTCTGTTAGTTCATCTCACAGAGTTACAACTTTCCACTCAAGAAGCAGTTCACTAAGACTCTTCTTGTGAAATTTTCAAAGTGATATTTGGAAGCCCGTAATCGGCTATGGTGAAAAAGGAATATCTTCCGTTAAAAACTGGAAAGAAGATTTCTGAGAAACTGCATTGTGTTCTGTTAATTCATCTCACAGAGTCACAGCTTTCCCCTCAAGAAGACTTTCGCTAAGACTGTTCTTGTGGAATTTGCAAGGTGAAATTTTGAAGCCCAGAGAGGGCTACGGTGAAAAAGGAAATATCTTCCATTAAAAACTGGAAAGAAGATTTCTGAGAAACTTCTTTGTATTCTGTTAATTCATCTAAGAGTTACAGCTTTCCCCTCCAGAAGCCTTTCGCTAAGAGTGTTCTTGTGAAATTTTCAAAGTGATATTTGGAAGGCCATAAAGGGCTACGGTGAAAAAGGAAATATCCTAAGATAAAACCTGAAAAGAATCTTTCTGAGAAACTGCTTTGTGTTCTGTTAATTCATCTCACAGGGTTACAGATTTTCCCTCAAGAAGCCTTTCGATAAGACTGTTTTTGTGGAATTTGCAAAGTGATATTTGAAGCCTATAGAGGGCTATGGTGAAAAAGGGAATATCCTAAGATAAAATCTGGAAAAAAGCTTTCTGAGAAACTGCTTTGTGTTCTGTTTATTCATCTCACAGAGCTACAGCTTTCCCCTCAAGAAGCCTTTCACTAAGACTGTTCTTTTGGAATTTGCAAAGTGAAATTTGGAAGCCCTTAGAGAGCTATGGTGAAAAAGGAAATGTCTTCCGTTAAAAACCGAAAAGAAGCTCTCTGAGAAACTGTTTTCTGTTATGTTAGTTCATCTCACAGTGTTTCAGCTTTCCCCTCAAGACGCTGTTCACTAACACTATTCTTGTGAAATTTGCAAAGTGATATTTCAAAACCCATAGACGGCTATAGTGAAAAAGGTAATATCTTCCGTTAAAAACTGGAAAGAAGTTTTTTGAGAACCTGCCGTGTGTTTTGTTAATACATCTCACCGAGTTAAAGCTTTCACCTCAAGAAGGATTTAACTAAGACTGTTCTTGTGGGATGTGCAAAGTGATATTTAGATTCCCCTAGAGGGCAATGGTGAAAATGGAATTATCTTAAGTTAAAAAAAGAAAAGAAACTTTCTGAGAAATCACTTTTCTTTCTGTTAGTTCATCTCACAGAGTTACAGCTTTCCACTCAAGAAGCCATTCAGTAAGACAGTTCTTGTGAAATTTGCAAAGTGATATTTGGAAGCCCGTAGAAGGCTATGGTGAAAAAGGAAATATCTTCCGTTAAAAACTGGAGAGAAGATTTCCGGGAAATTGCATTGTGTTCTCTTAATTCATCTCACACAGTCACATCTTTCCCCTCAAGAAGCCTTTCGCTAACACAGTTCTTGTGGAATTTGCAAAGAGATATTTGGAGGCCCATAGAGGGTTATGGTGAAAAAGTGAATATATTCTGTTAAAAACTGGAAAGAATATTTCTGAGAAACTGCTTTGAGATCTGTTAATTCATCTCACAGAGTTACAGCTTTTCCGTCAAGAAGCCTTTCGATAAGACTGTTTTTGTGGAATTTGCAAATTGATATTTGGAAGCCCATAGAGGGCTACGGTGAAAAAGGAAATATTCTGAGATAATAACTGAAAAGAAGCTTTCTGAGAAACTGCTTTTTATTCTGTTATTTCTTTTCACAGGGTTACAGCTTTCACCTCAAGAAGCCTTTCGCTAAGACTGTTCTTCTGGAATTTGCAAAGATATATTTGGACGCCAATAGAGGGCTACGGTGAAAAAGAAATTATCATACGTTAAAAACTGGAAAGAAGCTTTCTGGAAACTGTTTTGTGTTCTGTTAATTCAACACACAGAGTTACAGCTATCTCCTCAAGAAGCCTTTCGCTAAGACTCTTCTTGTGGAATTTCAAAGTGATCTTTGGAAGCCCATGGAGGGCTAAGGTGAAAAAGGTAATATTTTCCGTTAAAAAATGAAAAGAAGATTTCTGAGAAACTGCTTTGGGTTCTTTTAATTCATCTCACAGAGTTACACTTTTCCCGTCAAGAAGCCTTTCCCTAAGACTATTATTGTGGAATCTGAAAAGCGATATTTGGAATCCATAGAGGGCTATGGTGAAACAGGAAATATCCTCCGTAAAAACTGGGAATAATCTTTCTGAGAAACTGTTTTGTGTTCTGTTAATTCATCTCACAGAGTTACAGCTTTCCTCTCAAGAAGTCTTTCGCGAAGGCTGTTCTTGTAAAATTTGCAAAGTGACATTTGGAAGCCCATAGAGGGCTATGGTGAAATAGGAAATATCTTCAGGTAAAAACTGAAAACAAGTTTTCTGAGAAACTGCTTTTTGTTCTGGTAATTCATCTCAGAGAGTTACAGCTTTCTCCTCAAGAAGCCTTTCGCTAGGACTGGTCTTGTGGAATTTGCAAAGTGATATTTGGAAGCCCATAGTGTGCTATGGTGAAAAAGGAAATATCTTCAGTTAAAAACTGGAAAGAAGATTTCTGAGAAACTTTTTTGTGTTCCGTTCTTTCATCTCACAGAGTTTCAGCTGTCTCCGCAAGAAGCCTTTTGCTAAGACTGTTCTTTTGGAATTTGCAAAGTGATATTTGGAAGCCTAAAGAGGTCTATGGTGAAAAAGGAAATATCTTCAGTTAAAAACTGTAAAGAAGTTTCCTGAGAAACTGCTTTGTGTTCTGTTAATTCATCTCTCAGATTTACAGCTTTCCCCTCAAGAAGCCTTTCGCTAAGACTGCTCTTGTGGAGTTTGCAAAGTGATATTTGGAAGCCCTTAGAGTGCTAGGGTGAAAAAGGAAATATCCTAAGACAAAAACTGAAAAGAAGCTTTCTGAAATACTGCTTTCTGTTCTGTTAATTCATCTCAGACATTTACAGCTTGCCGTTCAAGAAGCCTTTCGCAAAGACTGTTCTTTTGGAATTGGCAACGTGATATTTGGAAGGCCATATAGAGCTATGTTGCATATGGAAATATCCTAAGATAAAAACCGAAAAGAAGCTTTCTGAGAAACTGCTTTGTGTTCTGTTAATTCATCTCAGAGAGTTACGGCTTTCTCCTCAAGAAACCTTTGCTAAGACTGTTCTTGTGAAATTTGCAAACTGATATATGGAAGCCCATAGAAGGCTATGGTAATAAAGGAAATAACTTCCGTTAAAAACTGGAAAGAAGCTTTCTGAGAAACTACTTTGTGTTCTCTTAATTCATCTCACAGTGTTACAACTTTCCCTTCAAGGAGCCTTCCCCTAAGATTTTCTTGTGGAATTTGCAAAGTGATATTTGGAGGCCCTTAGAGAGCTATGGTGAAAAAGAAAATATCGTAACACAAAAACTGAAAAGATGCTTTCTGAAAAACTGCACTGTGTTCTCTTAATTCTTGTCACAGAGTTATAGCTTTCCCCTCAAGAATCCGTTCAATAAGACTGTTCTTGTGGAATTTGCAAAAAGAAATTTCAAAGCCCATAGAGGGATAAGGTGAAAAAGGAAATCTCTTCCGTTAAAAACTGGAAAGAAGCTTTCTGAGTAACTGCTTTGTTGTCTGTTAGTTAATCTCACAGAGCTACAGCTTTCCCCTCAAGAAGCCTTTGGCTAAGACTGTTCTTGTGGAAGTTGCAAAGTGATATTTGGAAGCCCATAGAGGGATACGGTGAAAAAGGAAATATCTTCGGTTAAAAACTGGAAAAAAGCTTTCTGAGAAACTGCTTTGTGTTCTGTTAATTCAACTCACAGAGTTACAGCTTTCCCCTAAAAAGCCTTTCTCAAGAAGCCCTTCGCTGAGGCGGTTCTTGTGGAATTTGCAAGTGGATATTTGGAAGCCCATAGAGGGATATGGTGAAAAAGGAAATATCTTCCGATATAAACTGGAAAGACGCTTTCTGAGAAACTGCTTCGCTAGGACTGTTCTTGTGTCATTTCGAAAATGATATTTAGAAGGTCATAGAGGGCTATGGTGAATAAGGAAATATTTTCGGTTATAAACTGGAAATAATCTTTCTGAGAAAGTGCTTTGTTTCCTGTTAATTCATCTCACAGAGTTACAGCATTCTCCTCAAGAAGCCTTTCGCTAAGACTGTTCTTGTGGAATTTGCAAATTGATTTTAGAAGCCCATAGACGGTTATGGCAAAAAGAAAATATTCTAAGATAAAAACCGAAAAGAAGCTTTCTGAGAAACTGCATTATGTTCTCTTAATTCATCTCACAGAGTTATAGCTTTCCCCTCAAGAAGCCGTTCACTAAGATTGTTCCTGTGGAATTTTCAAGGCGATATTTGGAAGCCCATAGAGGGCTATGATGAAAAAGGAAATATCTTCCGTTAAAAACTGGAAAGAATGTTTTTTAGAAACTGCTTTGTGTTCTGTTAATTCATCTCACAGATTTACAGCTTTCCCCTCAAGATGCCTTTCGCTAAGACTGTTCTTGTGGAATTTGCCAAGTGATATTTGGAAGCCCATAGAGGGTTACGGTGAAAATGGAAATATCCTAAGATAAAAACCGAAAAGAAGCTTTCTGAGAAACTGCTTTGTGTTCTGGTAATTCATCTCACAGAGTTACACCTTTCTCCTCAAGTAGCCTTTCGCTAAGACTGTTCTTGTGGAATTTGAAAAGTGATATTTCGAAGCCCAGGGGGGTTATGATGAAAAAGGAAATATCTTTCGTTAAAAACTGGAAACAAGATTTCTGAGAAAGTGCTTTGTGTTCTGTTAATTCATCTCACAGCGTTACAGCTTTCCCCTCAAGAAGCCGTTCACTAAGACTGTTCTTGTGAAATTTGCAAAGTGATATTTGGTAGCCCATAGAGGGCTATGGTGAAAAAGGAAATATTTTCTGTTAAAAACCAGAGGCACATAAAGCCACAAAGATGGGGAAAAAGCAGGGCAGAAAACCTGGAATTTCAAAAAATAAGAGCGCGTCTCCTCCGGCAAAGGAGCGCAGCTCATCGCCAGCAACGGGTCAAAGCTGGACGGAGAATGACTTTGATGTGATGATAGAAGAAGGCTTCAGTCCATCAAACTTCTCAGAGCTAAAGGAGTAATTACGTGCCCAGCGCAAAGAAATTAAATGTCTTGAATAAAAAGTGGAAGAATTGATGGCTAGAATAATTAATGCAGAGAAGGTCATAAACGAAATGAAAGAGATGAAAACCATGACACGAGAAATACGTGACAAATGCACAAGCTTCAGTAACTGACTCGATCAACTGGAAAAGAGTATCAGCGATTAAGGATCAAATGAACGAAATGAAGCAAGAAGAGAAATCAAAAGAAAAAAGAAGAAAAAGAAATGGACAAAGCCTGCAAGAAGTATGGGATTATGTAAAATGACCAAATCTACGTCTGATTGGGATGCCTGAAAGTGAGGGGGAAAATGGAATCAAGTTGGAAAACACTCTTCAGTATATCATCCAGGAGAACTTCCCCAACCTAGTAGGGCAGGCCAACATTCAAATCCAGGAAATACAGAGAACACCACAAAGATACTCCTCGAGAAGAGCAACTCCAAGACCCATAATTGCCAGATTCACCAAAGTTGAAATGAAGAAAAAAATCTTAAGGGCAGCCAGAGAAAAGGTCGGGTTACCCACAAAGGGAAGCCCATCAGACTAACAGCAGATCTCTCGGCAGAAACTCTACAAGCCAGAAGAGAGTGGGGGCCAATATTCAACATTCTTAAAGAAAAGAATTTTCAACCCAGAATTTCATATCCAGCCAAACTAAGTTTCATAAGCGAAGGAGAAATAAAATCCTTTACAGATAAGCACATGCTTAGAGATTTTGTCACCACTAGGCCTGCCTTACAAGAGACCCTGAAGGAAGCACTAAACATGGAAAGGAACAACCGGTACCAGCCATTGCAAAAACATGCCAAAATGTAAAGACCATCAAGGCTAGGAAGAAACTGCATCAACTAACGAGCAAAATAACCAGTTAATATCATAATGGTAAGATCAAGTTCACACGTAACAATATTAACCTTAAATGTAAATGGACTAAATGCTCCAATTAAAAGACACAGACTGGCAAACTGCATAAAGAGTCAAGACCCATCAGTCTGCTGTATTCAGGAGACCCATCTCACACGCAGAGACATACATAGGCTCAAAATAAAGGGATGGAGGAAGATTTACCAAGCAAATGGAGAACAAAAAAAAGCAGGGGTTGCAATCCTAGTCTCTGATAAAACAGACTTTAAACCATCAAAGATCAAAAGAGACAAAGAAGGCCATTATATAATGGTAAAAGGATCAATTCAACAGGAAGAGCTAACTATCCTAAATATATATGCACCCAATACAGGAGCACCCAGATTCATAAAGCAAGTCCTTAGAGCCTTACAAAGAGACTTAGACTCCCATACAATAATAATGGGAGACTTCAACAGTCCACTGTCAACATTAGACAGATCAACGAGACAGAAAATTAACAAGGATATCCAGGAATTGAACTCATCTCTGCAGCAAGCAGAACTAATAGGCATCTATAGAACTCTCCACCCCAAATCAACAGAATATACATTCTTCTCAGCACCACATCGCACTTATTCCAAAATTGACCACATAGTTGGAAGTAAAGCACTCGTCAGTAAATGTACAAGAACAGAAATTGTAACAATCTGTGTCTCAGATCACACTGCAATCAAACTAGAACTCAGGACTAAGAAACTCAATCAAAACCGCTCAACTACATGGAAACTGAACAACCTGCTCCTGAATGACTACTGGGTACATGACGAAATGAAGGCAGAAATAAAGATGTTCTTTGAAACCAATGAGAACAAAGATACAACATACCAGAATCTCTGGGACACATTTAAAGCAGTGTGTAGAGGGAAATTTATAGCACTAAATGCCCACAAGAGAAAGCAGGAAAGATCTAAAATTGACACTCTAACATTGCAATTAAAAGAACTAGAGAAGCAAGAGCAAACTCATTCAAAAGCTAGCAGAAGGCAAGAAATATCTAAGATCAGAGCAGAACTGAACGAGATAGAGACACAAAAATCCCTCCAAAAAATCAATGAATCCAGGAGTTGGTTTTTTGAAAAGATCAACAAAATTGACAGACCGCTAGAAAGACTAATAAAGAAGAAAAGGGAGAAGAATCAAAGAGACACAGTAAAAAATGATAAAGAGGATATCACCACCGACCCCACAGAAATACAAACTACCATCAGAGAATACTATAAACACCTCTATGCAAATAAACTAGAAAATCTAGAAGAAATGGAAAATTTCCTAGACACTTACACTCTTCCAAGACTAAACCAGGAGGAAGTTGAATCCCTGGATAGACCAATAGCAGGCTCTGAAATTGAGGCAATAATTAATAGCCTACCAATCAAAAAAAGTCCAGGACCAGAGGGATTCACAGCTGAATTCTACCAGAGGTACAAGGAGGAGCTGGTACCATTCCTTCTGAAACTATTCCAATCAATAGAAAAACAGGGAATCCTCCCTAACTCATCTTATGAGGCCAACATCATCCTGATACCAAAGCCTGGCAGAGACACAACAAAAAAAGAGAATTTTAGACCAATATCCCTGATGAACATCGATGCAAGAATCCTCAATAAAATACTGGCAAACCGTATTCAACAGCACATCAAAAAGCTTATCCACCATGATCAAGTGGGCTTCATCCCTGGGATGCAAGGCTGGTTCAACATTCGCAAATCAATAAACATAATCCAGCTTATAAACAGAACCAAAGACAAGAACCACATCATTATCTCAATCGATGCAGAAAAGGCTTTTGACAAAATTCAGCAGCCCTTCATGCTAAAAACGCTCAATAAATTCGGTATTGATGGAACGTACCTCAAAATAATAAGAGCTATTTATGACAAACCCACAGCCAATATCATACTGAATGGGCAAAAACTGGAAAAATTCCCTTTGAAAACTGGCACAAGACAGGGATGCCCTCTCTCACCACTCCTATTCAACATAGTGTTGGAAGACCTGGCTAGGGCAATCAGGCAAGAGAAAGAAATCAAGGGGATTCAGTTAGGAAAAGAAGAAGTCAAATTGTCCCTCTTTGCAGATGACATAATTGTATATTTAGAAAATCCCATTGTCTCAGCCCGAAATCTCCTTAAGCTGATAAGCAACTTCAGCAAAGTCTCAGGATACAAAATTAATGTGCAAAAATCTCAAGCATTCGTATACACCAGTAACAGACAAACAGAGAGCCAAATCATGAATGAACTTCCATTCACAATTGCTTCAAAGAGAATAAAACACCTAGGAATCCAACTTACAAGGGATGTAAAGGACCTCTTCAAGGAGAACTACAATCCACTGCTCAATGAAATAAAAGAGGACACAAACAAATGGAAGAACACACCATGCTCATGGATAGGAAGAATCAATATTGTGAAAATGGCCATACTGCCCAAGGTAATTTATAGATTCAATGCCATCCCCATCAAGCTACCAATGAGTTTCTTCACAGAATTGGAAAAAACTGCTTTAAAGTTCATATGGAACCAAAAAAGAGCCCGCATTTCCAAGACAATCCTATGTCAAAAGAACAAGGCTGGAGGCATCACGCTACCTGACTTCAAACTATACTACAAGGCTACATTCACCAAAACAGCATGGTACTGGTACCAAAACAGAGATATAGACCAATGTAACAGAACAGAGTCCTCAGAAATAATACCACACATCTACAGCCATCTGATCTTTGACAAACCTGAGAGAAACAAGAAATGGGGAAAGGATTCCCTATTTAATAAATGGTGCTGGGAAAATTGGCTAGCCATAAGCAGAAAGCTGAAACTGGATCCTTTCCTTACTCCTTATACGAAAGTTAATTCAAGATGGATTAGAGACTTAAACGTTAGACCTAATACCATAAAAACCCTAGAGGAAAACCTAGGTAGTACCATTCAGGACATAGGCATGGGCAAAGACTTCATGTCTATAACACCAAAAGCAACGGCAGCAAAAGCCAAAATTGACAAATGGGATCTCATTAAACTAAAGAGCTTCTGCACAGCAAAAGAAACTACCATCAGAGTGAACAGGCAACCTACAGAATGGGAGAAAATTTTTGCAATCTACTCATCTGACAAAGGCTAATATCCAGAACCTACAAAGAACTCAAACAAATTTACAAGAAAAAAACAAACAACCCCATCAAAAAGTGGGCAAAGGATATGAACAGACATTTCTCAAAAGAAGACATTCATACAGCCAACAGACACATGAAAAAATGCTCATCATCACTGGCCATCAGAGAAATGCAAATCAAAACCACACTGAGATACCATCTCACACCAGTTAGAATGGCGATCATTCAAAAGTCAGGAAACAACAGGTGCTGGAGAGGATGTGGAGAAATAGGAACACTTTTACACTGTTGGTGGGATTGTAAACTAGTTCAATCATTATGGAAAACAGTATGGCGATTCCTCAAGGATCTAGAACTAGACGTACCATATGACCCAGCCATCCCATTACTAGGTATATACCCAAAGGATTATAAATCATGCTGCTATAAAGACACATGCACACGTATGTTTATTGCGGCACTATTCACAATAGCAAAGACTTGGAATCAACGCAAATGTACATCAGGGACAGACTGGATTAAGAAAATGTGGCACATATACACCATGGAATACTATGCAGCCATAAAAAAGGATGAGTTTGTGTCCTTTGTAGGGACATGGATGCAGCTGGAAACCATCATTCTTAGCAAACTATCACAAGAACAGAAAACCAAACACCGCATGTTCTCACTCATAGGCGGGAACTGAACAATGAGATCACTTGGACTCGGGAAGGGGAACATCACACACCGGGACCTATCATGGGGAGGGGGGAGGGGAGAGGGATTGCACTGGGAGTTATACCTGATGTAAATGACGAGTTGATGGGTGCTGACGAGTTGATGGGTGCAGCACAGCAACAGGGCACAAGTATACATATGTAACAAACCTGCACGTTATGCACATGTACCCTAGAACTTAAAATATATTAAAAAAAAAAAAAAAAAAAGAAGCAACCAACCACAACCCTCCTTCCCACTAGAGGCTTCCAGGCTGAAACAGGTTGATACAGGGAGAGGAGGAGAAGATACGCAACTAAGTCCCATTTTGAGATCTGTTTAATAATAATTCTAATTTCATGTTCTCACTTATTTGTGAGATCTAAAATTCAAAACAATTGAACTCATGGAGATAGAGAGTAGAAGCATGTTTACCAGAGGCTGGGAAGGGTAGTGGGGGTTTGAGGCAAAGCTGGAGATGGTTAATGGGTACAAAAAAACAGAAAGAATAAATAAGATCTAGTATTTGATAGCACAACAAGGCGACTATAGTCAGTAATAATTTAACTGTGCATTTAAAAATAACTAAAAGAGTCTAATTGGATTGCTTGTAACACAAAGGATAAATGCTTGAGAGAATGGATACCCCATATTACATGATGTGATTATTATTCATTGCATGCCTGAATCAGAACATCTCATGCACCCCATAAATACATACATCTACTATATACCCACAAAATTGAAATAAATAATTTTAAAAAATAAACAATAAAAAATAATCTTCCACTTATTTTTTAGGAAAAGCACATAACTAAATTGTTACAAAAGGATTGACCAAACAATCCTTTGAACCGTTTGAGTCTGCAGTTGTGGCAGGAATGCGGTTGGGGGAAATGGGGAGAAGTGAGTGAAAATAAGAGGAATTGGACAAGTGTTGATGTTGGTGAAATGAATGATGAGTACCTAGAGGTAATCCACTATTGTATGCATTTGGAATTTATCATAAAAATATTTTTGAAAGAACATATTCACTACTGAAAATTCAAGCAAGGGGAATAAATTAAAGACCACTTATCATCCTATAATTTCAAACAAAAAAGATTTATTATTTTATGAGAAAATTATAGCATTATTATATAAATATGGTATATTAATTTTTAAATAGCATTATACCTGAGCATTTTGCAAAGTTATTGTAATGTGTCAAATATATATTTTACTTATTTTTATAAAAGTGAGACATAAAGTAAGCCTAAAAGAGATATACTAGAATAATAAGTACTAGAAATATAAAATAATTCTATATAAAATGATTAAATATAAATATGAAAAGAATTATAATTTAATGGCACCAGGAAAAATCATACTTGATTTAAAAAAACTTGTAAAGTAAAATAGAATTCAAAAAGCTTTAATTGTATTTGTATTTGACACTGTTATACTTAGTTTTTTAGCATGATATAATTATGAAAAATATTGAAAGCAATGTTATTACCTGTGGAAGACATCCGAGTTCTGGAGACATTGGCGGCGAATCTGTATAGGTTTGCAGCACCCTCCATTCTTGATTCCTCAGAAGGAATTCCACTAAGGGGCATAAGGCAGAAAGTGAGACAGAGGTAATTCTCAGAGCAGGAGTGAAGGATTATTAAAAGGCTTTAAAACAGAAAGGAAAAGAAGGGAAGTACAACCTCGAAGAGGGCCAAGTGGGAGACTTGAGAAGCCAAGTACACAGCTTGACTTCTTGACTTGGGGTTTTATATATTGGCAAACTTCCGGGATCTTGCCTTACTTCTCCTCACTCCTGAGATCTCTTTGGGAAGATGCTGATCAGTTTCAGGTGTTTTCTATTAGAAGCCTGCCTTTCCTTGACACCAGATATGACCAATTACTACTTTAGAGAAACAGTTAACAACCCCTTGATCATCACCTGAGGGTCTCCCAACACATTTGGTGTGTGGAAGTGGGGAGCCCTCTCCTGCCCTGCTCATACTTGACTAGCTTTCTACTGCAACAATATCTGTTGAATATTCTTTATGTACTAAGTAATAAGAATTCTGATATTTCATGAGTGATTGTTACACAAAATTATATAAATAAAAAAGAAATTAAGCATGTAATATTAAAAACAAAAGCGAAAAGAAGCTTTCTGAGAAACTGCTTTCTGTTCTGTTAATTCATCTCATAGAGTTGCAGCTTTCCCCTCAAGAAGCCTTTCGCTAAGACTGTTCTTGAGGAATTTGCAAAGTGATATTTGGAAGCCCATAGAGGGTTATGGTGAAAAAGGAAACATACTAAGATAAAAACGGAAAAGAAGATTTCTGAGAAACTGCTTTGTGTTCTGATAGTTCATCTCACAGAGTTACAGCTTTCCCCTCAAGAAGCCGTTCACTAAGACTGTTCTTGTGAAATTTAGAAAGTAATATTTGGAAGCCCATAGAGGGCTAGGGTGAAAAAGGAAATAACATTCCTTAAAAACTGGAAAGAACCTTTCTGAGAAACTGTTTTGTGTTCTGTTAATTCATCTCACAGAGTTACAGCTTTACCCTCAAGAAGCCTTTCCCTAAGACTGTTCTTGTGGAATTTGCAAAGGGATATTTGGAAGCCCATACAGGGCTATGGTGAAAAAGGAAATATCTTCCGTTAAAAAGTGGAAAGAAGCTTCCTGAGAAACTTCTTTGTGTTCTGTTAATTCATCTCACAGAGTTACAGCTTTCCCCTCAAGAAGCCTTTCGCTAAGACTGTTCTTGTGGAATTTGCAAAGTGACATTTGGAAGCCCACAGTGGGCTATGGTGAAAGAGGAAATATCCTAAGATAAAAACTGAAAAGAAGCTTTCTGAGAAACTAATTTGTGTTCTGTTAACTCATCGCGCAGAGTTACAGCTTTCCCCTCAAGAAGCCTTTCGCTAAGACTGTTCTTGTGGAATTTGCAAAGTGATATTCGGAAGCCCATAGAGGTCTACGGAGAAAAAGGAAATATCTTCCGTTAAAAACTGGAAGGAAGCTTTCTGAGAACCTGCTTTGTGTACTGTTAATTCATCTCACAGAGTTAAAGCTTTCCTCTCAAGAAGCCTTTCCTTAAGAGTGTTCTGGTGAAATTTGGAAAGTGACGTTTGGAAGCCCATAGAGGGCTATGGAGAAAAAGGAAATATCCAAAGATAAAAACTGAAAAGAAGCTTTCTGAGAAACTGCTTTGTGTTCTGTTAATTCATCTCACAGAGTTACAGCTTTCACATCAAGAAGCCTTTCGTTAAGACTGATGTTGTGGAATTTTAAAAGTGATATTTGGAAGCCCATAGAGGGCTATGGCGGAAAAGGAATTATCCTAAGATAAAAACTGAAAAGAAGCTTTCTGAGAAACTGTTTTGTGTTCTCTTAATTCATCTCACAGAGTTACAGCTTTCCCCTCAAGAAGCCTTTCGCTAAGACTGTTCTTGTGGAATTTGCAAAGTGATATTTGGAGGCCCATAGAGGGCTACGGTGAAAAAGGAAATATCTTCCGCTAAAAAGTGGAAAGAAGCTTTCTGAGAAACTGCTTTGTGTTATGTAATTTCATCACAGAGAGTTACAGCTTTCCCCTCAAGAAGCCTTTCGCTAACACTGTTATTGTGGAGTTTGCAAAGTGATATTTGGAACTCATAGGGGGCTATGTTGAAAAAGGAAATATACTAAGATAAAAACCGAAAAGAAGATTTCTGAGAAACTTCTTTGTGTTCTGATAGTTCATCTCACAGGGTTACAGCTTTCCCCTCAAGAAGCCGCTCACTAAGAGTGTTCTTGTGAAATTTGGAAAGTAATATTTGGAAGCCCTTAGAGGGCTATGGTGTAAAAGGAAATAACTTTCCTTAAAAACTGGAAAGAAGCTTTCTGAGAAAGTGTTTTGTGTTCTGTTAATTCATCTCACAGAGTTACAGCTTTACCCTCAAGAAACCTAACCCTAAGACTGTTCTTGTGGAATTTGCAAAGTGATATTTGGAAGCCCATAGAGGGCTATGGTGAAAAGGGAAATATCTTCCGTTAAAAAGTTGAAAGAAGCTTTCTGAGAAACTTCTTTGTGTTCTGTTAATTCATCTCACAGAGTTACAGCTTTGCCCTCAAGAAGCCTTTCGCTAAGACTGTTCTTGTGGAATTTGCATTGTGACATTTGGAAGCCCACAGCGGGCTATGGTGAAAAAGGAAATATCCTAAGATAAAAACTGAAAAGTAGCTTTCTGAGAAACTGATTTGTGTTCTCTTAATTCATCGCACAGGGTTACAGCTTTCCCCTCAAGAAGCCTTTCTCTAAGACTGTTCTTGTGGAATTTGCAAAGTGATATTTGGAAGACCACGGAGGGCAACGGTTAAAAAGGAAGTATCTTCCGTTAAACACTGGAAAGAAGGCTTCTGAGAACCTGCTTAGTGATCTGTTAATTCATCTCACAGAGTTACAGCTTTCCCCTCAAGAAGCCTTTCCCTAAGAGAGTTCTGGTGAAATTTGCAAAGTGACGTTTGGAAGCCCATAGAGGGCTATGGAGAAAAGGGAAATATCCTAAGATAAAAACTGAAAAGAAGCTTTCTGAGAAACTGCTTTGTGTTCTGTTAATTCATCTCACAGGGTTACAGCTTTCCTCTCAAGAAGCCTTTCGCTAAGACTGTTCTTGTGGAATTTTCAAAGTGATATTTGAAAGCCCATAGAGGGTTACGGTGGAAAAGGAATTATCCTAAGATAAAAACTGAAAAGAATCTTTCTGAGAAACTGCTTTGTGTTCTGTTAATTCATCTCACAGAGTTACAGCTTTCCCAACAAGAAGCCTTTCGCTAAGAATGTTCTTGTGGAATTTACAAAGTGATATTTGGAGGCCCATAGAGGGCAATGGTGAAAAAGGAAATATCTTCCGTTAAAAATGGAAAGAATCTTTCTGAGAAACTGCTTTGTGTAATGTTAATTCATCTCACGGAGTTACAGCTTTCCCCTCAAGAAGCCTTTCGCTAAGACTGTTCTTGTGGAATTTCGAAGTGGTATTTGGAAAGCCATAAAAGGATATGGAGAAAAAGGAAATATCTTCTGTTAAAAACAGGAAAGAAGCTTTCTGAGAAACTGCTTTGTGTTCTGTTAATTCATCCCACAGAGTTACAGCTTTCCCCTCAGGAAGCCTTTTGCTAAAGCTGTTCTTGTGGAATTTGCAAAGTGATATTTGGAAGCCCATAGAGGGCTATGGTGAAAAAGGAAATATCCTAAGATAAAAACAGAAAAGTAGCCTTCTAAGAAACTGCATTGTGTTCTGTTAATTCATCTCACAGAGATACAGCTTTCTCCTCAAGAAGCTTTTGCCTAAGACTGTTCTTCTGGAATTTGCAAAGGGATATTTGGAAGCCCATAGAGGGCTACGGTGAAAGGAAATAACTTCCGTTAAAAACAGGAAAGAAGCTTTGTGAGAAACTGCTTTGTGTTCTGTTAATTCATCTCACAGAATTACAGCTTTCCCCTCAAGAAGCCTTTCACTAAGACTGTTCTTGTGGAATTTTCAAAGTGATATTTGGAAGCCCATAGAAGGCTATGGTGAAAAAAGAAATATCTTCCGTTAAAAAGTGGAAAGAAGCTGTCTGAGAAACTGCTTAGTGTTCTGTTAATTCATCTCACAGTGTTACAAATTTCCCTTCAAGAAACCTTTAGCTAAGGCTGATCTTGCGGAATTTGAAAAGTGATATTTGAAGCCCATAGGGGGCTATGTTGAAAAAGGAATTATCTTCCGTTAAAATCTGGAAAGAAGATTTCTGAGAAAGTACTTTGTGTTCTGTTAATTCATCTCAGAGACTTACAGCTTTCTCCTCATGAAGCCTTTCCCTAAGACTGTTCTTGTGAAATTTGGAAAGTAATATTTGGAAACCCATAGAGGGCTATGGTGAAAAAGGAAATATCTTCCGTTAAAAAGTGGAAAGAAGCTTTCTGAGAAACTGCTTTGTGTTCTGTTATTTCAACACAGAGAGTTACAGCTTTCCCCTCAAGAAGCCTTTTGCTAAGTCTGTTATTGTGGAATTTCCAAAGTGATATTTAGAAGCCCATAAAGGGCTATGGTGAAAAAGGAAATATACTAGGATAAAAACCGAAAAGAAGATTTCTGAGAAACTTCTTTGTGTTCTGATAGTTCATCTCACAGGGTTACAGCTTTCCCATCAAGAAGCCTTTCATTAAGACTGATGTTGTGGAATTTTAAAAGTGATATTTGGAAGCCCATAGAGGGCTATGGTGGAAAAGGAATTATCCTAAGATAAAAACTGAAAAGAAGCTTTCTGAGAAACTGTTTTGTGTTCTCTTAATTCATCTAACAGAGTTACAGCTTTCCCCTAAAGAAGCCTTTCGCTAAGACTGTTCTTGTGGAATTGGCAAAGTGATATTTGGAGGCCTATAGAGGGCTACGGTGAAAAAGGAAATATCTTCCGTTAAAAAGTGGAAAGAACCTTTCTGAGAAAGTGCTTTGTGTTCTGTTATGTCATCACAGAGAGTTACAGCTTTCCCCTCAAGAAGCCTTTCGCTAACACTGTTATTGTGGAGTTTGCAAAGTGATATTTTGAAGCTCATAGAGGGCTATGTTGAAAAAGGAAATATACTAAGATAAAAACCGAAAAGAAGATTTCTGAGAAACTTCTTTGTGTTCTGATAGTTCATCTCACAGGGTTACAGCTTTCCCCTCAAGAAGCCGCTGCTAAGAGTGTTCTTGTGAAATTTGGAAAGTAATATTTGGAAGCCCTTAGAGGGCTATGGTGTAAAAGGAAATAACTTTCCTTAAAAACTGGAAAGAAGCTTTCTGAGAAACTGTTTTGTGTTCTGTTAATTCATCTCACAGAGTTACAGCTTTACCCTCAAGAAACCTAACCCTAAGACTGTTCTTGTGGAATTTGCAAAGTGATATTTGGAAGCCCATAGAGGGCTATGGTGAAAAGGGAAATATCTTCCGTTAAAAAGTTGAAAGAAGCTTTCTGAGAAACTTCTTTGTGTTCTGTTAATTCATCTCACAGAGTTACAGCTTTGTCCTCAAGAAGCCTTTCGCTAAGACTGTTCTTGTGGAATTTGCATTGTGACATTTGGAAGCCCACAGCGGGCTATGGTGAAAAAGGAAATATCCTAAGATAAAAACTGAAAAGAAGCTTTCTGAGAAACTAATTTGTGTTCTCTTAATTCATCACACAGGGTTACAGCTTTCCCCTCAAGAAGCCTTTCTCTAAGACTGTTCTTGTGGAATTTGCAAAGTGATATTTGGAAGACCACGGAGGGCTACGGTTAAAAAGGAAGTATCTTCCGTTAAACACTGGAAAGAAGGCTTCTGAGAACCTGCTTAGTGTTCTGTTAATTCATCTCACAGAGTTACAGCTTTCCCCACAAGAAGCCTTTCCCTAAGAGAGTTCTGGTGAAATTGGCAAAGTGACGTTTGGAAGCCCATAGAGGGCTATGGAGAAACGGGAAATATCCTAAGATAAAAACTGAAAAGAAGCTTTCTGAGAAACTGCTCTGTGTTCTGTTAATTCATCTCACAGGGTTACAGCTTTCCTCTCAAGAAGCCTTTCGCTAAGACTGTTCTTGTGGAATTTTCAAAGTGATATTTGAAAGCCCATAGAGGGTTATGGTGGAAAAGGAATTATCCTAAGATAAAAACTGAAAAGAATCTTTCTGAGAAACTGCTTTGTGTTCTGTTAATTCATCTCACAGAGTTACAGTTTTCCCAACAAGAAGCCTTTCGCTAAGACTGTTCTTGTGGAATTTGCAAAGTGATATTTGGAGGGCCACACAGGGCTATGGTGAAAAAGGAAATATCTTCCGTTAAAAAGTGGAAAGAATCTTTCTGAGAAACTGCTTTGTGTAATGTTAATTCATCTCACGGAGTTACAGCTTTCCCCTCAAGAAGCCTTTCGCTAAGACTGTTCTTGTGGAATTTCGAAGTGATATTTGGAAAGCCATAAAAGGATATGGTGAAAAAGGAAATATCTTCTGTTAAAAACTGGAAAGAATCTTTCTGAGAAACTGCCTTGTGTTGTGTTAATTCATGTCACAGAGTTACAGCTTTCCACTCAAAAAGTCTTTCCCTAAGACTGTTCTTGTGGAATTTGCAAAGAGATATTTGGAAGCCCATAGAGAGCTATGGTGAAAAAGGAAATATCTTCCTTAAAAAGCTGGAAAGAAACTTTCTGAGAGACAGCTTTGTGTTTCATTAATTAATCTCACAGAGTTACGTCTTTTCCCTCAAGAAGCCTTTCACTAAGACTGTTCTTGTGGAATTTGCAAAGTGATATTTGGAAGCCCATAAAGGGCCATGGTGAAAAAGGAAATATCTTCAGTTAAAAACTGCAAAGAAGCTTTCTGAGAGACTGCTTTGTATTCTCTTAATTCATCTCACACAACTACAGCTTTCCCCTCAAAACGCCTTTCGCTAAGACTGCTCTTGTGGAATTTGCAAAGTGATATTTCAAAAACCGTTGAGGTCTATGGTGAAAATGGAAATATCCTAAGGTAAAAACCGAAAAGAAGCTTTCTCAGAAAATGCTTTGTGTTATGTTAATTCATCTCACAGTGTTACAAATTTCTCCTCAAGAAACCTTTAAGTAAGGCTGATCTTGTGCAATTTGAAAAGTGATATTTGGAAGCCCATAGGGGGCTATGGTAAAAAGAAGTATCTTCCATGAAAATCTGGAAAGAAGATTTCTGAGAAACTACTTTGTGTTCTGTTAATTCATCTCAGAGACTTACAACGTTCCCCTCATGAAGCCTTTCCCTAAGACTGTCCTTGTGGAATTTGCAAAGTGATATGTGGAAGCCCACAGAGGGCTATGGTGAAAAAGGAGATATCCTAAGATAAAAACTGAAAAGAAGCTTTCTGAGAAACTGCTTTCTGTTCTGTCAATTTATCTGACAGAGTTACAGCTTTCCCCTCAAGAAGACTATCGCGATGGCGGTTCTTGTGGAATTTGCAAAGTGACATTTGTAAGCCCGTGGAAGGCTATGGTGAAAAAGGTAATATCTTCAGTTAAAAACTGCAAAGAAGCTTTCTGAGAAACTGCTTTGTGTTCTGTTAATTCATCTCACAGAGTTACAGCTTTCCCCTCAAGAAGCCTTTCGCTAACAGTGTTCTTGTGGAATTTTCAAAGGGATATTTGGAAGCCCATAGAGGGCTTCGGTGAAAAAGGAAATATCCTAAGATAAAAACTGAAAAGAAGCTTCCTGAGAAACTGCTTTGTGTTCTGTAAATTCATCTCAGAGAGGTACAGCTTTCCCCTCAAGAAGTCTTTCTCTAAGACTGTTCTTGTGGAAATTGCAAAGTGATGTTTGGAAGCTCATAGGGGCTATGGTGAAAAAGGAAATATACTAAGATAAAAACCGAAAAGAAACTTTCTGAGAACTGCTTAGTGTTCTCTTAGTTCATCTCACAGAGTTACAGCTTTCCCTTCAGGAAGCCGTTCACTAAGACTGTTCTTGAGAAATTTGGAAAGTAATATTTGGAAGCTCATAGATTTCTATGGTGAAAAGAAAATATCTTCCAGTAAAAATGTAAAGAATCTTTCTCAGAAACTGCCTTGTGTTCTGTTAATTCATGTCACAGAGTTACAGCTTTCAACTAAAGAAGCCTTTCCCTAAGACTGTTCTTGTGGAATTTGCAAAGTGATATTTGGAAGCCCATAGAGGGCTATGGTGAAAAAGGAAATATCTTCCTTAAATAGCTGGAAAGAAGCTTTCTGAGAGACAATTTGTGTTCCATTAATTCATCTCACAGAGTTACAGCTTTCCCCTCAAGAAGCCTTTCGCTAAGACTGTTCTTGTGGAATTTGCAAAGTGACATTTGGAAGCCCATAAAGGGCCATGGTGAAAAAGGAAATATCTTCAGTTAAAAACTGGAAAGAAGCTTTCTGAGAAACTGCTCTGTGTTCTGTTAATTCATCTCACAGAATTACAGCTTTCCCCTCCAGAAGCCTTTCGCTAAGTCTGTTCTTGTTGAATTTGCAAAGTGATATTTGGAAGCCCAAAGAGGGCTATGGTGAAAAAGGAAATATCCTAAGATAGAAACTGAAAAGAAACTTTCTGAGAAACTGCTTTGTGTTCTGTTAATTCATCTACAGAGTTACAGCTTTCCCCTCAAGAAGCCTTTCGCTAATACGGTTCTTGTGGAATTTGCAAAGTGATATTTCGAAGACCATAAAGGGCTATGTTGAAAATGGAAATATCCTAAGATAAAAACCGAAAAGAAGCTTTCTGAGAAACTGCTTTGTGTTCTGTTAATTCATCTCACAATGTTACAAATTTCTCCTCAAGAAACCTTTAGCTAAGGCTGATGTTGTGGATTTAGAAAAGTGATATTTGGAAGCCCATAGGAGGCTATTGTAAAAAAGGAATTATCTTCCGTTAAAATCTGGAAAGAAGATTTCTCAGAGACTGCTTTGTGTTCTGTTAATTCATCTAACATAGTTACAGCTTTCCCCTCAAGAAACCGTTCACTGAGACTATTCTTGTGGAATTTGCAAAGTGATATTGGAAGACCATAGATGGTTATGGCGAAAAAGGAAATATCCTAAGATAAAAACCGAAAAGAAGCTTTCTCAGAAACTGCATTGTGTTCTCTTAATTCATCTCACAGAGTTATAACTTTCCCCTCAAGAAGCCTATCAGTAAGACTGTTCCTGTGGAATTTTCAAAGTCATATTTGGAAGCCCATAGAGGGCTATGGCGTAAAAGGAAATATCTTCCGTAAAAAACTGGAAAGAAGCTTTCTGAGAAACTGCTTTGTGTTCTGTTAATTCATCTCACAGAATTACAGCTTTCCCCTCCAGAAGCCTTTCGCTAAGACTGTTCTTGTGGAATTTGTAAAGTGATATTTAGAAGTCTATAGAGGGCTATGGTGAAAAAGTAAATATTTTCCGTTAAAAACTGGAAAGAATCTTTCTGAGAAACTGCTTTGTGTTCTGTTAATTCATGTCACAGAGCTACAGCTTTCCGGTCAAGAAGTCATTCGCTGAAACTGTTTTTGTGAATTTGCAAAGTGAAATTTGGAAGCCCATAAGGGGTTATGGTGAAAAATGAAACATCTTCAGTTAAAAACTGGAATAAAGCTTTCTGAGAAACAGCTTTGTCTTTTGTTAAATCTTCTCACAGAATTACAGCTTTGCCCTCAAGAAGCCTTTCGGTAAGACTATTCTTGTGGAATTTGTAAAGCGATATTTGGAATCCCATAGAGGGCTATGTTGAAAAAGGAAATATCCTAAGATAAAAACTGAAAAGAAGCCTTCTAAGAAACTGCATTGTGTTCTGTTAGTTCATCTCACAGAGTTACAGCTTTCTCCTCAAGAAGCTTTTTGCTAAGACTGTTCTTCTGGAATTTGCAAAGAGATATTTGGAAGCCCAAAGAGGGCTATGGTGAAAAAGGAAATATCCTAAGATAGAAACTGAAAAGAAACTTTCTGAGAAACTGCTTTGTGTTCTGTTAATTCATCTCACAGAGTTACAGCTTTCCTCTCAAGAATTCTTTCGCGAAGGCTTTTCTTGTTTAACTTGCAAAGTGACATTTGCAAGCCCGTAGAGGGCTATGGTGAAAAAGGAAATATCTTCAGTTTAAAACTGAAAAGAAGCCTTCTGAGAAACTCCTTTTTGTTCTCTTAATTCATCTCAGAGGGTTACAGCTTTCTCCTCAAGAAGCCTTTCACTAGGACTGTTCTTATGGAATTTGGAAAGTGATATTTGGAAGCCCATAGAGGGCTACGGTGAAAAGGGAAATATCTTCCGTTAAAAACTGGAAAGACAGGTAGCGTGATGCCTCCAGCTTTGTTCTTTTGACTTAGGATTGTCTTGGAGACGCGGGCTCTTTTTTTGGTTCCATATGAACTTTAAAGCAGTTTTTTCCAATTCTGTGAAGAAGCTCATTGGTAGCTTGATGGGGATGGCATTGAATCTATAAATTACCTTGGGCAGTATGGCCATTTTCACGATATTGATTCTTCCTATCCATGAGCATGGTATGTTCTTCCATTTGTTTGTGTCCTCTTTTATTTCACTGAGCAGTGGTTTGTAGTTCTCCTTGAAGAGGTCCTTTACATCCCTTGTAAATTGGATTCCTAGGTATTTTATTCTCTTTGAAGCAATTGTGAATGGAAGTTCATTCTTGATTTGGCTCTCTGTTTGACTGTCACTGGTGTATAAGAATGCTTGTGATTTTTGCACATTAATTTTCTATCCTGAGACTTTGCTGAAGTTGCTTATCAGCTGAAGGAGATTTTGGAATGAGACAATGGGGTTTTCTAAATATACAATCATGTCGTCTGCAAACAGGGACAATTTGACTTCTTCTTTTCCTAACTGAATCCCCTTGATTTCTTTCTCTTGCCTGATTGCCCTAGCCAGGACTTCCAACACTATGTTGAATAGGAGTGGTGAGAGAGGGCATCCCTGTCTTGTGCCAGTTTTCAAAGGGAATTTTTCCAGTTTTTGCCCATTCAGTATGATATTGGCTGTGGGTTTGTCATAAATAGCTCTTATTATTTTGAGGTACGTTCCATCAATACCGAATTTATTGAGCGTTCTTAGCATGAAGGGCTGTTGAATTTTGTCAAAAGCCTTTTCTGCATCGATTGAGATAATGATGTGGTTCTTGTCTTTGGTTCTGTTTATATGCTAGATTATGTTTATTGATTTGCGAATGTTGAACAAGCCTTGCATCCCAGGGATGAAGCCCACTTGATCATGGTGGATAAGCTTTTTGATGTGCTGCTGAATCCGGTTTGCCAGTATTTTGTGGAATTTGCAAAGCAATATTTGGAAGCCCATAGAGGGCTATGGTGAAAAAGGAAATATCCTAAGATAAAAACTGAAAGGAAGCCTTCTATGAAACTGCATTGTGTTCTGTTAATTCATCTCCCAGAGTTACAGCTTTCCCCTCCAGAAGCCTTTCGCTAAGACTTTTATTGTAGAATTTGTAAAGTGATATTTGGAAGCCCATAGATGGCTATAATGAAAAAGGAAATATCCTAAGATAAAAACCGAAAAGAAACTTTCTGAGAAACTGCTTTCTGTTCTGTTAGTCCATCTCACAGAGTTACTGCTTTCCCCTCAAGAATTCGTTCACTGAGACTATTCTTTTGAAACTTGCAAAGTGATATTTGTAAGCCCGTAGAGGGCTATGGTGAAAAAGGAAATATCTTCCGTTAAAAAGTGGAAAGAAGCATTCTGAAAAACTGCCGTGTGAACTGTTAATATATCTCACCGAGTTACAGGTTTCCCCTCAAGAGGCCTTTCCCTAAGACAGTTCTGTGGGATTTGCAAAGTAATATTTGGAAGCCCGTAAAGGTCTATGGTGAAAAACAAATATCTTCAGTTAAAAACTGGAAAGAAGCTTTCTGAGAAACTGCTTTGTGTTCTGTTAATTCATCTCACAGAGTTACAGCTTTCCCCTCAAGAAGTCTTTCGCTAAGACTGTTCTTGTGGAATTTGCAGAGTGATATTTGGAAGCCCATACAGGGCTATGGTGAAAAAGGAAATATCTTCAGTTAAAAACTGTATAGAAGTTTTCTGAGAAACTGTTTCGTGTACTGTCAATTCACCTCACAGAGTTGCGGCTTTTCCCTCAAGAAACCTTTCACTAAGACTGTTCTTGTGGAATTTGCTAAGTGATATTTGGAAGCCCATAGAGGCCTATGGTGAAAAAGGAAATATCTTCTGTTAAAAACTGGAGGGAAGCTTTCTGAGAAACTGCTTTGTGTTCTGTTAATTCATCTCACAGAGTTACAGCTTTCCCCTCCAGAAGCCTTTCGCTAGACAGTTCTTGTGGAATGTGCGAAGTGATATTTGAAAGTCCATAGAGGGCTCTGGTGAAAAAGGAAATATCTTCAGTTAAAAACTGGAAAGAAGATTTCTGAGAAACTGCTTTGTGTTCTGTTATTTCATCTCACAGATTTACTGCTTTCCCCTCAAGAAGCCTTTCGTTAAGTCTTTTCTTGTGGAATTTGCAAAGTGATATTTGTAAGCCCATAGAGGGCTTTGGTGAAAAAGGAAATATCTTCAGTTAAAAACTGGAAAGAAGCTGTCTAAGAAACTGCTATGAGTTCTCTTAATTCATCTCACGGAGTTACAGCATTACCCTCAAGAAGTCTTTCACAAAGACTGTTCTTGTGGAATTTGGAAAGTGATATGTGGAAGCTCATAGAGGGCTATGCTGAAAAAGGAAATATCTTCCGTTAAAAACAGGAAAGATGCTCTCTGAGAAATTGCTTTGTGTCCCGTTATTTCATCTCAGAGTTACAGCTTTCCCCTCAAGAAGTCTTTCGCTAAGACTGTTCTTGTGGAATATGAAAAGTGATATTTGGAAGACTTTAGAGGGCAAAGGTGAAAAAGGAAATATCTTCCGTAAAAAACTGGAAAGAAGCTTTCTGAGAAACTGCATTGTGTTCTGTTAATTCATCTCACAGAATTACAGCTTTCCCTTCAAGAAGCCCTTCGCTAAGGCTGTTCTTGTTGAATTTGGAAGGTGATATTTGGAAGCCCATAGAGGCCTATGGTGAAAAATGAAATATCTCCAGTTAAAAACTGGAATGAAGCTTTCTGAGAAACTGCTTTGTGTTCTGTTAGTCCATCTCACAGAGTTAGAACTTTCCCCTCAAGAAGCCTTTCTCTAAGACTGTTCTTGTTGAATTTGCAAAGTGATATTTGGAAGCCCCTAGAGGGCTATGGTGAAAAAGGAAATATCTTCAGTTAAAAACTGGAAAGAAGATTTCTGAGAAACTGGTTTGTGTTCTGTTAACTCATCTCACAGAGTTACAGCTTTCCCCTCCAGACGTCTTTCGCTAAGACTGTTCTTGTTGAATTTACAAAATAATATTTGGAAGCCCATAGAGAGCTACGGTGAAAAAGGAAATATCCTAAGATAAAAACTGAAAAGAAGCTTTCTGAGAAACTGCTATGTGTTCTGTTAATTCAACTCACAGAGTTACAGCTGTCCCCTCCAAAAGCCTTTCGCTACGTCTGTTGTTGTTCAATTTGCAAAGTGATATTTGGAAGCCCATAGAGGGCTATGGTGAAAAAGGAAATATATTCCGTTAAAAACCGGAGTGAAGATTTCTGAGAAAATGATTTGTGTTCTGTTAATTCATCTCACAGAGTAACAGCATTCCCCTCCAGAATCCTTTCGCTAAGACTCTTCTTGTGGAATTTGCAAAGTGATATTTGGAAGCCCATACAGGGCTACGGTGAAAATGGAAATATCCTAAGATAAAAACCGAAAAGAAGTTTTCTGAGAAACTGCTTTGTGTTGTGTTATTTCATCTCACAGAGTTTCTGCTTTGCCCTCAAGAAGCCCCTCTATGACTATTTTTGTGAAATTTGCAAATTATATTTGGAAACCCGTAGAGGGCTACGTTGAAAAAGGAAATATCTTCCGTTAAAAACTGGAAAGAAGCTTTCTGAGAAACTGCCGTGTGTTCTGTTAATACATCTCACCGAGTTACAGCTTTCCCCTCCAGAATCCTTTCGCTAAGACTGTTCTTGTGGAATTTGCAAAGTATATTTGGAAGCCCCTAGGGGGCAAAGGTGGAAAAGGAAATATCTACCGTTAAAAACTGGAAAGAAGCTTTCTGAGAAACTTCCTTGTGTTCTCTTAATACACCTCACAGAGTAACAGCTTTCCCCTCAAGAAGCCTTTTGTTAAGACTGTTCTTGTGGCATTTGCAATGTGATATTTGGAAGCCCATAGAGGGCTATGGTGAAAAAGGAAATATCTTCAGTTAAAAACTGGAAAGAAGCTTTCTGAGAAACTGCTTTGTGTTCTGTTAATTCGTCTCACAGAGTTACACCTTTCCCCTGCAGAAACCTTTCCCTAAGACTGTTCTTTTGGAATTTGCAAAGTCATATTTGGAAGCCTGTAGAGCTCTATGGTGAAATATCAAATATCTTCCGTTAAAAACTGGAATATAAACAGAAACAAAGACAAGAACCACATCATTATCTCAATAGATGCAGAAAAGGCTTTTGACAAAATTCAACTGCCCTTCATGCTAAAAACGCTCAATAAATTCGCTATTGATGGAACGTACCTCAAAATAATAAGAGCTATTTATGACAAACCCACAGCCAATATCATACTGAATGGGCAAAAACTGGAAAAATTCACTTTGAAAACTGGCACAAGACAGGGATGCCCCCTCTCACCACTCCTATTCAACATATTGTTGGAAGTTCTGGCTAGGTCAATCAGGCAAGAGAAAGAAATCAAGGGGATTCAGTTAGGAAATGAAGAAGTCAAATTGTCCCTCTTTTCAGATGACATGATTGTATATTTAGAAAACCCCATTGTCTCAGCCCAAAATCTCCTTAAGCTGATAAGCAACTTCAGGAAAGTCTCAGGATACAAAATTAATGTGCAAAAATCACAAGCATTCGTATACACCAGTAACAGACAAGCAGAGAGCCAAATCATGAATGAACTTCCATTCACAATTGCTTCAAAGTGAATAAAATACTTAGGAATCCTACTTACAAGGGATGTAAAGGACCTCTTTAAGGAGAACTACAAACCACTGCTCAGTGAAATAAAAGAGGACACAAACAAATGGAAGAACATACCATGCTCATGGATAGGAAGAATCAATATCGTGAAAATGGCCATACTGCCCAAGGTAATTTATAGATTCAATGCCATCCCCATCAAGCTACCAATGAGCTTCTTCACAGAATTGGAAAAAACTGCTTTAAAGTTCATATGGAACCAAAAAAGAGCCCGCATCTCCAAGACAATCCTAAGTCAAAAGAACAAAGCTGGAGTTCAAACTATATTACAAGGCTACAGTCTCCAAAACAGCATGGTACTGGTACCAAAACAGATATCGACCAATGGAACAGAACAGAGTCCTCAGAAATAATACCACACATCTACAGCCATCTGATCTTTGACAAACCTGAGAGAAACAAGAAATGGGGAAAGGATTCCCTATTTAATAAATGGTGCTGGGAAAATTGGCTAGCCAAAAGTAGAAAGCTGAAACTGGATCCTTTCCTTACTCCTTATACGAAAATTATTTCAAGATGGATTAGAGACTTAAATGTAAGACCTAATACCATAAAAATCCTAGAGGAAAACCTAGGTAGTACCATTCAGGACATAGGCATGGGCAAAGACTTCATGTCTAAAACACCAAAAGCAACGGCAGCAAAAGCCAAAATTGACAAATGGGATCTCATTAAACTAAAGAGCTTCTGCACAGCAAAAGAAACTACCATCAGAGTGAACAGGCAACCTACAGAATGGGAGAAAATTTTTGCAATCTACTCATCTGACAAAGGGCTAATATACAGAACCTACAAAGAACTCAAACAAATGTACAAGAAAAAGACAAACAACCCCATCAAAAAGTGGGCAAAGGATATGAACAGACATTTCTCAAAAGAAGACATTCATACAGCCAACAGACACACGAAAAAATGCTCATCATCACTGGCCATCAGAGAAATGCAAATCAAACCACACTGAGATACCATCTCACACCAGTTAGAATGGCGATCATTCAAAAGTCAGGAAAAAACAGGTGCTGGAGAGGATGTGGAGACATAGGAACACTTTTACACTGTTGGTGGGATTGTAAACTAGTTCAATCATTATGGAAAACAGTATGGCGATTCCTCAAGGATCTAGAACTAGATGTACCATATGACCCAGCCATCCATTACTAGGTATATACACAAAGGATTATAAACTATGCTGCTATAAAGACACATGCACACGTATGTTTATTGCGGCACTATTCACAATAGCAAAGACTTGGAATCAACCCAAATGTCCATCAGTGACAGATTGGATTAAGAAAATGTGGCACATATACACCATGGAATACTATGCAGCCATAAAAAAGGATGAGTTTGTGTCCTTTGTAGGGACAAGGATGCAGCTGGAAACCATCATTCTTAGCAAACTATCACAAGAACAGAAAACCAAACACCGCATGTTCTCACTCATAGGTGGGAACTGAACAATGAGATCACTTGGACTCGGGAAGGGGAACATCACACACTGGGTCCTATCATGGGGAGGGGGGAGGGGGGAGGGATTGCATTGGGAGTTATACCTGATGTAAATGACGAGTTGATGGGTGCTGACGGGTTGATGGGTGCAGTACAGCAACAGGGCACATGTATACATATGTAACAAACCTGCACGTTATGCACATGTACCCTAGAACTTAAAATATATATATATATATATAAAAAAAAAAAGAAGCAACCAACCACATCCCTCCTTCCCACTAGAGGCTTCCAGGCTGAAACAGGTTGATACAGGGAGAGGAGGAGAAGATACGCAACTAAGTCCCATTTTGAGATCTGTTTAATAATAATTCTAATTTCATGTTCTCACTTATTTGTGAGATCTAAAAATCAAAACAATTGAACTCATGGAGATAGAGAGTAGAAGCATGTTTACCAGAGGCTGGGAAGGGTAGTGGGGGTTTGAGGCAAAGCTGGAGATGGTTAATGGGTACAAAAAAACAGAAAGAATAAATAAGATCTAGTATTTGATAGCACAACAAGGCGACTATAATCAGTAATAATTTAACTGTGCATTTTAAAATAACTGAAAGAGTCTAATTGGATTGCTTGTAACACAAAGGATAAATGCTTGAGAGAATGGATACCCCATTTTACCTGATGTGATTATTATTCATTGCATGCCTGAATCAGAACATCTCATGCACCCCATAAATACATACATCTACTATATACCCACAAAGTTGAAATAAATAATTGTAAAAAATAAAAAATAAAAAATAATCTTCCACTTATTTTTTAGGAAAAGCACATAACTAAATTGTTACAAAAGGATTGACCAAACAATCCTTTGAACCGTTTGAGTCAGCAGTTGTGGCAGGAATGCGGTTGGAGGAAATGGGGAGAAGTGAGTGAAGGTAAAAGGAATTGGACAAGTGTTGACGTTGGTGAAATGAATGATGAGTACCTAGAGGTAATCCACTATTGTATGCATTTGGAATTTATCATAAAAATATTTTTGAAAGAACATATTCACTACTGAAAATTCAAACAAGGGGAATAAATTAAAGACCACTTATCATCCTATAATTTCAAACATTAAAAAGATTTATTATTTTATGAGAAAATTATAGCATTATTATATAAATATGGTATATTAAAAAGTGGGCAAAGGATATGAACAGACATTTCTCAAAAGAAGACATTCATACAGCCAACAGACACATGAAAAAATGCTCATCATCACTGGCCATCAGAGAAATGCAAATCAAAACCACACTGAGATACCATCTCACACCAGTTAGAATGATCATTCAAAAGTCAGGAAACAACAGGTGCTGGAGAGGATGTGGAGAAATAGGAACACTTTTACACTGTTGGTGGGATTGTAAACTAGTTCAATCATTATGGAAAACAGTATGGCGATTCCTCAAGGATCTAGAACTAGATGTACCATATGACCCAGCCATCCCATTATTAGGTATACACAAAAAGGATTATAAACTATGCTGCTATAAAGACACATGCACACGTATGTTTATTGCGGCACTATTCACAATAGCAAAGACTTGGAATCAACCCAAATGTCCATCAGTGACAGATTGGATTAAGAAAATGTGGCACATATACACCATGGAATACTATGCAGCCATAAAAAAGGATGAGATTGTGTCCTTTGTAGGGACAAGGATGCAGCTGGAAACCATCATTCTTAGCAAACTATCACAAGAACAGAAAACCAAACACCGCATGTTCTCACTCGTAGGCGGGAACTGAACAATGAGATCACTTGGACTCGGGAAGGGGAACATCACACACCGGGGCCTATCATGGGGAGGGGGGAGGGGGGAGGGATTGCATTGGGAGTTATACCTGATGTAAATGACGAGTTGATGGGTGCAGCACACCAACATGGCACAAGTATACATATGTAGCAAACCTGCACGTTATGCACATGTACCCTACAACTTGAAGTATAATAATAATAAATAAATTTAAAAAAAAAAAGAAAAAAAAAACTGGAAAGAAGCTTTCTGAGAACCTGCTTTGTGTTCTGTTATTTCATCTCACAGAGTTACAACTTTCCCTCAAGAAACCTGTCGCTAAGACTGTTTTTCTGGAATATGCAATGTGATATTTGAAAGCCCAAAGAGGTCTATGGTGAAAAAGGAAATATCTTCAGTTAAAAACTGGAAAGAAGTCTTCTGAGAAAACGCTTTGTGTTCTGTTAATTCATCTCACAGAGATACAGCTTTCCCCTCATGAAACCTTTCGGTAAGACTGTTCTTGTGGAATTTGCAAAGTGATATTTGGAAGCCCTTCTGGCACTATGGAGAAAAAGGAAATATCCTAAGATAAAAACAGAAAAGAAGCTTTCTGAGGAACTGCTTTCTGTTCTGTTAACTCATCTCAGAGATTTACAGCTTTCCGTTCAAGAAGCCTTTCGCAAAGACTGTTCTTTTGGAATTGGTAAAGTGATATTTGGATGCCCAAAGAGAGTTATGGTGCAAATGGAAATATCCTAAGATAAAAACCGAAAAGAAGCTTTCTGAGAAACTGTTTTGTGTTCTGTAAATTCATCTCACAGAGTTACAGCTTTCCCCTCAAGAAGCCTTTCGTTAAGGCTGTTCTTGTGGAATATGCAAAGTGATATTTGGAAGCCCATAGAGGTCTAAGCTGAAAATGGAATTATGCTAAGATAAAAACTGAAAAGAGCTTTCTGGGAAATTGCTTTGTGTTCTGTTAGTTCATCTCACAGAGTTACAGCTTTCCCCTCAAGAAGTCGTTCACTAAGACACTTTTTGTGAAATTTGCAAACTGATATTAGGAAGCCCATAGAGGGCTATGGTGAAAAAGGAAATATCCTAAGATAAAAACTGAAAAGTAGATTTCTGAGAAACTGCTTTGTGTTCTGTTAATTCATCTCACAGAATTACAGCATTCCCCTCATGAAACCTTTCGCTAAGACTGTTCTTGTGGAATTTGCAAAGTGATATTAGGAAGCCCTTGAAGCACTATGGTGAAAAAGGAAATATCCTAAGATAAAAACTGTAAAGAAGCTTTCTGAGGAACTGTTTTGTGTTCTGTTAACTCATCTCAGAGATTTACAGCTTTCCGTTAAAGAAGCCTTTCGCAAAGTCTGTTCTTTTGGAATTGGCAAAGTGATATTTGGATGCCCATATAGAGATATGGTGCAAATGGAAATATCCTAAGATAAAAACCGAAAAGAAGCTTTCTGAGAAACTGCTTTGTGTTCTGTTAATTCATCTCACAGAGTTACAGCTTTCCCCTCAAGAAGCCTTTCGTTAAGGCTGTTCTTGTGGAAATTGCAAAGTGATATTTGGAAGCGCATAGGGTGCTATGGTGAAAAAGGAAATATTTTACTTTAAAAACGGGAAAGAAGCTTTCGGAGAAACTGTTTTGTGTTCTGTTAATTCATCTCACAGAGTTACAGCTTTCTCCTCAAGAAGCCTTTCACTAAGACTTTTCTTGTCGAATTTGCAAAGTGATATTTGGAAGCCCACAAAGGGCTAAGGTGAAAAAAGAAATATCTACCGTTAAAAACTGGAAATAAGATATCTGAGAAACTGATTTGGGTTCTGTTAATTCACCTCACAGAGCTACAGCCTTCCCCTCAAGAAACCTTTCCCAAAGACTGTTCTTGTGGAATTTGCAAAGTGATATTTGGAAGCCCATAGAGAGCTATGGTGATAAAGCAAATATCCTAAGATAAAAAGCCAAAGGAATCTTTCTGAGAAACTTGCTTGTGTTCTGTTAATTCATTTCAGAGAATTACAGCTGTCCCCTCAAGAAGCCTTTCAATAATGCAGTTGTTGTGGAATTTTCAAAGTCTTATTTGGAAACCCTTACAGGGCTATGGTGAAAATGGAAATATCCTAAGATAAAACCCGAAAAGAAGCGTTCTGAGAAACTGCTTTATGTTCTGTTAATTCATCTCACGGAGTCACAGCTTTTCCCTCAAGAAGGCATTCCCTAAGAATGTTCTTGTGGAATTTGCAAAGTGATAGCTGGAAGCCCAGAGAGGGCTATGCTGAAGAAGGAAATATCTTCCGTTAAAAACTGGAAAGAAGATTTCTGAGAAACTGCTGTGGGTTCCGTTAATTCATCTCACAGAGTTACAGCTTTCCCTTCAAGAAGCCTTTCGCTAAGACTGTTCTTGTGGAATTTGCAAAGTGATATTTGGAAACCCATAGCGGACTATGGTGGAAAAGGAAATATCTTCCAATAAAAACCGGAAAGAAACTTTCTGAGAAACTATTCTGTGTTCTGTTAATTCACCTCACAGAGTTACTGCTTTACCAACAAGAAGTCTTTCGCTAAGATTGTTCTTGTGGATTTTGCAAAGTGATATTTGGAAACCCATTGAGGGCTATGGTGAAAAAGGAAATATTTTCCGTTAAAAACTGGAAAGAAGCTTCTGAGAAACTGCTTTTTGTTCTGTCAATTCATCTCACAGAGTTACAGCTTTCCCCTCAAGAAGCCTTTCGCTAAGACTGTTCTTGTCGAATTTGCAAAGTAATATTTGGAAGCCCATAGAGGGCTATATTGAAAAAGGAAATATCTTCCGTTAAAAACTAGAAAGAAGCTTTCTGAGAAACTGATTTGTGTTCTGTTAATTCATCTCACAGAGTTACAGCTTTCCACTCAAGAAGTCTTTCGTTAAGACTGTTCTTGAGGAATTAACAAGGTGATATTTGGAAGTCCATAGAGGGCTACGGTGAAAAGGAAATATGTTCAGTTAAAAACTGGAAAGAAGCATTCTGAGAAACTGCTTTGTGTTCTCCTAATTGATCTCACAGTGTTACAGCTTTCCCCTCAAGAAGCCTTTCTCTAAGACTGTTCATGTGGAATTTGGAATGTGATAAATAGAACTGCTAGAGGGCTTTGGTGAAAAAGGGAATATCTTCCGTTAAAAACTGGAAAGAAGCATTCTGAGAAACTGCTTTGTGTTCTGTTAATTCATCTCAAAGAGTTACAGCTTTCCCCTCAAGAAATCTTTCGCTAAGACTGTTCATGTGGATTTTGGAAAATGATATTTAGTAGCCAATAGAGGGCTACGGTGAAAAAGGAAATATCTTCCGTTAAAAAGTGGATAGAAGCTTTCTTAGAGACTGCTTTGTGTTCTGCTAATTCATCTCACAGAATTACAGCTTTCTACTCATGAAGTCTTTGGCTAAGACTGTTCCTGCGGGATTTGCAAAGTGATATTTGGAAGCCCATAGAGGGCTATGGTGAAAAAGGACATATCTTCCGTTAAAAACTGGATAGAAACTTTCTAAGAAACTGCTTTGTGTTCTGTTAATTCATCTCACAGAGTTACAGCTTTCCGCTAAATAAGAATTTCGCTAAGACTGTTATTGTGGAATTTGCAAAGCGATATTTGGAAGCCCATAGAGGGCTATGGTGAAAAAGGAAATAACTTCCGTTAAAAACTGGAAAGAGGCATTCTGAGAAACTCCTTTGTGTTCTTTTAATTCATCTCACAGAGTTACACCTTTCCTCTCAAGAAGCCTTTCCTTAAGACAGTTTTTGTGGAAATTGCAAAGGGATACTTAGAAGCCCATAGAGGGCTACGGTGAAAAAAGAAATATCCTAAGACAAAAACTGAAAAGAATCTGTCTTCGATACTACTTTGTGCTCTGTTAATTCATGTCACAGAGTTAGAGCTTTCCCCTACAGAAGACTTTCGCTAAGACTGTTCTTGTGGAATTTCCAAAGTGATATTTGGAATCCCATAGAGTACTATGGTGAAAAAGGAAATATCTTCCGCTAAAAACTGGAAAGAAGCTTTCTGAGAAACTGGTTTGTGTTCTGTTAATTCATCTCACACAGTTACAGCTTTCCCCTCAAGAAGCCTTTCCCTAAGACTGTTCTTGTGGAACTTGCAGAGTGATATTTGGAAGCCCATACAGGGCTATGGTGAAAAAGGAAATATCTTCAGTTAAAAACTGTATAGAAGTTTTCTGAGAAACTGTTTCGTGTACTGTTAATTCACCTCACAGAGTTGCAGCTTTTCCCTCAAGAAACCTTTCGCTAAGACTGTTCTTGTGGAATTTGCTAAGTGATATTTGGAAACCCATAGAGGCCTATGGTGAAAAAGGAAATATCTTCCGTTAAAAACTGGAGGGAAGCTTTCTGAGAAACTGCTTTGTGTTCTGTTAATTCATCTCACAGAGTTACAGCTTTCCCCTCCAGAAGCCTTTCGCTAGACAGTTCTTGTGGAATGTGCGAAGTGATATTTGAAAGTCCATAGAGGGCTCTGGTGAAAAAGGAAATATCTTCAGTTAAAAACTGGAAAGAAGATTTCTGAGAAACTGCTTTGTGTTCTGTTATTTCATCTCACAGATTTACTGCTTTCCCCTCAAGAAGCCTTTCGTTAAGTCTTTTCTTGTGGAATTTGCAAAGTGATATTTGTAAGCCCATAGAGGGCTTTGGTGAAAAAGGAAATATCTTCTGTTAAAAACTGGAAAGAAGCTGTCTAAGAAACTGCTATGAGTTCTGTTAATTCATCTCACAGAGTTACAGCATTACCCTCAAGAAGTCTTTCACAAAGACTGTTCTTGTGGAATTTGGAAAGTGATATTTGGAAGCTCATAGAGGGCTATGCTGAAAAAGGAAATATCTTCCGTTAAAAACAGGAAAGATGCTCTCTGAGAAATTGCTTTGTGTCCCGTTATTTCATCTCAGAGTTACAGCTTTCCCCTCAAGAAGTCTTTCGCTAAGACTGTTCTTGTGGAATATGAAAAGTGATATTTGGAAGACTTTAGAGGGCAAAGGTGAAAAAGGAAATATCTTCCGTAAAAAACTGGAAAGAAGCTTTCTGAGAAACTGCATTGTGTTCTGTTAATTCATCTCACAGAATTACAGCTTTCCCTTCAAGAAGCCCTTCGCTAAGGCTGTTCTTGTTGAATTTGGAAGGTGATATTTGGAAGCCCATAGAGGCCTATGGTGAAAAATGAAATATCTCCAGTTAAAAACTGGAATGAAGCTTTCTGAGAAACTGCTTTGTGTTCTGTTAGTCCATCTCACAGAGTTAGAACTTTCCCCTCAAGAAGCCTTTCTCTATGACTGTTCTTGTTGAATTTGCAAAGTGATATTTGGAAGCCCCTAGAGGGCTATGGTGAAAAAGGAAATATCTTCAGTTAAAAACTGGAAAGAAACTTCTGAGAAACTGCTTTGTGTTCTGTTAATTCATCTCACAGCGTTACTGCTTTCCCCTCAAGAAGCCTTTCGGTAAGACTGTTCTTGTGGAATTTACAAACTGATATTTGGAAGCCCTTAGAGGGCTAGGGTGAAAAAGGAAATATCTTCCTTTAAAAACTGGAAAGAAGCTGTCTGAGAAACTGCTTTGTGTTCTGTTGATTCACCTAACAGAGTTATAGCTTTCCCTTCAAGAAGCCGTTCGCTAAGGCTGTTCTTGTGGAATTTACAAAGTGATATTTGGAAGCCCATAGAGGGCTATGGGGAAAAAGGAAATATCTTCAGCTAAAAACTGAAAAGAAGCTTTCTGAGAAACTGCTTTGTGTCCTCTTAATTCATGTTACAGTGTTACAGCTTTCCCCTCAAGAAGCCTTTCGCTAAGACAGTTCTTTTGGATTTTGCAAAGTGATATTTGGAAGCCCATAGAGGGCTATGTTGAAAAAGGAAATATCTTCCGATAAAAACTGGAAAAAAGATTTCTGAGAAACTACTTTTTGTTCTGTTAATTCATCTCAGAGAGTTACAGCTTTCCCTTCAAGAAGTCTTTCGCTAAGTCTGTTACTGTGTAATTGGCAAAGTGATATTTGGAAGCCTTTAGAGGGCTATGGTGAAGAAGCAAATATCTTCCGTTAAAAACTGGAAAGAATCTTTCTGAGAAACTGCTTTGTGTTCTGTTAATTCATCTCACAGAGTTACAGCTTTACCTCAACAAGCCTTTCGCTACGGCTGTTTTTGTGGAGTTTGGAAAGTGATATTTGGAAGCCCATAGGGGGCTATGGTGAGAAAGGAAATATCTTCAGTTAAAAACTGGAAAGAAGCTCTCTGAGAAACTGCTTTGTGTTCTGTTAATTCATCTCACCGAGTTACAGCTTTCCCCTCAAGAAGCCTTTCGCTAAGACTCTTCTTGTGGAATTTGAAAAGTGATATTTTGAAACCCATAGAAGGCTATGGTGAAAAAGGAAATATCTTCCATTGAAAAGTGGAAAGAAGCTTTCTGAGAAACTGCCTTGTGTTCTGTTAATTCATCTCACAGAATTACAGCTTTCCCTTCAAGAAGCCCTTCGCTAAGGCTGTTCTTGTTGAATTTGGAAGGTGATATTTGGAAGCCCATAGAGGCCTATGGTGAAAAATGAAATATCTCCAGTTAAAAACTGGAATGAAGCTTTCTGAGAAACTGCTTTGTGTTCTGTTAGTCCATCTCACAGAGTTAGAACTTTCCCCTCAAGAAGCCTTTCTCTAAGACTGTTCTTGTTGAATTTGCAAAGTGATATTTGGAAGCCCCTAGAGGGCTATGGTGAAAAAGGAAATATCTTCAGTTAAAAACTGGAAAGAAACTTCTGAGAAACTGCTTTGTGTTCTGTTAATTCATCTCACAGCGTTACTGCTTTCCCCTCAAGAAGCCTCTCGGTAAGACTGTTCTTGTGGAATTTACAAACTGATATTTGGAAGCCCTTAGAGGGCTAGGGTGAAAAAGGAATTATCTTCCTTTAAAAACTGGAAAGAAGCTGTCTGAGAAACTGCTTTGTGTTCTGTTGATTCACCTAACAGAGTTACAGCTTTCCCTTCAAGAAGCCGTTCGCTAAGGCTGTTCTTGTGGAATTTACAAAGTGATATTTGGAAGCCCATAGAGGGCTATGGGGAAAAAGGAAATATCTTCAGCTAAAAACTGAATAGAAGCTTTCTGAGAAACTGCTTTGTGTCCTCTTAATTCATGTTACAGTGTTACAGCTTTCCCCTCAAGAAGCCTTTCGCTAAGACTGTTCATGTGGAATTTGGAATGTGATAAATAGAACCCCTAGAGGGCTTTGGTGAAAAAGGGAATATCTTCCGTTAAAAACTGGAAAGAAGCATTCTGAGAAACTGCTTTGTGTTCTGTTAATTCATCTCACAGAGTTACAGCTTTCCCCTCAAGAAATCTTTCGCTAAGACTGTTCATGTGGATTTTGGAAAATGATATTTAGTAGCCAATAGAGGGCTACGGTGAAAAAGGAAATATCTTCCGTTAAAAAGTGGATAGAAGCTTTCTTAGAGACTGCTTTGTGTTCTGCTAATTCATCTCACAGAATTACAGCTTTCTCCTCATGAAGTCTTTGGCTAAGACTGTTCCTGTGGGATTTGCAAAGTGATATTTGGAAGCCCATAGAGGGCTATGGTGAAAAAGGACATATCTTCCGTTAAAAACTGGATAGAAACTTTCTAAGAAACTGCTTTGTGTTCTGTTAATTCATCTCACAGAGTTACAGCTTTCCGCTAAATAAGAATTTCGCTAAGACTGTTATTGTGGAATTTGCAAAGCGATATTTGGAAGCCCATAGAGGGCTGTGGTGAAAAAGGAAATAACTTCCATTAAAAACTGGAAAGAGGCATTCTGAGAAACTCCTTTGTGTTCTCTTAATTCATCTCACAGAGTTACACCTTTCCTCTGAAGAAGCCTTTCCTTAAGACAGTTTTTGTGGAAATTGCAAAGGGATACTTAGAAGCCCATAGAGGGCTACGGTGAAAAAAGAAATATCCTAAGACAAAAACTGAAAAGAATCTGTCTTCGATACTACTTTGTGCTCTGTTAATTCATGTCACAGAGTTAGAGCTTTCCCCTACAGAAGACTTTCGCTAAGACTGTTCTTGTGGAATTTCCAAAGTGATATTTGGAATCCCATAGAGTACTATGGTGAAAAAGGAAATATCTTCCGCTAAAAACTGGAAAGAAGCTTTCTGAGAAACTGGTTTGTGTTCTGTTAATTCATCTCACACAGTTACAGCTTTCCCCTCAAGAAGCCTTTCCCTAAGACTGTTCTTGTGGAACTTGCAGAGTGATATTTGGAAGCCCATACAGGGCTATGGTGAAAAAGGAAATATCTTCAGTTAAAAACTGTATAGAAGTTTTCTGAGAAACTGTTTCGTGTACTGTTAATTCACCTCACAGAGTTGCAGCTTTTCCCTCAAGAAACCTTTCGCTAAGACTGTTCTTGTGGAATTTGCTAAGTGATATTTGGAAGCCCATAGAGGCCTATGGTGAAAAAGGAAATATCTTCCGTTAAAAACTGGAGGGAAGCTTTCTGAGAAACTGGTTTGTGTTCTGTTAATTCATCTCACACAGTTACAGCTTTCCCCTCAAGAAGCCTTTCCCTAAGACTGTTCTTGTGGAACTTGCAGAGTGATATTTGGAAGCCCATACAGGGCTATGGTGAAAAAGGAAATATCTTCAGTTAAAAACTGTATAGAAGTTTTCTGAGAAACTGTTTCGTGTACTGTTAATTCACCTCACAGAGTTGCAGCTTTTCCCTCAAGAAACCTTTCGCTAAGACTGTTCTTGTGGAATTTGCTAAGTGATATTTGGAAGCCCATAGAGGCCTATGGTGAAAAGGAAATATCTTCCGTTTAAAACTGGAGGGAAGCTTTCTGAGAAACTGCTTTGTGTTCTGTTATTTCATCTCACAGATTTACTTCTTTCCCCTCAAGAAGCCTTTCGTTAAGTCTTTTCTTGTGGAATTTGCAAAGTGATATTTGTAAGCCCATAGAGGGCTTTATTGAAAAAGGAAATATCTTCAGTTAAAAACTGGAAAGAAGCTGTCTAAGAAACTGCTATGAGTTCTGTTAATTCATCTCACAGAGTTACAGCATTACCCTCAAGAAGTCTTTCACAAAGACTGTTCTTGTGGAATTTGGAAAGTGATATTTGGAAGCTAATAGAGGGCTATGCTGAAAAAGGAAATATCTTCCGTTAAAAACAGGAAAGATGCTCTCTGAGAAATTGCTTTGTGTCCCGTTATTTCATCTCAGAGTTACAGCTTTCCCCTCAAGAAGTCTTTCGCTAAGACTGTTCTTGTGGAATATGAAAAGTGCTATTTGGAAGACTTTAGAGGGCAAAGGTGAAAAAGGAAATATCTTCCGTAAAAAACTGGAAAGAAGCTTTCTGAGAAACTGCATTGTGTTCTGTTAATTCATCTCACAGAATTACAGCTTTCCCTTCAAGAAGCCCTTCGCTAAGGCTGTTCTTGTTGAATTTGGAAGGTGATATTTGGAAGCCCATAGAGGCCTATGGTGAAAAATGAAATATCTCCAGTTAAAAACTGGAATGAAGCTTTCTGAGAAACTGCTTTGTGTTCTGTTAGTCCATCTCACAGAGTTAGAACTTTCCCCTCAAGAAGCCTTTCTCTATGACTGTTCTTGTTAATTTGCAAAGTGATATTTGGAAGCCCCTAGAGGGCTATGGTGAAAAAGGAAATATCTTCAGTTAAAAACTGGAAAGAAACTTCTGAGAAACTGCTTTGTGTTCTGTTAATTCATCTCACAGCGTTACTGCTTTCCCCTCAAGAAGCCTTTCGGTAAGACTGTTCTTGTGGAATTTACAAACTGATATTTGGAAGCCCTTAGAGGGCTAGGGTGAAAAAGGAAATATCTTCCTTTAAAAACTGGAAAGAAGCTGTCTGAGAAACTGCTTTGTGTTCTGTTGATTCACCTAACAGAGTTATAGCTTTCCCTTCAAGAAGCCGTTCGCTAAGGCTGTTCTTGTGGAATTTACAAAGTGATATTTGGAAGCCCATAGAGGGCTATGGGGAAAAAGGAAATATCTTCAGCTAAAAACTGAAAAGAAGCTTTCTGAGAAACTGCTTTGTGTCCTCTTAATTCATGTTACAGTGTTACAGCTTTCCCCTCAAGAAGCCTTTCGCTAAGACAGTTCTTTTGGATTTTGCAAAGTGATATTTGGAAGCCCATAGAGGGCTATGTTGAAAAAGGAAATATCTTCCGATAAAAACTGGAAAAAAGATTTCTGAGAAACTACTTTTTGTTCTGTTAATTCATCTCAGAGAGTTACAGCTTTCCCTTCAAGAAGTCTTTCGCTAAGTCTGTTACTGTGTAATTGGCAAAGTGATATTTGGAAGCCTTTAGAGGGCTATGGTGAAGAAGCAAATATCTTCCGTTAAAAACTGGAAAGAATCTTTCTGAGAAACTGCTTTGTGTTCTGTTAATTCATCTCACAGAGTTACAGCTTTACCTCAACAAGCCTTTCGCTACGGCTGTTTTTGTGGAGTTTGGAAAGTGATATTTGGAAGCCCATAGGGGGCTATGGTGAGAAAGGAAATATCTTCAGTTAAAAACTGGAAAGAAGCTCTCTGAGAAACTGCTTTGTGTTCTGTTAATTCATCTCACCGAGTTACAGCTTTCCCCTCAAGAAGCCTTTCGCTAAGACTCTTCTTGTGGAATTTGAAAAGTGATATTTTGAAACCCATAGAAGGCTATGGTGAAAAAGGAAATATCTTCCATTGAAAAGTGGAAAGAAGCTTTCTGAGAAACTGCCTTGTGTTCTGTTAATTCATCTCACAGAATTACAGCTTTCCCTTCAAGAAGCCCTTCGCTAAGGCTGTTCTTGTTGAATTTGGAAGGTGATATTTGGAAGCCCATAGAGGCCTATGGTGAAAAATGAAATATCTCCAGTTAAAAACTGGAATGAAGCTTTCTGAGAAACTGCTTTGTGTTCTGTTAGTCCATCTCACAGAGTTAGAACTTTCCCCTCAAGAAGCCTTTCTCTAAGACTGTTCTTGTTGAATTTGCAAAGTGATATTTGGAAGCCCCTAGAGGGCTATGGTGAAAAAGGAAATATCTTCAGTTAAAAACTGGAAAGAAACTTCTGAGAAACTGCTTTGTGTTCTGTTAATTCATCTCACAGCGTTACTGCTTTCCCCTCAAGAAGCCTCTCGGTAAGACTGTTCTTGTGGAATTTACAAACTGATATTTGGAAGCCCTTAGAGGGCTAGGGTGAAAAAGGAAATATCTTCCTTTAAAAACTGGAAAGAAGCTGTCTGAGAAACTGCTTTGTGTTCTGTTGATTCACCTAACAGAGTTACAGCTTTCCCTTCAAGAAGCCGTTCGCTAAGGCTGTTCTTGTGGAATTTACAAAGTGATATTTGGAAGCCCATAGAGGGCTATGGGGAAAAAGGAAATATCTTCAGCTAAAAACTGAATAGAAGCTTTCTGAGAAACTGCTTTGTGTCCTCTTAATTCATGTTACAGTGTTACAGCTTTCCCCTCAAGAAGCCTTTCGCTAAGGCTGTTCATGTGGAATTTGGAATGTGATAAATAGAACCCCTAGAGGGCTTTGGTGAAAAAGGGAATATCTTCCGTTAAAAACTGGAAAGAAGCATTCTGAGAAACTGCTTTGTGTTCTGTTAATTCATCTCACAGAGTTACAGCTTTCCCCTCAAGAAATCTTTCGCTAAGACTGTTCATGTGGATTTTGGAAAATGATATTTAGTAGCCAATAGAGGGCTACGGTGAAAAAGGAAATATCTTCCGTTAAAAAGTGGATAGAAGCTTTCTTAGAGACTGCTTTGTGTTCTGCTAATTCATCTCACAGAATTACAGCTTTCTCCTCATGAAGTCTTTGGCTAAGACTGTTCCTGTGGGATTTGCAAAGTGATATTTGGAAGCCCATAGAGGGCTATGGTGAAAAAGGACATATCTTCCGTTAAAAACTGGATAGAAACTTTCTAAGAAACTGCTTTGTGTTCTGTTAATTCATCTCACAGAGTTACAGCTTTCCGCTAAATAAGAATTTCGCTAAGACTGTTATTGTGGAATTTGCAAAGCGATATTTGGAAGCCCATAGAGGGCTGTGGTGAAAAAGGAAATAACTTCCATTAAAAACTGGAAAGAGGCATTCTGAGAAACTCCTTTGTGTTCTCTTAATTCATCTCACAGAGTTACACCTTTCCTCTGAAGAAGCCTTTCCTTAAGACAGTTTTTGTGGAAATTGCAAAGGGATACTTAGAAGCCCATAGAGGGCTACGGTGAAAAAAGAAATATCCTAAGACAAAAACTGAAAAGAATCTGTCTTCGATACTACTTTGTGCTCTGTTAATTCATGTCACAGAGTTAGAGCTTTCCCCTACAGAAGACTTTCGCTAAGACTGTTCTTGTGGAATTTCCAAAGTGATATTTGGAATCCCATAGAGTACTATGGTGAAAAAGGAAATATCTTCCGCTAAAAACTGGAAAGAAGCTTTCTGAGAAACTGGTTTGTGTTCTGTTAATTCATCTCACACAGTTACAGCTTTCCCCTCAAGAAGCCTTTCCCTAAGACTGTTCTTGTGGAACTTGCAGAGTGATATTTGGAAGCCCATACAGGGCTATGGTGAAAAAGGAAATATCTTCAGTTAAAAACTGTATAGAAGTTTTCTGAGAAACTGTTTCGTGTACTGTTAATTCACCTCACAGAGTTGCAGCTTTTCCCTCAAGAAACCTTTCGCTAAGACTGTTCTTGTGGAATTTGCTAAGTGATATTTGGAAGCCCATAGAGGCCTATGGTGAAAAAGGAAATATCTTCCGTTAAAAACTGGAGGGAAGCTTTCTGAGAAACTGGTTTGTGTTCTGTTAATTCATCTCACACAGTTACAGCTTTCCCCTCAAGAAGCCTTTCCCTAAGACTGTTCTTGTGGAACTTGCAGAGTGATATTTGGAAGCCCATACAGGGCTATGGTGAAAAAGGAAATATCTTCAGTTAAAAACTGTATAGAAGTTTTCTGAGAAACTGTTTCGTGTACTGTTAATTCACCTCACAGAGTTGCAGCTTTTCCCTCAAGAAACCTTTCGCTAAGACTGTTCTTGTGGAATTTGCTAAGTGATATTTGGAAGCCCATAGAGGCCTATGGTGAAAAGGAAATATCTTCCGTTTAAAACTGGAGGGAAGCTTTCTGAGAAACTGCTTTGTGTTCTGTTATTTCATCTCACAGATTTACTTCTTTCCCCTCAAGAAGCCTTTCGTTAAGTCTTTTCTTGTGGAATTTGCAAAGTGATATTTGTAAGCCCATAGAGGGCTTTATTGAAAAAGGAAATATCTTCAGTTAAAAACTGGAAAGAAGCTGTCTAAGAAACTGCTATGAGTTCTGTTAATTCATCTCACAGAGTTACAGCATTACCCTCAAGAAGTCTTTCACAAAGACTGTTCTTGTGGAATTTGGAAAGTGATATTTGGAAGCTAATAGAGGGCTATGCTGAAAAAGGAAATATCTTCCGTTAAAAACAGGAAAGATGCTCTCTGAGAAATTGCTTTGTGTCCCGTTATTTCATCTCAGAGTTACAGCTTTCCCCTCAAGAAGTCTTTCGCTAAGACTGTTCTTGTGGAATATGAAAAGTGCTATTTGGAAGACTTTAGAGGGCAAAGGTGAAAAAGGAAATATCTTCCGTAAAAAAGTGGAAAGAAGCTTTCTGAGAAACTGCATTGTGTTCTGTTAATTCATCTCACAGAATTACAGCTTTCCCTTCAAGAAGCCCTTCGCTAAGGCTGTTCTTGTTGAATTTGGAAGGTGATATTTGGAAGCCCATAGAGGCCTATGGTGAAAAATGAAATATCTCCAGTTAAAAACTGGAATGAAGCTTTCTGAGAAACTGCTTTGTGTTCTGTTAGTCCATCTCACAGAGTTAGAACTTTCCCCTCAAGAAGCCTTTCTCTAAGACTGTTCTTGTTGAATTTGCAAAGTGATATTTGGAAGCCCCTAGAGGGCTATGGTGAAAAAGGAAATATCTTCAGTTAAAAACTGGAAAGAAACTTCTGAGAAACTGCTTTGTGTTCTGTTAATTCATCTCACAGCGTTACTGCTTTCCCCTCAAGAAGCCTTTCGGTAAGACTGTTCTTGTGGAATTTACAAACTGATATTTGGAAGCCCTTAGAGGGCTAGGGTGAAAAAGGAAATATCTTCCTTTAAAAACTGGAAAGAAGCTGTCTGAGAAACTGCTTTGTGTTCTGTTGATTCACCTAACAGAGTTACAGCTTTCCCTTCAAGAAGCCGTTCGCTAAGGCTGTTCTTGTGGAATTTACAAAGTGATATTTGGAAGCCCATAGAGGGCTATGGGGAAAAAGGAAATATCTTCAGCTAAAAACTGAAAAGAAGCTTTCTGAGAAACTGCTTTGTGTCCTCTTAATTCATGTTTCAGTGTTACAGCTTTCCCCTCAAGAAGCCTTTCGCTAAGACTGTTCATGTGGAATTTGGAATGTGATAAATAGAACCCCTAGAGGGCTTTGGTGAAAAAGGGAATATCTTCCGTTAAAAACTGGAAAGAAGCATTCTGAGAAACTGCTTTGTGTTCTGTTAATTCATCTCACAGAGTTACAGCTTTCCCCTCAAGAAATCTTTCGCTAAGACTGTTCATGTGGATTTTGGAAAATGATATTTAGTAGCCAATAGAGGGCTACGGTGAAAAAGGAAATATCTTCCGTTAAAAAGTGGATAGAAGCTTTCTTAGAGACTGCTTTGTGTTCTGCTAATTCATCTCACAGAATTACAGCTTTCTACTCATGAAGTCTTTGGCTAAGACTGTTCCTGCGGGATTTGCAAAGTGATATTTGGAAGCCCATAGAGGGCTATGGTGAAAAAGGACATATCTTCCGTTAAAAACTGGATAGAAACTTTCTAAGAAACTGCTTTGTGTTCTGTTAATTCATCTCACAGAGTTACAGCTTTCTGCTAAATAAGAATTTCGCTAAGACTGTTATTGTGGAATTTGCAAAGTGATATTTGGAAGCCCATAGAGGGCTATGGTGAAAAAGGAAATAACTTCCGTTAAAAACTGGAAAGAGGCATTCTGAGAAACTCCTTTGTGTTCTCTTAATTCATCTCACAGAGTTACACCTTTCCTCTCAAGAGGCCTTTCCTTAAGACAGTTTTTGTGGAAATTGCAAAGGGATACTTAGAAGCCCATAGAGGGCTACGGTGAAAAAAGAAATATCCTAAGACAAAAACTGAAAAGAATCTGTCTTCGATACTACTTTGTGCTCTGTTAATTCATGTCACAGAGTTAGAGCTTTCCCCTACAGAAGACTTTCGCTAAGACTGTTCTTGTGGAATTTCCAAAGTGATATTTGGAATCCCATAGAGTACTATGGTGAAAAAGGAAATATCTTCCGCTAAAAACTGGAAAGAAGCTTTCTGAGAAACTGGTTTGTGTTCTGTTAATTCATCTCACACAGTTACAGCTTTCCCCTCAAGAAGCCTTTCCCTAAGACTGTTCTTGTGGAACTTGCAGAGTGATATTTGGAAGCCCATACAGGGCTATGGTGAAAAAGGAAATATCTTCAGTTAAAAACTGTATAGAAGTTTTCTGAGAAACTGTTTCGTGTACTGTTAATTCACCTCACAGAGTTGCAGCTTTTCCCTCAAGAAACCTTTCGCTAAGACTGTTCTTGTGGAATTTGCTAAGTGATATTTGGAAGCCCATAGAGGCCTATGGTGAAAAAGGAAATATCTTCCGTTAAAAACTGGAGGGAAGCTTTCTGAGAAACTGCTTTGTGTTCTGTTAATTCATCTCACACAGTTACAGCTTTCCCCTCAAGAAGCCTTTCCCTAAGACTGTTCTTGTGGAACTTGCAGAGTGATATTTGGAAGCCCATACAGGGCAATGGTGAAAAAGGAAATATCTTCAGTTAAAAACTGTATAGAAGTTTTCTGAGAAACTGTTTCGTGTACTGTTAATTCACCTCACAGCGTTGCAGCTTTTCCCTCAAGAAACCTTTCGCTAAGACTGTTCTTGTGGAATTTGCTAAGTGATATTTGTAAGCCCATAGAGGGCTTTGGTGAAAAAGGAAATATCTTCCGTTAAAAACTGGAAAGAAGCTGTCTAAGAAACTGCTATGAGTTCTGTTAATTCATCTCACAGAGTTACAGCATTACGCTCAAGAATTCTTTCACAAAGACTGTTCTTGTGGAATTTGGAAAGTGATATTTGGAAGCTCATAGAGGGCTATGCTGAAAAAGGAAATATCTTCCGTTAAAAACAGGAAAGATGCTCTCTGAGAAATTGCTTTGTGTCCCGTTATTTCATCTCAGAGTTACAGCTTTCCCCTCAAGAAATCTTTCGCTAAGACTGTTCTTGTGGAATATGAAAAGTGATATTTGGAAGACTTTAGAGGGCAAAGGTGAAAAAGGAAATATCTTCCGTAAAAAACTGGAAAGAAGCTTTCTGAGAAACTGCATTGTGTTCTGTTAATTCATCTCACAGAATTACAGCTTTCCCTTCAAGAAGCCCTTCGCTAAGGCTGTTCTTGTTGAATTTGGAAGGTGATATTTGGAAGCCCATAGAGGCCTATGGTGAAAAATGAAATATCTCCAGTTAAAAACTGGAATGAAGCTTTCTGAGAAACTGCTTTGTGTTCTGTTAGTCCATCTCACAGAGTTAGAACTTTCCCCTCAAGAAGCCTTTCTCTAAGACTGTTCTTGTTGAATTTGCAAAGTGATATTTGGAAGCCCCTAGAGGGCTATGGTGAAAAAGGAAATATCTTCAGTTAAAAACTGGAAAGAAACTTCTGAGAAACTGCTTTGTGTTCTGTTAATTCATCTCACAGCGTTACTGCTTTCCCCTCAAGAAGCCTTTCGGTAAGACTGTTCTTGTGGAATTTACAAACTGATATTTGGAAGCCCTTAGAGGGCTAGGGTGAAAAAGGAAATATCTTCCTTTAAAAACTGGAAAGAAGCTGTCTGAGAAACTGCTTTGTGTTCTGTTGATTCACCTAACAGAGTTACAGCTTTCCCTTCAAGAAGCCGTTCGCTAAGGCTGTTCTTGTGGAATTTACAAAGTGATATTTGGAAGCCCATAGAGGGCTATGGGGAAAAAGGAAATATCTTCAGCTAAAAACTGAAAAGAAGCTTTCTGAGAAACTGCTTTGTGTCCTCTTAATTCATGTTTCAGTGTTACAGCTTTCCCCTCAAGAAGCCTTTCGCTAAGACTGTTCATGTGGAATTTGGAATGTGATAAATAGAACCCCTAGAGGGCTTTGGTGAAAAAGGGAATATCTTCCGTTAAAAACTGGAAAGAAGCATTCTGAGAAACTGCTTTGTGTTCTGTTAATTCATCTCACAGAGTTACAGCTTTCCCCTCAAGAAATCTTTCGCTAAGACTGTTCATGTGGATTTTGGAAAATGATATTTAGTAGCCAATAGAGGGCTACGGTGAAAAAGGAAATATCTTCCGTTAAAAAGTGGATAGAAGCTTTCTTAGAGACTGCTTTGTGTTCTGCTAATTCATCTCACAGAATTACAGCTTTCTACTCATGAAGTCTTTGGCTAAGACTGTTCCTGCGGGATTTGCAAAGTGATATTTGGAAGCCCATAGAGGGCTATGGTGAAAAAGGACATATCTTCCGTTAAAAACTGGATAGAAACTTTCTAAGAAACTGCTTTGTGTTCTGTTAATTCATCTCACAGAGTTACAGCTTTCTGCTAAATAAGAATTTCGCTAAGACTGTTATTGTGGAATTTGCAAAGTGATATTTGGAAGCCCATAGAGGGCTATGGTGAAAAAGGAAATAACTTCCGTTAAAAACTGGAAAGAGGCATTCTGAGAAACTCCTTTGTGTTCTCTTAATTCATCTCACAGAGTTACACCTTTCCTCTCAAGAGGCCTTTCCTTAAGACAGTTTTTGTGGAAATTGCAAAGGGATACTTAGAAGCCCATAGAGGGCTACGGTGAAAAAAGAAATATCCTAAGACAAAAACTGAAAAGAATCTGTCTTCGATACTACTTTGTGCTCTGTTAATTCATGTCACAGAGTTAGAGCTTTCCCCTACAGAAGACTTTCGCTAAGACTGTTCTTGTGGAATTTCCAAAGTGATATTTGGAATCCCATAGAGTACTATGGTGAAAAAGGAAATATCTTCCGCTAAAAACTGGAAAGAAGCTTTCTGAGAAACTGGTTTGTGTTCTGTTAATTCATCTCACACAGTTACAGCTTTCCCCTCAAGAAGCCTTTCCCTAAGACTGTTCTTGTGGAACTTGCAGAGTGATATTTGGAAGCCCATACAGGGCTATGGTGAAAAAGGAAATATCTTCAGTTAAAAACTGTATAGAAGTTTTCTGAGAAACTGTTTCGTGTACTGTTAATTCACCTCACAGAGTTGCAGCTTTTCCCTCAAGAAACCTTTCGCTAAGACTGTTCTTGTGGAATTTGCTAAGTGATATTTGGAAGCCCATAGAGGCCTATGGTGAAAAAGGAAATATCTTCCGTTAAAAACTGGAGGGAAGCTTTCTGAGAAACTGCTTTGTGTTCTGTTAATTCATCTCACACAGTTACAGCTTTCCCCTCAAGAAGCCTTTCCCTAAGACTGTTCTTGTGGAACTTGCAGAGTGATATTTGGAAGCCCATACAGGGCAATGGTGAAAAAGGAAATATCTTCAGTTAAAAACTGTATAGAAGTTTTCTGAGAAACTGTTTCGTGTACTGTTAATTCACCTCACAGCGTTGCAGCTTTTCCCTCAAGAAACCTTTCGCTAAGACTGTTCTTGTGGAATTTGCTAAGTGATATTTGTAAGCCCATAGAGGGCTTTGGTGAAAAAGGAAATATCTTCCGTTAAAAACTGGAAAGAAGCTGTCTAAGAAACTGCTATGAGTTCTGTTAATTCATCTCACAGAGTTACAGCATTACGCTCAAGAATTCTTTCACAAAGACTGTTCTTGTGGAATTTGGAAAGTGATATTTGGAAGCTCATAGAGGGCTATGCTGAAAAAGGAAATATCTTCCGTTAAAAACAGGAAAGATGCTCTCTGAGAAATTGCTTTGTGTCCCGTTATTTCATCTCAGAGTTACAGCTTTCCCCTCAAGAAATCTTTCGCTAAGACTGTTCTTGTGGAATATGAAAAGTGATATTTGGAAGACTTTAGAGGGCAAAGGTGAAAAAGGAAATATCTTCCGTAAAAAACTGGAAAGAAGCTTTCTGAGAAACTGCATTGTGTTCTGTTAATTCATCTCACAGAATTACAGCTTTCCCTTCAAGAAGCCCTTCGCTAAGGCTGTTCTTGTTGAATTTGGAAGGTGATATTTGGAAGCCCATAGAGGCCTATGGTGAAAAATGAAATATCTCCAGTTAAAAACTGGAATGAAGCTTTCTGAGAAACTGCTTTGTGTTCTGTTAGTCCATCTCACAGAGTTAGAACTTTCCCCTCAAGAAGCCTTTCTCTAAGACTGTTCTTGTTGAATTTGCAAAGTGATATTTGGAAGCCCCTAGAGGGCTATGGTGAAAAAGGAAATATCTTCAGTTAAAAACTGGAAAGAAACTTCTGAGAAACTGCTTTGTGTTCTGTTAATTCATCTCACAGCGTTACTGCTTTCCCCTCAAGAAGCCTTTCGGTAAGACTGTTCTTGTGGAATTTACAAACTGATATTTGGAAGCCCTTAGAGGGCTAGGGTGAAAAAGGAAATATCTTCCTTTAAAAACTGGAAAGAAGCTGTCTGAGAAACTGCTTTGTGTTCTGTTGATTCACCTAACAGAGTTACAGCTTTCCCTTCAAGAAGCCGTTCGCTAAGGCTGTTCTTGTGGAATTTACAAAGTGATATTTGGAAGCCCATAGAGGGCTATGGGGAAAAAGGAAATATCTTCAGCTAAAAACTGAAAAGAAGCTTTCTGAGAAACTGCTTTGTGTCCTCTTAATTCATGTTTCAGTGTTACAGCTTTCCCCTCAAGAAGCCTTTCGCTAAGACTGTTCATGTGGAATTTGGAATGTGATAAATAGAACCCCTAGAGGGCTTTGGTGAAAAAGGGAATATCTTCCGTTAAAAACTGGAAAGAAGCATTCTGAGAAACTGCTTTGTGTTCTGTTAATTCATCTCACAGAGTTACAGCTTTCCCCTCAAGAAATCTTTCGCTAAGACTGTTCATGTGGATTTTGGAAAATGATATTTAGTAGCCAATAGAGGGCTACGGTGAAAAAGGAAATATCTTCCGTTAAAAAGTGGATAGAAGCTTTCTTAGAGACTGCTTTGTGTTCTGCTAATTCATCTCACAGAATTACAGCTTTCTACTCATGAAGTCTTTGGCTAAGACTGTTCCTGCGGGATTTGCAAAGTGATATTTGGAAGCCCATAGAGGGCTATGGTGAAAAAGGACATATCTTCCGTTAAAAACTGGATAGAAACTTTCTAAGAAACTGCTTTGTGTTCTGTTAATTCATCTCACAGAGTTACAGCTTTCTGCTAAATAAGAATTTCGCTAAGACTGTTATTGTGGAATTTGCAAAGTGATATTTGGAAGCCCATAGAGGGCTATGGTGAAAAAGGAAATAACTTCCGTTAAAAACTGGAAAGAGGCATTCTGAGAAACTCCTTTGTGTTCTCTTAATTCATCTCACAGAGTTACACCTTTCCTCTCAAGAGGCCTTTCCTTAAGACAGTTTTTGTGGAAATTGCAAAGGGATACTTAGAAGCCCATAGAGGGCTACGGTGAAAAAAGAAATATCCTAAGACAAAAACTGAAAAGAATCTGTCTTCGATACTACTTTGTGCTCTGTTAATTCATGTCACAGAGTTAGAGCTTTCCCCTACAGAAGACTTTCGCTAAGACTGTTCTTGTGGAATTTCCAAAGTGATATTTGGAATCCCATAGAGTACTATGGTGAAAAAGGAAATATCTTCCGCTAAAAACTGGAAAGAAGCTTTCTGAGAAACTGGTTTGTGTTCTGTTAATTCATCTCACACAGTTACAGCTTTCCCCTCAAGAAGCCTTTCCCTAAGACTGTTCTTGTGGAACTTGCAGAGTGATATTTGGAAGCCCATACAGGGCTATGGTGAAAAAGGAAATATCTTCAGTTAAAAACTGTATAGAAGTTTTCTGAGAAACTGTTTCGTGTACTGTTAATTCACCTCACAGAGTTGCAGCTTTTCCCTCAAGAAACCTTTCGCTAAGACTGTTCTTGTGGAATTTGCTAAGTGATATTTGGAAGCCCATAGAGGCCTATGGTGAAAAAGGAAATATCTTCCGTTAAAAACTGGAGGGAAGCTTTCTGAGAAACTGCTTTGTGTTCTGTTAATTCATCTCACACAGTTACAGCTTTCCCCTCAAGAAGCCTTTCCCTAAGACTGTTCTTGTGGAACTTGCAGAGTGATATTTGGAAGCCCATACAGGGCAATGGTGAAAAAGGAAATATCTTCAGTTAAAAACTGTATAGAAGTTTTCTGAGAAACTGTTTCGTGTACTGTTAATTCACCTCACAGCGTTGCAGCTTTTCCCTCAAGAAACCTTTCGCTAAGACTGTTCTTGTGGAATTTGCTAAGTGATATTTGTAAGCCCATAGAGGGCTTTGGTGAAAAAGGAAATATCTTCCGTTAAAAACTGGAAAGAAGCTGTCTAAGAAACTGCTATGAGTTCTGTTAATTCATCTCACAGAGTTACAGCATTACGCTCAAGAATTCTTTCACAAAGACTGTTCTTGTGGAATTTGGAAAGTGATATTTGGAAGCTCATAGAGGGCTATGCTGAAAAAGGAAATATCTTCCGTTAAAAACAGGAAAGATGCTCTCTGAGAAATTGCTTTGTGTCCCGTTATTTCATCTCAGAGTTACAGCTTTCCCCTCAAGAAATCTTTCGCTAAGACTGTTCTTGTGGAATATGAAAAGTGCTATTTGGAAGACTTTAGAGGGCAAAGGTGAAAAAGGAAATATCTTCCGTAAAAAACTGGAAAGAAGCTTTCTGAGAAACTGCATTGTGTTCTGTTAATTCATCTCACAGAATTACAGCTTTCCCTTCAAGAAGCCCTTCGCTAAGGCTGTTCTTGTTGAATTTGGAAGGTGATATTTGGAAGCCCATAGAGGCCTATGGTGAAAAATGAAATATCTCCAGTTAAAAACTGGAATGAAGCTTTCTGAGAAACTGCTTTGTGTTCTGTTAGTCCATCTCACAGAGTTAGAACTTTCCCCTCAAGAAGCCTTTCTCTAAGACTGTTCTTGTTGAATTTGCAAAGTGATATTTGGAAGCCCCTAGAGGGCTATGGTGAAAAAGGAAATATCTTCAGTTAAAAACTGGAAAGAAACTTCTGAGAAACTGCTTTGTGTTCTGTTAATTCATCTCACAGCGTTACTGCTTTCCCCTCAAGAAGCCTTTCGGTAAGACTGTTCTTGTGGAATTTACAAACTGATATTTGGAAGCCCTTAGAGGGCTAGGGTGAAAAAGGAAATATCTTCCTTTAAAAACTGGAAAGAAGCTGTCTGAGAAACTGCTTTGTGTTCCGTTGATTCACCTAACAGAGTTACAGCTTTCCCTTCAAGAAGCCGTTCGCTAAGGCTGTTCTTGTGGAATTTACAAAGTGATATTTGGAAGCCCATAGAGCGCTATGGGGAAAAAGGAAATATCTTCAGCTAAAAACTGAAAAGAAGCTTTCTGAGAAACTGCTTTGTGTCCTCTTAATTCATGTTACAGTGTTACAGCTTTCCCCTCAAGAAGCCTTTCGCTAAGACTGTTCATGTGGAATTTGGAATGTGATAAATAGAACCCCTAGAGGGCTTTGGTGAAAAAGGGAATATCTTCCGTTAAAAACTGGAAAGAAGCATTCTGAGAAACTGCTTTGTGTTCTGTTAATTCATCTCACAGAGTTACAGCTTTCCCCTCAAGAAATCTTTCGCTAAGACTGTTCATGTGGATTTTGGAATATGATATTTAGTAGCCAATAGTGGGCTACGGTGAAAAAGGAAATATCTTCCGTTAAAAAGTGGATAGAAGCTTTCTTAGAGACTGCTTTGTGTTCTGCTAATTCATCTCACAGAATTACAGCTTTCTACTCATGAAGTCTTTGGCTAAGACTGTTCCTGCGGGATTTGCAAAGTGATATTTGGAAACCCATAGAGGGCTATGGTGAAAAAGGACATATCTTCCGTTAAAAACTGGATAGAAACTTTCTAAGAAACTGCTTTGTGTTCTGTTAATTCATCTCACAGAGTTACAGCTTTCCGCTAAATAAGAATTTCGCTAAGACTGTTATTGTGGAATTTGCAAAGTGATATTTGGAAGCCCATAGAGGGCTATGGTGAAAAAGGAAATAACTTCCGTTAAAAACTGGAAAGAGGCATTCTGAGAAACTCCTTTGTGTTCTCTTAATTCATCTCACAGAGTTACACCTTTCCTCTCAAGAAGCCTTTCCTTAAGACAGTTTTTGTGGAAATTGCAAAGGGATACTTAGAAGCCCATAGAGGGCTACGGTGAAAAAAGAAATATCCTAAGACAAAAACTGAAAAGAATCTGTCTTCGATACTACTTTGTGCTCTGTTAATTCATGTCACAGAGTTAGAGCTTTCCCCTACAGAAGACTTTCGCTAAGACTGTTCTTGTGGAATTTCCAAAGTGATATTTGGAATCCCATAGAGTACTATGGTGAAAAAGGAAATATGTTCCGCTAAAAACTGGAAAGAAGCTTTCTGAGAAACTGGTTTGTGTTCTGTTAATTCATCTCACACAGTTACAGCTTTCCCCTCAAGAAGCCTTTCCCTAAGACTGTTCTTGTGGAACTTGCAGAGTGATATTTGGAAGCCCATACAGGGCTATGGTGAAAAAGGAAATATCTTCAGTTAAAAACTGTATAGAAGTTTTCTGAGAAACTGTTTCGTGTACTGTTAATTCACCTCACAGAGTTGCAGCTTTTCCCTCAAGAAACCTTTCGCTAAGACTGTTCTTGTGGAATTTGCTAAGTGATATTTGGAAGCCCATAGAGGCCTATGGTGAAAAACGAAATATCTTCCGTTAAAAACTGGAGGGAAGCTTTCTGAGAAACTGGTTTGTGTTCTGTTAATTCATCTCACACAGTTACAGCTTTCCCCTCAAGAAGCCTTTCCCTAAGACTGTTCTTGTGGAACTTGCAGAGTGATATTTGGAAGCCCATACAGGGCTATGGTGAAAAAGGAAATATCTTCAGTTAAAAACTGTATAGACGTTTTCTGAGAAACTGTTTCGTGTACTGTTAATTCACCTCACAGAGTTGCAGCTTTTCCCTCAAGAAAGCTTTCGCTAAGACTGTTCTTGTGGAATTTGCTAAGTGATATTTGGAAGCCCATAGAGGCCTATGGTGAAAAAGGAAATATCTTCCGTTAAAAACTGGAGGGAAGCTTTCTGAGAAACTGCTTTGTGTTCTGTTAATTCATCTCACAGAGTTACAGCTTTCCCCTCCAGAAGCCTTTCTCTAGACAGTTCTTGTGGAATGTGCGAAGTGATATTTGAAAGTCCATAGAGGGCTCTGGTGAAAAAGGAAATATCTTCAGTTAAAAACTGGAAAGAAGATTTCTGAGAAACTGCTTTGTGTTCTGTTATTTCATCTCACAGATTTACTGCTTTCCCCTCAAGAAGCCTTTCGTTAAGTCTTTTCTTGCGGAATTTGCAAAGTGATATTTGTAAGCCCATAGAGGGCTTTGGTGAAAAAGGAAATATCTTCCGTTAAAAACTGGAAAGAAGCTGTCTAGGAAACTGCTATGAGTTCTGTTAATTCATCTCACAGAGTTACAGCATTACCCTTAAGAAGTCTTTCACAAAGACTGTTCTTGTGGAATTTGGAAAGTGATATTTGGAAGCTCATAGAGGGCTATGCTGAAAAAGGAAATATCTTCCGTTAAAAACAGGAAAGATGCTCTCTGAGAAATTGCTTTGTGTCCCATTATTTCATCTCAGAGTTACAGCTTTCCCCTCAAGAAGTCTTTCGCTAAGACTGTTCTTGTGGAATATGAAAAGTGATATTTGGAAGACTTTAGAGGGCAAAGGTGAAAAAGGAAATATCTTCCGTAAAATACTGGAAAGAAGCTTTCTGAGAAACTGCATTGTGTTCTGTTAATTCATCTCACAGAATTACAGCTTTCCCTTCAAGAAGCCCTTCGCTAAGGCTGTTCTTGTTGAACTTGGAAGGTGATATTTGGAAGCCCATAGAGGCCTATGGTGAAAAATGAAATATCTCCAGTTAAAAACTGGAATGAAGCTTTCTGAGAAACTGCTTTGTGTTCTGTTAGTCCATCTCACAGAGTTAGAACTTTCCCCTCAAGAAGCCTTTCTCTAAGACTGTTCTTGTTGAATTTGCAAAGTGATATTTGGAAGCCCCTAGAGGTCTATGGTGAAAAAGGAAATATCTTCAGTTAAAAACTGGAAAGAAACTTCTGAGAAACTGCTTTGTGTTCTGTTAATTCATCTCACAGCGTTACTGCTTTCCCCTCAAGAAGCCTTTCGGTAAGACTGTTCTTGTGGAATTTACAAACTGATATTTGGAAGCCCTTAGAGGGCTAGGGTGAAAAAGGAAATATCTTCCTTTAAAAACTGGAAAGAAGCTGTCTGAGAAACTGCTTTGTGTTCTGTTGATTCACCTAACAGAGTTACAGCTTTCCCTTCAAGAAGCCGTTCGCTAAGGCTGTTCTTGTGGAATTTACAAAGTGATATTTGGAAGCCCATAGAGGGCTATGGGGAAAAAGGAAATATCTTCAGCTAAAAACTGAAAAGAAGCTTTCTGAGAAACTGCTTTGTGTCCTCTTAATTCATGTTTCAGTGTTACAGCTTTCCCCTCAAGAAGCCTTTCGCTAAGACTGTTCATGTGGAATTTGGAATGTGATAAATAGAACCCCTAGAGGGCTTTGGTGAAAAAGGGAATATCTTCCGTTAAAAACTGGAAAGAAGCATTCTGAGAAACTGCTTTGTGTTCTGTTAATTCATCTCACAGAGTTACAGCTTTCCCCTCAAGAAATCTTTCGCTAAGACTGTTCATGTGGATTTTGGAAAATGATATTTAGTAGCCAATAGAGGGCTACGGTGAAAAAGGAAATATCTTCCGTTAAAAAGTGGATAGAAGTTTTCTTAGAGACTGCTTTGTGTTCTGCTAATTCATCTCACAGAATTACAGCTTTCTACTCATGAAGTCTTTGGCTAAGACTGTTCCTGCGGGATTTGCAAAGTGATATTTGGAAGCCCATAGAGGGCTATGGTGAAAAAGGACATATCTTCCGTTAAAAACTGGATAGAAACTTTCTAAGAAACTGCTTTGTGTTCTGTTAATTCATCTCACAGAGTTACAGCTTTCTGCTAAATAAGAATTTCGCTAAGACTGTTATTGTGGAATTTGCAAAGTGATATTTGGAAGCCCATAGAGGGCTATGGTGAAAAAGGAAATAACTTCCGTTAAAAACTGGAAAGAGGCATTCTGAGAAACTCCTTTGTGTTCTCTTAATTCATCTCACAGAGTTACACCTTTCCTCTCAAGAGGCCTTTCCTTAAGACAGTTTTTGTGGAAATTGCAAAGGGATACTTAGAAGCCCATAGAGGGCTACGGTGAAAAAAGAAATATCCTAAGACAAAAACTGAAAAGAATCTGTCTTCGATACTACTTTGTGCTCTGTTAATTCATGTCACAGAGTTAGAGCTTTCCCCTACAGAAGACTTTCGCTAAGACTGTTCTTGTGGAATTTCCAAAGTGATATTTGGAATCCCATAGAGTACTATGGTGAAAAAGGAAATATCTTCCGCTAAAAACTGGAAAGAAGCTTTCTGAGAAACTGGTTTGTGTTCTGTTAATTCATCTCACACAGTTACAGCTTTCCCCTCAAGAAGCCTTTCCCTAAGACTGTTCTTGTGGAACTTGCAGAGTGATATTTGGAAGCCCATACAGGGCTATGGTGAAAAAGGAAATATCTTCAGTTAAAAACTGTATAGAAGTTTTCTGAGAAACTGTTTCGTGTACTGTTAATTCACCTCACAGAGTTGCAGCTTTTCCCTCAAGAAACCTTTCGCTAAGACTGTTCTTGTGGAATTTGCTAAGTGATATTTGGAAGCCCATAGAGGCCTATGGTGAAAAAGGAAATATCTTCCGTTAAAAACTGGAGGGAAGCTTTCTGAGAAACTGCTTTGTGTTCTGTTAATTCATCTCACACAGTTACAGCTTTCCCCTCAAGAAGCCTTTCCCTAAGACTGTTCTTGTGGAACTTGCAGAGTGATATTTGGAAGCCCATACAGGGCAATGGTGAAAAAGGAAATATCTTCAGTTAAAAACTGTATAGAAGTTTTCTGAGAAACTGTTTCGTGTACTGTTAATTCACCTCACAGCGTTGCAGCTTTTCCCTCAAGAAACCTTTCGCTAAGACTGTTCTTGTGGAATTTGCTAAGTGATATTTGTAAGCCCATAGAGGGCTTTGGTGAAAAAGGAAATATCTTCCGTTAAAAACTGGAAAGAAGCTGTCTAAGAAACTGCTATGAGTTCTGTTAATTCATCTCACAGAGTTACAGCATTACGCTCAAGAATTCTTTCACAAAGACTGTTCTTGTGGAATTTGGAAAGTGATATTTGGAAGCTCATAGAGGGCTATGCTGAAAAAGGAAATATCTTCCGTTAAAAACAGGAAAGATGCTCTCTGAGAAATTGCTTTGTGTCCCGTTATTTCATCTCAGAGTTACAGCTTTCCCCTCAAGAAATCTTTCGCTAAGACTGTTCTTGTGGAATATGAAAAGTGATATTTGGAAGACTTTAGAGGGCAAAGGTGAAAAAGGAAATATCTTCCGTAAAAAACTGGAAAGAAGCTTTCTGAGAAACTGCATTGTGTTCTGTTAATTCATCTCACAGAATTACAGCTTTCCCTTCAAGAAGCCCTTCGCTAAGGCTGTTCTTGTTGAATTTGGAAGGTGATATTTGGAAGCCCATAGAGGCCTATGGTGAAAAATGAAATATCTCCAGTTAAAAACTGGAATGAAGCTTTCTGAGAAACTGCTTTGTGTTCTGTTAGTCCATCTCACAGAGTTAGAACTTTCCCCTCAAGAAGCCTTTCTCTAAGACTGTTCTTGTTGAATTTGCAAAGTGATATTTGGAAGCCCCTAGAGGGCTATGGTGAAAAAGGAAATATCTTCAGTTAAAAACTGGAAAGAAACTTCTGAGAAACTGCTTTGTGTTCTGTTAATTCATCTCACAGCGTTACTGCTTTCCCCTCAAGAAGCCTTTCGGTAAGACTGTTCTTGTGGAATTTACAAACTGATATTTGGAAGCCCTTAGAGGGCTAGGGTGAAAAAGGAAATATCTTCCTTTAAAAACTGGAAAGAAGCTGTCTGAGAAACTGCTTTGTGTTCTGTTGATTCACCTAACAGAGTTACAGCTTTCCCTTCAAGAAGCCGTTCGCTAAGGCTGTTCTTGTGGAATTTACAAAGTGATATTTGGAAGCCCATAGAGCGCTATGGGGAAAAAGGAAATATCTTCAGCTAAAAACTGAAAAGAAGCTTTCTGAGAAACTGCTTTGTGTCCTCTTAATTCATGTTACAGTGTTACAGCTTTCCCCTCAAGAAGCCTTTCGCTAAGACTGTTCATGTGGAATTTGGAATGTGATAAATAGAACCCCTAGAGGGCTTTGGTGAAAAAGGGAATATCTTCCGTTAAAAACTGGAAAGAAGCATTCTGAGAAACTGCTTTGTGTTCTGTTAATTCATCTCACAGAGTTACAGCTTTCCCCTCAAGAAATCTTTCGCTAAGACTGTTCATGTGGATTTTGGAAAATGATATTTAGTAGCCAATAGTGGGCTACGGTGAAAAAGGAAATATCTTCCGTTAAAAAGTGGATAGAAGCTTTCTTAGAGACTGCTTTGTGTTCTGCTAATTCATCTCACAGAATTACAGCTTTCTACTCATGAAGTCTTTGGCTAAGACTGTTCCTGCGGGATTTGCAAAGTGATATTTGGAAACCCATAGAGGGCTATGGTGAAAAAGGACATATCTTCCGTTAAAAACTGGATAGAAACTTTCTAAGAAACTGCTTTGTGTTCTGTTAATTCATCTCACAGAGTTACAGCTTTCCGCTAAATAAGAATTTCGCTAAGACTGTTATTGTGGAATTTGCAAAGTGATATTTGGAAGCCCATAGAGGGCTATGGTGAAAAAGGAAATAACTTCCGTTAAAAACTGGAAAGAGGCATTCTGAGAAACTCCTTTGTGTTCTCTTAATTCATATCACAGAGTTACACCTTTCCTCTCAAGAAGCCTTTCCTTAAGACAGTTTTTGTGGAAATTGCAAAGGGATACTTAGAAGCCCATAGAGGGCTACGGTGAAAAAAGAAATATCCTAAGACAAAAACTGAAAAGAATCTGTCTTCGATACTACTTTGTGCTCTGTTAATTCATGTCACAGAGTTAGAGCTTTCCCCTACAGAAGACTTTCGCTAAGACTGTTCTTGTGGAATTTCCAAAGTGATATTTGGAATCCCATAGAGTACTATGGTGAAAAAGGAAATATCTTCCGCTAAAAACTGGAAAGAAGCTTTCTGAGAAACTGGTTTGTGTTCTGTTAATTCATCTCACACAGTTACAGCTTTCCCCTCAAGAAGCCTTTCCCTAAGACTGTTCTTGTGGAACTTGCAGAGTGATATTTGGAAGCCCATACAGGGCTATGGTGAAAAAGGAAATATCTTCAGTTAAAAACTGTATAGACGTTTTCTGAGAAACTGTTTCGTGTACTGTTAATTCACCTCACAGAGTTGCAGCTTTTCCCTCAAGAAACCTTTCGCTAAGACTGTTCTTGTGGAATTTGCTAAGTGATATTTGGAAGCCCATAGAGGCCTATGGTGAAAAAGGAAATATCTTCCGTTAAAAACTGGAGGGAAGCTTTCTGAGAAACTGGTTTGTGTTCTGTTAATTCATCTCACACAGTTACAGCTTTCCCCTCAAGAAGCCTTTCCCTAAGACTGTTCTTGTGGAACTTGCAGAGTGATATTTGGAAGCCCATACAGGGCTATGGTGAAAAAGGAAATATCTTCAGTTAAAAACTGGAAAGAAGATTTCTGAGAAACTGCTTTGTGTTCTGTTATTTCATCTCACAGATTTACTGCTTTCCCCTCAAGAAGCCTTTCGTTAAGTCTTTTCTTGTGGAATTTGCAAAGTGATATTTGTAAGCCCATAGAGGGCTTTGGTGAAAAAGGAAATATCTTCAGTTTAAAACTGGAAAGAAGCTGTCTAAGAAACTGCTATGAGTTCTGTTAATTCATCTCACAGAGTTACAGCATTACCCTCAAGAAGTCTTTCACAAAGACTGTTCTTGTGGAATTTGGAAAGTGATATTTGGAAGCTCATAGAGGGCTATGCTGAAAAAGGAAATATCTTCCGTTAAAAACAGGAAAGATGCTCTCTGAGAAATTGCTTTGTGTCCCGTTATTTCATCTCAGAGTTACAGCTTTCCCCTCAAGAAGTCTTTCGCTAAGACTGTTCTTGTGGAATATGAAAAGTGCTATTTGGAAGACTTTAGAGGGCAAAGGTGAAAAAGGAAATATCTTCCGTAAAAAACTGGAAAGAAGCTTTCTGAGAAACTGCATTGTGTTCTGTTAATTCATCTCACAGAATTACAGCTTTCCCTTCAAGAAGCCCTTCGCTAAGGCTGTTCTTGTTGAATTTGGAAGGTGATATTTGGAAGCCCATAGAGGCCTATGGTGAAAAATGAAATATCTCCAGTTAAAAACTGGAATGAAGCTTTCTGAGAAACTGCTTTGTGTTCTGTTAGTCCATCTCACAGAGTTAGAACTTTCCCCTCAAGAAGCCTTTCTCTAAGACTGTTCTTGTTGAATTTGCAAAGTGATATTTGGAAGCCCCTAGAGGGCTATGGTGAAAAAGGAAATATCTTCAGTTAAAAACTGGAAAGAAACTTCTGAGAAACTGCTTTGTGTTCTGTTAATTCATCTCACAGCGTTACTGCTTTCCCCTCAAGAAGCCTTTCGGTAAGACTGTTCTTGTGGAATTTACAAACTGATATTTGGAAGCCCTTAGAGGGCTAGGGTGAAAAAGGAAATATCTTCCTTTAAAAACTGGAAAGAAGCTGTCTGAGAAACTGCTTTGTGTTCTGTTGATTCACCTAACAGAGTTACAGCTTTCCCTTCAAGAAGCCGTTCGCTAAGGCTGTTCTTGTGGAATTTACAAAGTGATATTTGGAAGCCCATAGAGCGCTATGGGGAAAAAGGAAATATCTTCAGCTAAAAACTGAAAAGAAGCTTTCTGAGAAACTGCTTTGTGTCCTCTTAATTCATGTTACAGTGTTACAGCTTTCCCCTCAAGAAGCCTTTCGCTAAGACTGTTCATGTGGAATTTGGAATGTGATAAATAGAACCCCTAGAGGGCTTTGGTGAAAAAGGGAATATCTTCCGTTAAAAACTGGAAAGAAGCATTCTGAGAAACTGCTTTGTGTTCTGTTAATTCATCTCACAGAGTTACAGCTTTCCCCTCAAGAAATCTTTCGCTAAGACTGTTCATGTGGATTTTGGAAAATGATATTTAGTAGCCAATAGAGGGCTACGGTGAAAAAGGAAATATCTTCCGTTAAAAAGTGGATAGAAGCTTTCTTAGAGACTGCTTTGTGTTCTGCTAATTCATCTCACAGAATTACAGCTTTCTACTCATGAAGTCTTTGGCTAAGACTGTTCCTGCGGGATTTGCAAAGTGATATTTGGAAGCCCATAGAGGGCTATGGTGAAAAAGGACATATCTTCCGTTAAAAACTGGATAGAAACTTTCTAAGAAACTGCTTTGTGTTCTGTTAATTCATCTCACAGAGTTACAGCTTTCCGCTAAATAAGAATTTCGCTAAGACTGTTATTGTGGAATTTGCAAAGTGATATTTGGAAGCCCATAGAGGGCTATGGTGAAAAAGGAAATAACTTCCGTTAAAAACTGGAAAGAGGCATTCTGAGAAACTCCTTTGTGTTCTCTTAATTCATCTCACAGAGTTACACCTTTCCTCTCAAGAAGCCTTTCCTTAAGACAGTTTTTGTGGAAATTGCAAAGGGATACTTAGAAGCCCATAGAGGGCTACGGTGAAAAAAGAAATATCCTAAGACAAAAACTGAAAAGAATCTGTCTTCGATACTACTTTGTGCTCTGTTAATTCATGTCACAGAGTTAGAGCTTTCCCCTACAGAAGACTTTCGCTAAGACTGTTCTTGTGGAATTTCCAAAGTGATATTTGGAAGCCCATAGAGTACTATGGTGAAAAAGGAAATATCTTCCGCTAAAAACTGGAAAGAAGCTTTCTGAGAAACTGCATTGTGTTCTGTTAATTCATCTCACACAGTTACAGCTTTCCCCTCAAGAAGCCTTTCCCTAAGACTGTTCTTGTGGAACTTGCAGAGTGATATTTGGAAGCCCATACAGGGCTATGGTGAAAAAGGAAATATCTTCAGTTAAAAACTGTATAGAAGTTTTCTGAGAAACTGTTTCGTGTACTGTTAATTCACCTCACAGAGTTGCAGCTTTTCCCTCAAGAAACCTTTCGCTAAGACTGTTCTTGTGGAATTTGCTAAGTGATATTTGGAAGCCCATAGAGGCCTATGGTGAAAAAGGAAATATCTTCCGTTAAAAACTGGAGGGAAGCTTTCTGAGAAACTGCTTTGTGTTCTGTTAATTCATCTCACACAGTTACAGCTTTCCCCTCAAGAAGCCTTTCCCTAAGACTGTTCTTGTGGAACTTGCAGAGTGATATTTGGAAGCCCATACAGGGCTATGGTGAAAAAGGAAATATCTTCAGTTAAAAACTGTATAGAAGTTTTCTGAGAAACTGTTTCGTGTACTGTTAATTCACCTCACAGAGTTGCAGCTTTTCCCTCAAGAAACCTTTCGCTAAGACTGTTCTTGTGGAATTTGCTAAGTGATATTTGGAAGCCCATAGAGGCCTATGGTGAAAAAGGAAATATCTTCCGTTAAAAACTGGAGGGAAGCTTTCTGAGAAACTGCTTTGTGTTCTGTTAATTCATCTCACAGAGTTACAGCTTTCCCCTCCAGAAGCCTTTCGCTAGACAGTTCTTGTGGAATGTGCGAAGTGATATTTGAAAGTCCATAGAGGGCTCTGGTGAGAAAGGAAATATCTTCAGTTAAAAACTGGAAAGAAGATTTCTGAGAAACTGCTTTGTGTTCTGTTATTTCATCTCACAGATTTACTGCTTTCCCCTCAAGAAGCCTTTCGTTAAGTCTTTTCTTGTGGAATTTGCAAAGTGATATTTGTAAGCCCATAGAGGGCTTTGGTGAAAAAGGAAATATCTTCCGTTAAAAACTGGAAAGAAGCTGTCTAGGAAACTGCTATGAGTTCTGTTAATTCATCTCACAGAGTTACAGCATTACCCTCAAGAAGTCTTTCACAAAGACTGTTCTTGTGGAATTTGGAAAGTGATATCTGGAAGCTCATAGAGGGCTATGCTGAAAAAGGAAATATCTTCCGTTAAAAACAGGAAAGATGCTCTCTGAGAAATTGCTTTGTGTCCCGTTATTTCATCTCAGAGTTACAGCTTTCCCCTCAAGAAGCCTTTCGCTAAGACTCTTCTTGTGGAATATGAAAAGTGATATTTGGAAGACTTTAGAGGGCAAAGGTGAAAAAGGAAATATCTTCCGTAAAAAACTGGAAAGAAGCTTTCTGAGAAACTGCATTGTGTTCTGTTAATTCATCTCACAGAATTACAGCTTTCCCTTCAAGAAGCCCTTCGCTAAGGCTGTTCTTGTTGAACTTGGAAGGTGATATTTGGAAGCCCATAGAGGCCTATGGTGAAAAATGAAATATCTCCAGTTAAAAACTGGAATGAAGCTTTCTGAGAAACTGCTTTGTGTTCTGTTAGTCCATCTCACAGAGTTAGAACTTTCCCCTCAAGAAGCCTTTCTCTAAGACTGTTCTTGTTGAATTTGCAAAGTGATATTTGGAAGCCCCTAGAGGGCTATGGTGAAAAAGGAAATATCTTCAGTTAAAAACTGGAAAGAAACTTCTGAGAAACTGCTTTGTGTTCTGTTAATTCATCTCACAGCGTTACTGCTTTCCCCTCAAGAAGCCTTTCGGTAAGACTGTTCTTGTGGAATTTACAAACTGATATTTGGAAGCCCTTAGAGGGCTAGGGTGAAAAAGGAAATATCTTCCTTTAAAAACTGGAAAGAAGCTGTCTGAGAAACTGCTTTGTGTTCTGTTGATTCACCTAACAGAGTTACAGCTTACCCTTCAAGAAGCCGTTCGCTAAGGCTGTTCTTGTGGGATTTACAAAGTGATATTTGGAAGCCCATAGAGCGCTATGGGGAAAAAGGAAATATCTTCAGCTAAAAACTGAAAAGAAGCTTTCTGAGAAACTGCTTTGTGTCCTCTTAATTCATGTTACAGTGTTACAGCTTTCCCCTCAAGAAGCCTTTCGCTAAGACAGTTCTTGTGGATTTTGCAAAGTGATATTTGGAAGCCCATAGAGGGCTATGTTGAAAAAGGAAATATCTTCCGATAAAAACTGGAAAAAAGATTTCTGAGAAACTACTTTTTGTTCTGTTAATTCATCTCAGAGAGTTACAGCTTTCCCTTCAAGAAGTCTTTCGCTAAGTCTGTTACTGTGTAATTGGCAAAGTGATATTTGGAAGCCTTTAGAGGGCTATGGTGAAGAAGCAAATATCTTCCGTTAAAAACTGGAAAGAATCTTTCTGAGGAACTGCTTTGTGTTCTGTTAATTCATCTCACAGAGTTACAGCTTTACCTCAACAAGCCTTTCGCTACGGCTGTTTTTGTGGAGTTTGGAAAGTGATATTTGGAAGCCCATAGGGGGCTATGGTGAGAAAGGAAATATCTTCAGTTAAAAACTGGAAAGAAGCTCTCTGAGAAACTGCTTTGTGTTCTGTTAATTCATCTCACCGAGTTACAGCTTTCCCCTCAAGAAGCCTTTCGCTAAGACTCTTCTTGTGGAATTTGAAAAGTGATATTTTGAAACCCATAGAAGGCTATGGTGAAAAAGGAAATATCTTCCATTGAAAAGTGGAAAGAAGCTTTCTGAGAAACTGCATTGTGTTCTGTTAATTCATCTCACAGAATTACAGCTTTCCCTTCAAGAAGCCCTTCGCTAAGGCTGTTCTTGTTGAATTTGGAAGGTGATATTTGGAAGCCCATAGAGGCCTATGGTGAAAAATGAAATATCTCCAGTTAAAAACTGGAATGAAGCTTTCTGAGAAACTGCTTTGTGTTCTGTTAGTCCATCTCACAGAGTTAGAACTTTCCCCTCAAGAAGCCTTTCTCTAAGACTGTTCTTGTTGAATTTGCAAAGTGATATTTGGAAGCCCCTAGAGGGCTATGGTGAAAAAGGAAATATCTTCAGTTAAAAACTGGAAAGAAACTTCTGAGAAACTGCTTTGTGTTCTGTTAATTCATCTCACAGCGTTACTGCTTTCCCCTCAAGAAGCCTTTCGGTAAGACTGTTCTTGTGGAATTTACAAACTGATATTTGGAAGCCCTTAGAGGGCTAGGGTGAAAAAGGAAATATCTTCCTTTAAAAACTGGAAAGAAGCTGTCTGAGAAACTGCTTTGTGTTCTGTTGATTCACCTAACAGAGTTACAGCTTTCCCTTCAAGAAGCCGTTCGCTAAGGCTGTTCTTGTGGAATTTACAAAGTGATATTTGGAAGCCCATAGAGCGCTATGGGGAAAAAGGAAATATCTTCAGCTAAAATCTGAAAAGAAGCTTTCTGAGAAACTGCTTTGTGTCCTCTTAATTCATGTTACAGTGTTACAGCTTTCCCCTCAAGAAGCCTTTCGCTAAGACTGTTCATGTGGAATTTGGAATGTGATAAATAGAACCCCTAGAGGGCTTTGGTGAAAAAGGGAATATCTTCCGTTAAAAACTGGAAAGAAGCATTCTGAGAAACTGCTTTGTGTTCTGTTAATTCATCTCACAGAGTTACAGCTTTCCCCTCAAGAAATCTTTCGCTAAGACTGTTCATGTGGATTTTGGAAAATGATATTTAGTAGCCAATAGAGGGCTACGGTGAAAAAGGAAATATCTTCCGTTAAAAAGTGGATAGAAGCTTTCTTAGAGACTGCTTTGTGTTCTGCTAATTCATCTCACAGAATTACAGCTTTCTACTCATGAAGTCTTTGGCTAAGACTGTTCCTGCGGGATTTGCAAAGTGATATTTGGAAGCCCATAGAGGGCTATGGTGAAAAAGGACATATCTTCCGTTAAAAACTGGATAGAAACTTTCTAAGAAACTGCTTTGTGTTCTGTTAATTCATCTCACAGAGTTACAGCTTTCCGCTAAATAAGAATTTCGCTAAGACTGTTATTGTGGAATTTGCAAAGTGATATTTGGAAGCCCATAGAGGGCTATGGTGAAAAAGGAAATAACTTCCGTTAAAAACTGGAAAGAGGCATTCTGAGAAACTCCTTTGTGTTCTCTTAATTCATCTCACAGAGTTACACCTTTCCTCTCAAGAAGCCTTTCCTTAAGACAGTTTTTGTGGAAATTGCAAAGGGATACTTAGAAGCCCATAGAGGGCTACGGTGAAAAAAGAAATATCCTAAGACAAAAACTGAAAAGAATCTGTCTTCGATACTACTTTGTGCTCTGTTAATTCATGTCACAGAGTTAGAGCTTTCCCCTACAGAAGACTTTCGCTAGACTGTTCTTGTGGAATTTCCAAATTGATATTTGGAATCCCATAGAGTACTATGGTGAAAAAGGAAATATCTTCCGCTAAAAACTGGAAAGAAGCTTTCTGAGAAACTGGTTTGTGTTCTGTTAATTCATCTCACACAGTTACAGCTTTCCCCTCAAGAAGCCTTTCCCTAAGACTGTTCTTGTGGAACTTGCAGAGTGATATTTGGAAGCCCATACAGGGCTATGGTGAAAAAGGAAATATCTTCAGTTAAAAACTGTATAGAAGTTTTCTGAGAAACTGTTTCGTGTACTGTTAATTCACCTCACAGAGTTGCAGCTTTTCCCTCAAGAAACCTTTCGCTAAGACTGTTCTTGTGGAATTTGCTAAGTGATATTTGGAAGCCCATAGAGTACTATGGTGAAAAAGGAAATATCTTCCGTTAAAAACTGGAGGGAAGCTTTCTGAGAAACTGCTTTGTGTTCTGTTAATTCATCTCACACAGTTACAGCTTTCCCCTCAAGAAGCCTTTCCCTAAGACTGTTCTTGTGGAACTTGCAGAGTGATATTTGGAAGCCCATACAGGGCTATGGTGAAAAAGGAAATATCTTCAGTTAAAAACTGTATAGACGTTTTCTGAGAAACTGTTTCGTGTACTGTTAATTCACCTCACAGAGTTGCAGCTTTTCCCTCAAGAAACCTTTCGCTAAGACTGTTCTTGTGGAATTTGCTAAGTGATATTTGTAAGCCCATAGAGGCCTATGGTGAAAAAGGAAATATCTTCCGTTAAAAACTGGAGGGAAGCTTTCTGAGATACTGCTTTGTGTTCTGTTAATTCATCTCACAGAGTTACAGCTTTCCCCTCCAGAAGCCTTTCGCTAGACAGTTCTTGTGGAATGTGCGAAGTGATATTTGAAAGTCCATAGAGGGCTCTGGTGAAAAAGGAAATATCTTCAGTTAAAAACTGGAAAGAAGATTTCTGAGAAACTGCTTTGTGTTCTGTTTTTTCATCTCACAGATTTACTGCTTTCCCCTCAAGAAGCCTTTCGTTAAGTCTTTTCTTGTGGAATTTGCAAAGTGATATTTGTAAGCCCATAGAGGGCTTTGGTGAAAAAGGAAATATCTTCCGTTAAAAACTGGAAAGAAGCTGTCTAAGAAACTGCTATGAGTTCTGTTAATTCATCTCACAGAGTTACAGCATTACCCTCAAGAAGTCTTTCACAAAGACTGTTCTTGTGGAATTTGGAAAGTGATATTTGGAAGCTCATAGAGGGCTATGCTGAAAAAGGAAATATCTTCCGTTAAAAACAGGAAAGATGCTCTCTGAGAAATTGCTTTGTGTCCCGTTATTTCATCTCAGAGTTACAGCTTTCCCCTCAAGAAGTCTTTCGCTAAGACTGTTCTTGTGGAATATGAAAAGTGATATTTGGAAGACTTTAGAGGGCAAAGGTGAAAAAGGAAATATCTTCCGTAAAAAACTGGAAAGAAGCTTTCTGAGAAACTGCATTGTGTTCTGTTAATTCATCTCACAGAATTACAGCTTTCCCTTCAAGAAGCCCTTCGCTAAGGCTGTTCTTGTTGAACTTGGAAGGTGATATTTGGAAGCCCATAGAGGCCTATGGTGAAAAATGAAATATCTCCAGTTAAAAACTGGAATGAAGCTTTCTGAGAAACTGCTTTGTGTTCTGTTAGTCCATCTCACAGAGTTAGAACTTTCCCCTCAAGAAGCCTTTCTCTAAGACTGTTCTTGTTGAATTTGCAAAGTGATATTTGGAAGCCCCTAGAGGGCTATGGTGAAAAAGGAAATATCTTCAGTTAAAAACTGGAAAGAAACTTCTGAGAAACTGCTTTGTGTTCTGTTAATTCATCTCACAGCGTTACTGCTTTCCCCTCAAGAAGCCTTTCGGTAAGACTGTTCTTGTGGAATTTACAAACTGATATTTGGAAGCCCTTAGAGGGCTAGGGTGAAAAAGGAAATATCTTCCTTTAAAAACTGGAAAGAAGCTGTCTGAGAAACTGCTTTGTGTTCCGCTGATTCACCTAACAGAGTTACAGCTTACCCTTCAAGAAGCCGTTCGCTAAGGCTGTTCTTGTGGAATTTACAAAGTGATATTTGGAAGCCCATAGAGCGCTATGGGGAAAAAGGAAATATCTTCAGCTAAAAACTGAAAAGAAGCTTTCTGAGAAACTGCTTTGTGTCCTCTTAATTCATGTTACAGTGTTACAGCTTTCCCCTCAAGAAGCCTTTCGCTAAGACAGTTCTTGTGGATTTTGCAAAGTGATATTTGGAAGCCCATAGAGGGCTATGTTGAAAAAGGAAATATCTTCCGATAAAAACTGGAAAAAAGATTTCTGAGAAACTACTTTTTGTTCTGTTAATTCATCTCAGAGAGTTACAGCTTTCCCTTCAAGAAGTCTTTCGCTAAGTCTGTTACTGTGTAATTGGCAAAGTGATATTTGGAAGCCTTTAGAGGGCTATGGTGAAGAAGCAAATATCTTCCGTTAAAAACTGGAAAGAATCTTTCTGAGGAACTGCTTTGTGTTCTGTTAATTCATCTCACAGAGTTACAGCTTTACCTCAACAAGCCTTTCGCTACGGCTGTTTTTGTGGAGTTTGGAAAGTGATATTTGGAAGCCCATAGGGGGCTATGGTGAGAAAGGAAATATCTTCAGTTAAAAACTGGAAAGAAGCTCTCTGAGAAACTGCTTTGTGTTCTGTTAATTCATCTCACCGAGTTACAGCTTTCCCCTCAAGAAGCCTTTCGCTAAGACTCTTCTTGTGGAATTTGAAAAGTGATATTTTGAAACCCATAGAAGGCTATGGTGAAAAAGGAAATATCTTCCATTGAAAAGTGGAAAGAAGCTTTCTGAGAAACTGCATTGTGTTCTGTTAATTCATCTCACAGAATTACAGCTTTCCCTTCAAGAAGCCCTTCGCTAAGGCTGTTCTTGTTGAATTTGGAAGGTGATATTTGGAAGCCCATAGAGGCCTATGGTGAAAAATGAAATATCTCCAGTTAAAAACTGGAATGAAGCTTTCTGAGAAACTGCTTTGTGTTCTGTTAGTCCATCTCACAGAGTTAGAACTTTCCCCTCAAGAAGCCTTTCTCTAAGACTGTTCTTGTTGAATTTGCAAAGTGATATTTGGAAGCCCCTAGAGGGCTATGGTGAAAAAGGAAATATCTTCAGTTAAAAACTGGAAAGAAACTTCTGAGAAACTGCTTTGTGTTCTGTTAATTCATCTCACAGCGTTACTGCTTTCCCCTCAAGAAGCCTTTCGGTAAGACTGTTCTTGTGGAATTTACAAACTGATATTTGGAAGCCCTTAGAGGGCTAGGGTGAAAAAGGAAATATCTTCCTTTAAAAACTGGAAAGAAGCTGTCTGAGAAACTGCTTTGTGTTCTGTTGATTCACCTAACAGAGTTACAGCTTTCCCTTCAAGAAGCCGTTCGCTAAGGCTGTTCTTGTGGAATTTACAAAGTGATATTTGGAAGCCCATAGAGGGCTATGGGGAAAAAGGAAATATCTTCAGCTAAAAACTGAAAAGAAGCTTTCTGAGAAACTGCTTTGTGTCCTCTTAATTCATGTTACAGTGTTACAGCTTTCCCCTCAAGAAGCCTTTCGCTAAGACTGTTCATGTGGAATTTGGAATGTGATAAATAGAACCCCTAGAGGGCTTTGGTGAAAAAGGGAATATCTTCCGTTAAAAACTGGAAAGAAGCATTCTGAGAAACTGCTTTGTGTTCTGTTAATTCATCTCACAGAGTTACAGCTTTCCCCTCAAGAAATCTTTCGCTAAGACTGTTCATGTGGATTTTGGAAAATGATATTTAGTAGCCAATAGAGGGCTACGGTGAAAAAGGAAATATCTTCCGTTAAAAAGTGGATAGAAGCTTTCTTAGAGACTGCTTTGTGTTCTGCTAATTCATCTCACAGAATTACAGCTTTCTACTCATGAAGTCTTTGGCTAAGACTGTTCCTGCGGGATTTGCAAAGTGATATTTGGAAGCCCATAGAGGGCTATGGTGAAAAAGGACATATCTTCCGTTAAAAACTGGATAGAAACTTTCTAAGAAACTGCTTTGTGTTCTGTTAATTCATCTCACAGAGTTACAGCTTTCCGCTAAATAAGAATTTCGCTAAGACTGTTATTGTGGAATTTGCAAAGTGATATTTGGAAGCCCATAGAGGGCTATGGTGAAAAAGGAAATAACTTCCGTTAAAAACTGGAAAGAGGCATTCTGAGAAACTCCTTTGTGTTCTCTTAATTCATCTCACAGAGTTACACCTTTCCTCTCAAGAAGCCTTTCCTTAAGACAGTTTTTGTGGAAATTGCAAAGGGATACTTAGAAGCCCATAGAGGGCTACGGTGAAAAAAGAAATATCCTAAGACAAAAACTGAAAAGAATCTGTCTTCGATACTACTTTGTGCTCTGTTAATTCATGTCACAGAGTTAGAGCTTTCCCCTACAGAAGACTTTCGCTAAGACTGTTCTTGTGGAATTTCCAAAGTGATATTTGGAAGCCCATAGAGTACTATGGTGAAAAAGGAAATATCTTCCGCTAAAAACTGGAAAGAAGCTTTCTGAGAAACTGCATTGTGTTCTGTTAATTCATCTCACACAGTTACAGCTTTCCCCTCAAGAAGCCTTTCCCTAAGACTGTTCTTGTGGAACTTGCAGAGTGATATTTGGAAGCCCATACAGGGCTATGGTGAAAAAGGAAATATCTTCAGTTAAAAACTGTATAGAAGTTTTCTGAGAAACTGTTTCGTGTACTGTTAATTCACCTCACAGAGTTGCAGCTTTTCCCTCAAGAAACCTTTCGCTAAGACTGTTCTTGTGGAATTTGCTAAGTGATATTTGGAAGCCCATAGAGGCCTATGGTGAAAAAGGAAATATCTTCCGTTAAAAACTGGAGGGAAGCTTTCTGAGAAACTGCTTTGTGTTCTGTTAATTCATCTCACACAGTTACAGCTTTCCCCTCAAGAAGCCTTTCCCTAAGACTGTTCTTGTGGAACTTGCAGAGTGATATTTGGAAGCCCATACAGGGCTATGGTGAAAAAGGAAATATCTTCAGTTAAAAACTGTATAGACGTTTTCTGAGAAACTGTTTCGTGTACTGTTAATTCACCTCACAGAGTTGCAGCTTTTCCCTCAAGAAACCTTTCGCTAAGACTGTTCTTGTGGAATTTGCTAAGTGATATTTGGAAGCCCATAGAGGCCTATGGTGAAAAAGGAAATATCTTCCGTTAAAAACTGGAGGGAAGCTTTCTGAGAAACTGCTTTGTGTTCTGTTAATTCATCTCACAGAGTTACAGCTTTCCCCTCCAGAAGCCTTTCGCTAGACAGTTCTTGTGGAATGTGCGAAGTGATATTTGAAAGTCCATAGAGGGCTCTGGTGAAAAAGGAAATATCTTCAGTTAAAAACTGGAAAGAAGATTTCTGAGAAACTGCTTTGTGTTCTGTTATTTCATCTCACAGATTTACTGCTTTCCCCTCAAGAAGCCTTTCGTTAAGTCTTTTCTTGTGGAATTTGCCAAGTGATATTTGTAAGCCCATAGAGGGCTTTGGTGAAAAAGGAAATATCTTCCGTTAAAAACTGGAAAGAAGCTGTCTAAGAAACTGCTATGAGTTCTGTTAATTCATCTCACAGAGTTACAGCATTACCCTCAAGAAGTCTTTCACAAAGACTGTTCTTGTGGAATTTGGAAAGTGATATCTGGAAGCTCATAGAGGGCTATGCTGAAAAAGGAAATATCTTCCGTTAAAAACAGGAAAGATGCTCTCTGAGAAATTGCTTTGTGTCCCGTTATTTCATCTCAGAGTTACAGCTTTCCCCTCAAGAAGTCTTTCGCTAAGACTGTTCTTGTGGAATATGAAAAGTGATATTTGGAAGACTTTAGAGGGCAAAGGTGAAAAAGGAAATATCTTCCGTAAAAAACTGGAAAGAAGCTTTCTGAGAAACTGCATTGTGTTCTGTTAATTCATCTCACAGAATTACAGCTTTCCCTTCAAGAAGCCCTTCGCTAAGGCTGTTCTTGTTGAACTTGGAAGGTGATATTTGGAAGCCCATAGAGGCCTATGGTGAAAAATGAAATATCTCCAGTTAAAAACTGGAATGAAGCTTTCTGAGAAACTGCTTTGTGTTCTGTTAGTCCATCTCACAGAGTTAGAACTTTCCCCTCAAGAAGCCTTTCTCTAAGACTGTTCTTGTTGAATTTGCAAAGTGATATTTGGAAGCCCCTAGAGGGCTATGGTGAAAAAGGAAATATCTTCAGTTAAAAACTGGAAAGAAACTTCTGAGAAACTGCTTTGTGTTCTGTTAATTCATCTCACAGCGTTACTGCTTTCCCCTCAAGAAGCCTTTCGGTAAGACTGTTCTTGTGGAATTTACAAACTGATATTTGGAAGCCCTTAGAGGGCTAGGGTGAAAAAGGAAATATCTTCCTTTAAAAACTGGAAAGAAGCTGTCTGAGAAACTGCTTTGTGTTCTGTTGATTCACCTAACAGAGTTACAGCTTTCCCTTCAAGAAGCCGTTCGCTAAGGCTGTTCTTGTGGAATTTACAAAGTGATATTTGGAAGCCCATAGAGCGCTATGGGGAAAAAGGAAATATCTTCAGCTAAAAACTGAAAAGAAGCTTTCTGAGAAACTGCTTTGTGTCCTCTTAATTCATGTTACAGTGTTACAGCTTTCCCCTCAAGAAGCCTTTCGCTAAGACAGTTCTTGTGGATTTTGCAAAGTGATATTTGGAAGCCCATAGTGGGCTATGTTGAAAAAGGAAATATCTTCCGATAAAAACTGGAAAAAAGATTTCTGAGAAACTACTTTTTGTTCTGTTAATTCATCTCAGAGAGTTACAGCTTTCCCTTCAAGAAGTCTTTCGCTAAGTCTGTTACTGTGTAATTGGCAAAGTGATATTTGGAAGCCTTTAGAGGGCTATGGTGAAGAAGCAAATATCTTCCGTTAAAAACTGGAAAGAATCTTTCTGAGAAACTGCTTTGTGTTCTGTTAATTCATCTCACAGAGTTACAGCTTTACCTCAACAAGCCTTTCGCTACGGCTGTTTTTGTGGAGTTTGGAAAGTGATATTTGGAAGCCCATAGGGGGCTATGGTGAGAAAGGAAATATCTTCAGTTAAAAACTGGAAAGAAGCTCTCTGAGAAACTGCTTTGTGTTCTGTTAATTCATCTCACCGAGTTACAGCTTTCCCCTCAAGAAGCCTTTCGCTAAGACTCTTCTTGTGGAATTTGAAAAGTGATATTTTGAAACCCATAGAAGGCTATGGTGAAAAAGGAAATATCTTCCATTGAAAAGTGGAAAGAAGCTTTCTGAGAAACTGCATTGTGTTCTGTTAATTCATCTCACAGAATTACAGCTTTCCCTTCAAGAAGCCCTTCGCTAAGGCTGTTCTTGTTGAATTTGGAAGGTGATATTTGGAAGCCCATAGAGGCCTATGGTGAAAAATGAAATATCTCCAGTTAAAAACTGGAATGAAGCTTTCTGAGAAACTGCTTTGTGTTCTGTTAGTCCATCTCACAGAGTTAGAACTTTCCCCTCAAGAAGCCTTTCTCTAAGACTGTTCTTGTTGAATTTGCAAAGTGATATTTGGAAGCCCCTAGAGGGCTATGGTGAAAAAGGAAATATCTTCAGTTAAAAACTGGAAAGAAACTTCTGAGAAACTGCTTTGTGTTCTGTTAATTCATCTCACAGCGTTACTGCTTTCCCCTCAAGAAGCCTTTCGGTAAGACTGTTCTTGTGGAATTTACAAACTGATATTTGGAAGCCCTTAGAGGGCTAGGGTGAAAAAGGAAATATCTTCCTTTAAAAACTGGAAAGAAGCTGTCTGAGAAACTGCTTTGTGTTCTGTTGATTCACCTAACAGAGTTACAGCTTTCCCTTCAAGAAGCCGTTCGCTAAGGCTGTTCTTGTGGAATTTACAAAGTGATATTTGGAAGCCCATAGAGCGCTATGGGGAAAAAGGAAATATCTTCAGCTAAAAACTGAAAAGAAGCTTTCTGAGAAACTGCTTTGTGTCCTCTTAATTCATGTTACAGTGTTACAGCTTTCCCCTCAAGAAGCCTTTCGCTAAGACTGTTCATGTGGAATTTGGAATGTGATAAATAGAACCCCTAGAGGGCTTTGGTGAAAAAGGGAATATCTTCCGTTAAAAACTGGAAAGAAGCATTCTGAGAAACTGCTTTGTGTTCTGTTAATTCATCTCACAGAGTTACAGCTTTCCCCTCAAGAAATCTTTCGCTAAGACTGTTCATGTGGATTTTGGAAAATGATATTTAGTAGCCAATAGAGGGCTACGGTGAAAAAGGAAATATCTTCCGTTAAAAAGTGGATAGAAGCTTTCTTAGAGACTGCTTTGTGTTCTGCTAATTCATCTCACAGAATTACAGCTTTCTACTCATGAAGTCTTTGGCTAAGACTGTTCCTGCGGGATTTGCAAAGTGATATTTGGAAGCCCATAGAGGGCTATGGTGAAAAAGGACATATCTTCCGTTAAAAACTGGATAGAAACTTTCTAAGAAACTGCTTTGTGTTCTGTTAATTCATCTCACAGAGTTACAGCTTTCCGCTAAATAAGAATTTCGCTAAGACTGTTATTGTGGAATTTGCAAAGTGATATTTGGAAGCCCATAGAGGGCTATGGTGAAAAAGGAAATAACTTCCGTTAAAAACTGGAAAGAGGCATTCTGAGAAACTCCTTTGTGTTCTCTTAATTCATCTCAGAGAGTTACACCTTTCCTCTCAAGAAGCCTTTCCTTAAGACAGTTTTTATGGAAATTGCAAAGGGATACTTAGAAGCCCATAGAGGGCTACGGTGAAAAAAGAAATATCCTAAGACAAAAACTGAAAAGAATCTGTCTTCGATACTACTCTGTGCTCTGTTAATTCATGTCACAGAGTTAGAGCTTTCCCCTACAGAAGACTTTCGCTAAGACTGTTCTTGTGGAATTTCCAAAGTGATATTTGGAATCCCATAGAGTACTATGGTGAAAAAGGAAATATCTTCCGCTAAAAACTGGAAAGAAGCTTTCTGAGAAACTGGTTTGTGTTCTGTTAATTCATCTCACACAGTTACAGCTTTCCCCTCAAGAAGCCTTTCCCTAAGACTGTTCTTGTGGAACTTGCAGAGTGATATTTGGAAGCCCATACAGGGCTATGGTGAAAAAGGAAATATCTTCAGTTAAAACTGTATAGAAGATTTCTGAGAAACTGTTTCGTGTACTGTTAATTCACCTCACAGAGTTGCAGCTTTTCCCTCAAGAAACCTTTCGCTAAGACTGTTCTTGTGGAATTTGCTAAGTGATATTTGTAAGCCCATAGAGGCCTATGGTGAAAAAGGAAATATCTTCCGTTAAAAACTGGAGGGAAGCTTTCTGAGAAACTGCTTTGTGTTCTGTTAATTCATCTCACAGAGTTACAGCTTTCCCCTCCAGAAGCCTTTCGCTAGACAGTTCTTGTGGAATGTGCGAAGTGATATTTGAAAGTCCATAGAGGGCTCTGGTGAAAAAGGAAATATCTTCAGTTAAAAACTGGAAAGAAGATTTCTGAGAAACTGCTTTGTGTTCTGTTATTTCATCTCACAGATTTACTGCTTTCCCCTCAAGAAGCCTTTCGTTAAGTCTTTTCTTGTGGAATTTGCAAAGTGATATTTGTAAGCCCATAGAGGGCTTTGGTGAAAAAGGAAATATCTTCCGTTAAAAACTGGAAAGAAGCTGTCTAAGAAACTGCTATGAGTTCTGTTAATTCATCTCACAGAGTTACAGCATTACCCTCAAGAAGTCTTTCACAAAGACTGTTCTTGTGGAATTTGGAAAGTGATATCTGGAAGCTCATAGAGGGCTATGCTGAAAAAGGAAATATCTTCCGTTAAAAACAGGAAAGATGCTCTCTGAGAAATTGCTTTGTGTCCCGTTATTTCATCTCAGAGTTACAGCTTTCCCCTCAAGAAGTCTTTCGCTAAGACTGTTCTTGTGGAATATGAAAAGTGATATTTGGAAGACTTTAGAGGGCAAAGGTGAAAAAGGAAATATCTTCCGTAAAAAACTGGAAAGAAGCATTCTGAGAAACTGCATTGTGTTCTGTTAATTCATCTCACAGAATTACAGCTTTCCCTTCAAGAAGCCCTTCGCTAAGGCTGTTCTTGTTGAACTTGGAAGGTGATATTTGGAAGCCCATAGAGGCCTATGGTGAAAAATGAAATATCTCCAGTTAAAAACTGGAATGAAGCTTTCTGAGAAACTGCTTTGTGTTCTGTTAGTCCATCTCACAGAGTTAGAACTTTCCCCTCAAGAAGCCTTTCTCTAAGACTGTTCTTGTTGAATTTGCAAAGTGATATTTGGAAGTCCCTAGAGGGCAATGGTGAAAAAGGAAATATCTTCAGTTAAAAACTGGAAAGAAACTTCTGAGAAACTGCTTTGTGTTCTGTTAATTCATCTCACAGCGTTACTGCTTTCCCCTCAAGAAGCCTTTCGGTAAGACTGTTCTTGTGGAATTTACAAACTGATATTTGGAAGCCCTTAGAGGGCTAGGGTGAAAAAGGAAATATCTTCCTTTAAAAACTGGAAAGAAGCTGTCTGAGAAACTGCTTTGTGTTCTGTTGATTCACCTAACAGAGTTACAGCTTACCCTTCAAGAAGCCGTTCGCTAAGGCTGTTCTTGTGGGATTTACAAAGTGATATTTGGAAGCCCATAGAGCGCTATGGGGAAAAAGGAAATATCTTCAGCTAAAAACTGAAAAGAAGCTTTCTGAGAAACTGCTTTGTGTCCTCTTAATTCATGTTACAGTGTTACAGCTTTCCCCTCAAGAAGCCTTTCGCTAAGACAGTTCTTGTGGATTTTGCAAAGTGATATTTGGAAGCCCATAGAGGGCTATGTTGAAAAAGGAAATATCTTCCGATAAAAACTGGAAAAAAGATTTCTGAGAAACTACTTTTTGTTCTGTTAATTCATCTCAGAGAGTTACAGCTTTCCCTTCAAGAAGTCTTTCGCTAAGTCTGTTACTGTGTAATTGGCAAAGTGATATTTGGAAGCCTTTAGAGGGCTATGGTGAAGAAGCAAATATCTTCCGTTAAAAACTGGAAAGAATCTTTCTGAGGAACTGCTTTGTGTTCTGTTAATTCATCTCACAGAGTTACAGCTTTACCTCAACAAGCCTTTCGCTACGGCTGTTTTTGTGGAGTTTGGAAAGTGATATTTGGAAGCCCATAGGGGGCTATGGTGAGAAAGGAAATATCTTCAGTTAAAAACTGGAAAGAAGCTCTCTGAGAAACTGCTTTGTGTTCTGTTAATTCATCTCACCGAGTTACAGCTTTCCCCTCAAGAAGCCTTTCGCTAAGACTCTTCTTGTGGAATTTGAAAAGTGATATTTTGAAACCCATAGAAGGCTATGGTGAAAAAGGAAATATCTTCCATTGAAAAGTGGAAAGAAGCTTTCTGAGAAACTGCATTGTGTTCTGTTAATTCATCTCACAGAATTACAGCTTTCCCTTCAAGAAGCCCTTCGCTAAGGCTGTTCTTGTTGAATTTGGAAGGTGATATTTGGAAGCCCATAGAGGCCTATGGTGAAAAATGAAATATCTCCAGTTAAAAACTGGAATGAAGCTTTCTGAGAAACTGCTTTGTGTTCTGTTAGTCCATCTCACAGAGTTAGAACTTTCCCCTCAAGAAGCCTTTCTCTAAGACTGTTCTTGTTGAATTTGCAAAGTGATATTTGGAAGCCCCTAGAGGGCTATGGTGAAAAAGGAAATATCTTCAGTTAAAAACTGGAAAGAAACTTCTGAGAAACTGCTTTGTGTTCTGTTAATTCATCTCACAGCGTTACTGCTTTCCCCTCAAGAAGCCTTTCGGTAAGACTGTTCTTGTGGAATTTACAAACTGATATTTGGAAGCCCTTAGAGGGCTAGGGTGAAAAAGGAAATATCTTCCTTTAAAAACTGGAAAGAAGCTGTCTGAGAAACTGCTTTGTGTTCTGTTGATTCACCTAACAGAGTTACAGCTTTCCCTTCAAGAAGCCGTTCGCTAAGGCTGTTCTTGTGGAATTTACAAAGTGATATTTGGAAGCCCATAGAGGGCTATGGGGAAAAAGGAAATATCTTCAGCTAAAAACTGAAAAGAAGCTTTCTGAGAAACTGCTTTGTGTCCTCTTAATTCATGTTACAGTGTTACAGCTTTCCCCTCAAGAAGCCTTTCGCTAAGACTGTTCATGTGGAATTTGGAATGTGATAAATAGAACCCCTAGAGGGCTTTGGTGAAAAAGGGAATATCTTCCGTTAAAAACTGGAAAGAAGCATTCTGAGAAACTGCTTTGTGTTCTGTTAATTCATCTCACAGAGTTACAGCTTTCCCCTCAAGAAATCTTTCGCTAAGACTGTTCATGTGGATTTTGGAAAATGATATTTAGTAGCCAATAGAGGGCTACGGTGAAAAAGGAAATATCTTCCGTTAAAAAGTGGATAGAAGCTTTCTTAGAGACTGCTTTGTGTTCTGCTAATTCATCTCACAGAATTACAGCTTTCTACTCATGAAGTCTTTGGCTAAGACTGTTCCTGCGGGATTTGCAAAGTGATATTTGGAAGCCCATAGAGGGCTATGGTGAAAAAGGACATATCTTCCGTTAAAAACTGGATAGAAACTTTCTAAGAAACTGCTTTGTGTTCTGTTAATTCATCTCACAGAGTTACAGCTTTCCGCTAAATAAGAATTTCGCTAAGACTGTTATTGTGGAATTTGCAAAGTGATATTTGGAAGCCCATAGAGGGCTATGGTGAAAAAGGAAATAACTTCCGTTAAAAACTGGAAAGAGGCATTCTGAGAAACTCCTTTGTGTTCTCTTAATTCATCTCACAGAGTTACACCTTTCCTCTCAAGAAGCCTTTCCTTAAGACAGTTTTTGTGGAAATTGCAAAGGGATACTTAGAAGCCCATAGAGGGCTACGGTGAAAAAAGAAATATCCTAAGACAAAAACTGAAAAGAATCTGTCTTCGATACTACTTTGTGCTCTGTTAATTCATGTCACAGAGTTAGAGCTTTCCCCTACAGAAGACTTTCGCTAAGACTGTTCTTGTGGAATTTCCAAAGTGATATTTGGAATCCCTTAGAGTACTATGGTGAAAAAGGAAATATCTTCCGCTAAAAACTGGAAAGAAGCTTTCTGAGAAACTGGTTTGTGTTCTGTTAATTCATCTCACACAGTTACAGCTTTCCCCTCAAGAAGCCTTTCCCTAAGACTGTTCTTGTGGAACTTGCAGAGTGATATTTGGAAGCCCATACAGGGCTATGGTGAAAAAGGAAATATCTTCAGTTAAAAACTGTATAGAAGTTTTCTGAGAAACTGTTTCGTGTACTGTTAATTCACCTCACAGAGTTGCAGCTTTTCCCTCAAGAAACCTTTCGCTAAGACTGTTCTTGTGGAATTTGCTAAGTGATATTTGGAAGCCCATAGAGTACTATGGTGAAAAAGGAAATATCTTCCGTTAAAAACTGGAGGGAAGCTTTCTGAGAAACTGCTTTGTGTTCTGTTAATTCATCTCACACAGTTACAGCTTTCCCCTCAAGGAGCCTTTCCCTAAGACTGTTCTTGTGGAACTTGCAGAGTGATATTTGGAAGCCCATACAGGGCTATGGTGAAAAAGGAAATATCTTCAGTTAAAAACTGTATAGACGTTTTCTGAGAAACTGTTTCGTGTACTGTTAATTCACCTCACAGAGTTGCAGCTTTTCCCTCAAGAAACCTTTCGCTAAGACTGTTCTTGTGGAATTTGCTAAGTGATATTTGTAAGCCCATAGAGGCCTATGGTGAAAAAGGAAATATCTTCCGTTAAAAACTGGAGGGAAGCTTTCTGAGATACTGCTTTGTGTTCTGTTAATTCATCTCACGGAGTTACAGCTTTCCCCTCCAGAAGCCTTTCGCTAGACAGTTCTTGTGGAATGTGCGAAGTGATATTTGAAAGTCCATAGAGGGCTCTGGTGAAAAAGGAAATATCTTCAGTTAAAAACTGGAAAGAAGATTTCTGAGAAACTGCTTTGTGTTCTGTTATTTCATCTCACAGATTTACTGCTTTCCCCTCAAGAAGCCTTTCGTTAAGTCTTTTCTTGTGGAATTTGCAAAGTGATATTTGTAAGCCCATAGAGGGCTTTGGTGAAAAAGGAAATATCTTCCGTTAAAAACTGGAAAGAAGCTGTCTAAGAAACTGCTATGAGTTCTGTTAATTCATCTCACAGAGTTACAGCATTACCCTCAAGAAGTCTTTCACAAAGACTGTTCTTGTGGAATTTGGAAAGTGATATTTGGAAGCTCATAGAGGGCTATGCTGAAAAAGGAAATATCTTCCGTTAAAAACAGGAAAGATGCTCTCTGAGAAATTGCTTTGTGTCCCGTTATTTCATCTCAGAGTTACAGCTTTCCCCTCAAGAAGTCTTTCGCTAAGACTGTTCTTGTGGAATATGAAAAGTGATATTTGGAAGACTTTAGAGGGCAAAGGTGAAAAAGGAAATATCTTCCGTAAAAAACTGGAAAGAAGCTTTCTGAGAAACTGCATTGTGTTCTGTTAATTCATCTCACAGAATTACAGCTTTCCCTTCAAGAAGCCCTTCGCTAAGGCTGTTCTTGTTGAACTTGGAAGGTGATATTTGGAAGCCCATAGAGGCCTATGGTGAAAAATGAAATATCTCCAGTTAAAAACTGGAATGAAGCTTTCTGAGAAACTGCTTTGTGTTCTGTTAGTCCATCTCACAGAGTTAGAACTTTCCCCTCAAGAAGCCTTTCTCTAAGACTGTTCTTGTTGAATTTGCAAAGTGATATTTGGAAGCCCCTAGAGGGCTATGGTGAAAAAGGAAATATCTTCAGTTAAAAACTGGAAAGAAACTTCTGAGAAACTGCTTTGTGTTCTGTTAATTCATCTCACAGCGTTACTGCTTTCCCCTCAAGAAGCCTTTCGGTAAGACTGTTCTTGTGGAATTTACAAACTGATATTTGGAAGCCCTTAGAGGGCTAGGGTGAAAAAGGAAATATCTTCCTTTAAAAACTGGAAAGAAGCTGTCTGAGAAACTGCTTTGTGTTCCGTTGATTCACCTAACAGAGTTACAGCTTACCCTTCAAGAAGCCGTTCGCTAAGGCTGTTCTTGTGGAATTTACAAAGTGATATTTGGAAGCCCATAGAGCGCTATGGGGAAAAAGGAAATATCTTCAGCTAAAAACTGAAAAGAAGCTTTCTGAGAAACTGCTTTGTGTCCTCTTAATTCATGTTACAGTGTTACAGCTTTCCCCTCAAGAAGCCTTTCGCTAAGACAGTTCTTGTGGATTTTGCAAAGTGATATTTGGAAGCCCATAGAGGGCTATGTTGAAAAAGGAAATATCTTCCGATAAAAACTGGAAAAAAGATTTCTGAGAAACTACTTTTTGTTCTGTTAATTCATCTCAGAGAGTTACAGCTTTCCCTTCAAGAAGTCTTTCGCTAAGTCTGTTACTGTGTAATTGGCAAAGTGATATTTGGAAGCCTTTAGAGGGCTATGGTGAAGAAGCAAATATCTTCCGTTAAAAACTGGAAAGAATCTTTCTGAGGAACTGCTTTGTGTTCTGTTAATTCATCTCACAGAGTTACAGCTTTACCTCAACAAGCCTTTCGCTACGGCTGTTTTTGTGGAGTTTGGAAAGTGATATTTGGAAGCCCATAGGGGGCTATGGTGAGAAAGGAAATATCTTCAGTTAAAAACTGGAAAGAAGCTCTCTGAGAAACTGCTTTGTGTTCTGTTAATTCATCTCACCGAGTTACAGCTTTCCCCTCAAGAAGCCTTTCGCTAAGACTCTTCTTGTGGAATTTGAAAAGTGATATTTTGAAACCCATAGAAGGCTATGGTGAAAAAGGAAATATCTTCCATTGAAAAGTGGAAAGAAGCTTTCTGAGAAACTGCATTGTGTTCTGTTAATTCATCTCACAGAATTACAGCTTTCCCTTCAAGAAGCCCTTCGCTAAGGCTGTTCTTGTTGAATTTGGAAGGTGATATTTGGAAGCCCATAGAGGCCTATGGTGAAAAATGAAATATCTCCAGTTAAAAACTGGAATGAAGCTTTCTGAGAAACTGCTTTGTGTTCTGTTAGTCCATCTCACAGAGTTAGAACTTTCCCCTCAAGAAGCCTTTCTCTAAGACTGTTCTTGTTGAATTTGCAAAGTGATATTTGGAAGCCCCTAGAGGGCTATGGTGAAAAAGGAAATATCTTCAGTTAAAAACTGGAAAGAAACTTCTGAGAAACTGCTTTGTGTTCTGTTAATTCATCTCACAGCGTTACTGCTTTCCCCTCAAGAAGCCTTTCGGTAAGACTGTTCTTGTGGAATTTACAAACTGATATTTGGAAGCCCTTAGAGGGCTAGGGTGAAAAAGGAAATATCTTCCTTTAAAAACTGGAAAGAAGCTGTCTGAGAAACTGCTTTGTGTTCTGTTGATTCACCTAACAGAGTTACAGCTTTCCCTTCAAGAAGCCGTTCGCTAAGGCTGTTCTTGTGGAATTTACAAAGTGATATTTGGAAGCCCATAGAGCGCTATGGGGAAAAAGGAAATATCTTCAGCTAAAAACTGAAAAGAAGCTTTCTGAGAAACTGCTTTGTGTCCTCTTAATTCATGTTACAGTGTTACAGCTTTCCCCTCAAGAAGCCTTTCGCTAAGACTGTTCATGTGGAATTTGGAATGTGATAAATAGAACCCCTAGAGGGCTTTGGTGAAAAAGGGAATATCTTCCGTTAAAAACTGGAAAGAAGCATTCTGAGAAACTGCTTTGTGTTCTGTTAATTCATCTCACAGAGTTACAGCTTTCCCCTCAAGAAATCTTTCGCTAAGACTGTTCATGTGGATTTTGGAAAATGATATTTAGTAGCCAATAGAGGGCTACGGTGAAAAAGGAAATATCTTCCGTTAAAAAGTGGATAGAAGCTTTCTTAGAGACTGCTTTGTGTTCTGCTAATTCATCTCACAGAATTACAGCTTTCTACTCATGAAGTCTTTGGCTAAGACTGTTCCTGCGGGATTTGCAAAGTGATATTTGGAAGCCCATAGAGGGCTATGGTGAAAAAGGACATATCTTCCGTTAAAAACTGGATAGAAACTTTCTAAGAAACTGCTTTGTGTTCTGTTAATTCATCTCACAGAGTTACAGCTTTCCGCTAAATAAGAATTTCGCTAAGACTGTTATTGTGGAATTTGCAAAGTGATATTTGGAAGCCCATAGAGGGCTATGGTGAAAAAGGAAATAACTTCCGTTAAAAACTGGAAAGAGGCATTCTGAGAAACTCCTTTGTGTTCTCTTAATTCATCTCACAGAGTTACACCTTTCCTCTCAAGAAGCCTTTCCTTAAGACAGTTTTTGTGGAAATTGCAAAGGGATACTTAGAAGCCCATAGAGGGCTACGGTGAAAAAAGAAATATCCTAAGACAAAAACTGAAAAGAATCTGTCTTCGATACTACTTTGTGCTCTGTTAATTCATGTCACAGAGTTAGAGCTTTCCCCTACAGAAGACTTTCGCTAAGACTGTTCTTGTGGAATTTCCAAAGTGATATTTGGAAGCCCATAGAGTACTATGGTGAAAAAGGAAATATCTTCCGCTAAAAACTGGAAAGAAGCTTTCTGAGAAACTGCATTGTGTTCTGTTAATTCATCTCACACAGTTACAGCTTTCCCCTCAAGAAGCCTTTCCCTAAGACTGTTCTTGTGGAACTTGCAGAGTGATATTTGGAAGCCCATACAGGGCTATGGTGAAAAAGGAAATATCTTCAGTTAAAAACTGTATAGAAGTTTTCTGAGAAACTGTTTCGTGTACTGTTAATTCACCTCACAGAGTTGCAGCTTTTCCCTCAAGAAACCTTTCGCTAAGACTGTTCTTGTGGAATTTGCTAAGTGATATTTGGAAGCCCATAGAGGCCTATGGTGAAAAAGGAAATATCTTCCGTTAAAAACTGGAGGGAAGCTTTCTGAGAAACTGCTTTGTGTTCTGTTAATTCATCTCACACAGTTACAGCTTTCCCCTCAAGAAGCCTTTCCCTAAGACTGTTCTTGTGGAACTTGCAGAGTGATATTTGGAAGCCCATACAGGGCTATGGTGAAAAAGGAAATATCTTCAGTTAAAAACTGTATAGAAGTTTTCTGAGAAACTGTTTCGTGTACTGTTAATTCACCTCACAGAGTTGCAGCTTTTCCCTCAAGAAACCTTTCGCTAAGACTGTTCTTGTGGAATTTGCTAAGTGATATTTGTAAGCCCATAGAGGCCTATGGTGAAAAAGGAAATATCTTCCGTTAAAAACTGGAGGGAAGCTTTCTGAGATACTGCTTTGTGTTCTGTTAATTCATCTCACGGAGTTACAGCTTTCCCCTCCAGAAGCCTTTCGCTAGACAGTTCTTGTGGAATGTGCGAAGTGATATTTGAAAGTCCATAGAGGGCTCTGGTGAAAAAGGAAATATCTTCAGTTAAAAACTGGAAAGAAGATTTCTGAGAAACTGCTTTGTGTTCTGTTATTTCATCTCACAGATTTACTGCTTTCCCCTCAAGAAGCCTTTCGTTAAGTCTTTTCTTGTGGAATTTGCAAAGTGATATTTGTAAGCCCATAGAGGGCTTTGGTGAAAAAGGAAATATCTTCCGTTAAAAACTGGAAAGAAGCTGTCTAAGAAACTGCTATGAGTTCTGTTAATTCATCTCACAGAGTTACAGCATTACCCTCAAGAAGTCTTTCACAAAGACTGTTCTTGTGGAATTTGGAAAGTGATATTTGGAAGCTCATAGAGGGCTATGCTGAAAAAGGAAATATCTTCCGTTAAAAACAGGAAAGATGCTCTCTGAGAAATTGCTTTGTGTCCCGTTATTTCATCTCAGAGTTACAGCTTTCCCCTCAAGAAGTCTTTCGCTAAGACTGTTCTTGTGGAATATGAAAAGTGATATTTGGAAGACTTTAGAGGGCAAAGGTGAAAAAGGAAATATCTTCCGTAAAAAACTGGAAAGAAGCTTTCTGAGAAACTGCATTGTGTTCTGTTAATTCATCTCACAGAATTACAGCTTTCCCTTCAAGAAGCCCTTCGCTAAGGCTGTTCTTGTTGAACTTGGAAGGTGATATTTGGAAGCCCATAGAGGCCTATGGTGAAAAATGAAATATCTCCAGTTAAAAACTGGAATGAAGCTTTCTGAGAAACTGCTTTGTGTTCTGTTAGTCCATCTCACAGAGTTAGAACTTTCCCCTCAAGAAGCCTTTCTCTAAGACTGTTCTTGTTGAATTTGCAAAGTGATATTTGGAAGCCCCTAGAGGGCTATGGTGAAAAAGGAAATATCTTCAGTTAAAAACTGGAAAGAAACTTCTGAGAAACTGCTTTGTGTTCTGTTAATTCATCTCACAGCGTTACTGCTTTCCCCTCAAGAAGCCTTTCGGTAAGACTGTTCTTGTGGAATTTACAAACTGATATTTGGAAGCCCTTAGAGGGCTAGGGTGAAAAAGGAAATATCTTCCTTTAAAAACTGGAAAGAAGCTGTCTGAGAAACTGCTTTGTGTTCCGTTGATTCACCTAACAGAGTTACAGCTTACCCTTCAAGAAGCCGTTCGCTAAGGCTGTTCTTGTGGAATTTACAAAGTGATATTTGGAAGCCCATAGAGCGCTATGGGGAAAAAGGAAATATCTTCAGCTAAAAACTGAAAAGAAGCTTTCTGAGAAACTGCTTTGTGTCCTCTTAATTCATGTTACAGTGTTACAGCTTTCCCCTCAAGAAGCCTTTCGCTAAGACAGTTCTTGTGGATTTTGCAAAGTGATATTTGGAAGCCCATAGAGGGCTATGTTGAAAAAGGAAATATCTTCCGATAAAAACTGGAAAAAAGATTTCTGAGAAACTACTTTTTGTTCTGTTAATTCATCTCAGAGAGTTACAGCTTTCCCTTCAAGAAGTCTTTCGCTAAGTCTGTTACTGTGTAATTGGCAAAGTGATATTTGGAAGCCTTTAGAGGGCTATGGTGAAGAAGCAAATATCTTCCGTTAAAAACTGGAAAGAATCTTTCTGAGGAACTGCTTTGTGTTCTGTTAATTCATCTCACAGAGTTACAGCTTTACCTCAACAAGCCTTTCGCTACGGCTGTTTTTGTGGAGTTTGGAAAGTGATATTTGGAAGCCCATAGGGGGCTATGGTGAGAAAGGAAATATCTTCAGTTAAAAACTGGAAAGAAGCTCTCTGAGAAACTGCTTTGTGTTCTGTTAATTCATCTCACCGAGTTACAGCTTTCCCCTCAAGAAGCCTTTCGCTAAGACTCTTCTTGTGGAATTTGAAAAGTGATATTTTGAAACCCATAGAAGGCTATGGTGAAAAAGGAAATATCTTCCATTGAAAAGTGGAAAGAAGCTTTCTGAGAAACTGCATTGTGTTCTGTTAATTCATCTCACAGAATTACAGCTTTCCCTTCAAGAAGCCCTTCGCTAAGGCTGTTCTTGTTGAATTTGGAAGGTGATATTTGGAAGCCCATAGAGGCCTATGGTGAAAAATGAAATATCTCCAGTTAAAAACTGGAATGAAGCTTTCTGAGAAACTGCTTTGTGTTCTGTTAGTCCATCTCACAGAGTTAGAACTTTCCCCTCAAGAAGCCTTTCTCTAAGACTGTTCTTGTTGAATTTGCAAAGTGATATTTGGAAGCCCCTAGAGGGCTATGGTGAAAAAGGAAATATCTTCAGTTAAAAACTGGAAAGAAACTTCTGAGAAACTGCTTTGTGTTCTGTTAATTCATCTCACAGCGTTACTGCTTTCCCCTCAAGAAGCCTTTCGGTAAGACTGTTCTTGTGGAATTTACAAACTGATATTTGGAAGCCCTTAGAGGGCTAGGGTGAAAAAGGAAATATCTTCCTTTAAAAACTGGAAAGAAGCTGTCTGAGAAACTGCTTTGTGTTCTGTTGATTCACCTAACAGAGTTACAGCTTTCCCTTCAAGAAGCCGTTCGCTAAGGCTGTTCTTGTGGAATTTACAAAGTGATATTTGGAAGCCCATAGAGCGCTATGGGGAAAAAGGAAATATCTTCAGCTAAAAACTGAAAAGAAGCTTTCTGAGAAACTGCTTTGTGTCCTCTTAATTCATGTTACAGTGTTACAGCTTTCCCCTCAAGAAGCCTTTCGCTAAGACTGTTCATGTGGAATTTGGAATGTGATAAATAGAACCCCTAGAGGGCTTTGGTGAAAAAGGGAATATCTTCCGTTAAAAACTGGAAAGAAGCATTCTGAGAAACTGCTTTGTGTTCTGTTAATTCATCTCACAGAGTTACAGCTTTCCCCTCAAGAAATCTTTCGCTAAGACTGTTCATGTGGATTTTGGAAAATGATATTTAGTAGCCAATAGAGGGCTACGGTGAAAAAGGAAATATCTTCCGTTAAAAAGTGGATAGAAGCTTTCTTAGAGACTGCTTTGTGTTCTGCTAATTCATCTCACAGAATTACAGCTTTCTACTCATGAAGTCTTTGGCTAAGACTGTTCCTGCGGGATTTGCAAAGTGATATTTGGAAGCCCATAGAGGGCTATGGTGAAAAAGGACATATCTTCCGTTAAAAACTGGATAGAAACTTTCTAAGAAACTGCTTTGTGTTCTGTTAATTCATCTCACAGAGTTACAGCTTTCCGCTAAATAAGAATTTCGCTAAGACTGTTATTGTGGAATTTGCAAAGTGATATTTGGAAGCCCATAGAGGGCTATGGTGAAAAAGGAAATAACTTCCGTTAAAAACTGGAAAGAGGCATTCTGAGAAACTCCTTTGTGTTCTCTTAATTCATCTCACAGAGTTACACCTTTCCTCTCAAGAAGCCTTTCCTTAAGACAGTTTTTGTGGAAATTGCAAAGGGATACTTAGAAGCCCATAGAGGGCTACGGTGAAAAAAGAAATATCCTAAGACAAAAACTGAAAAGAATCTGTCTTCGATACTACTTTGTGCTCTGTTAATTCATGTCACAGAGTTAGAGCTTTCCCCTACAGAAGACTTTCGCTAAGACTGTTCTTGTGGAATTTCCAAAGTGATATTTGGAAGCCCATAGAGTACTATGGTGAAAAAGGAAATATCTTCCGCTAAAAACTGGAAAGAAGCTTTCTGAGAAACTGCATTGTGTTCTGTTAATTCATCTCACACAGTTACAGCTTTCCCCTCAAGAAGCCTTTCCCTAAGACTGTTCTTGTGGAACTTGCAGAGTGATATTTGGAAGCCCATACAGGGCTATGGTGAAAAAGGAAATATCTTCAGTTAAAAACTGTATAGAAGTTTTCTGAGAAACTGTTTCGTGTACTGTTAATTCACCTCACAGAGTTGCAGCTTTTCCCTCAAGAAACCTTTCGCTAAGACTGTTCTTGTGGAATTTGCTAAGTGATATTTGGAAGCCCATAGAGGCCTATGGTGAAAAAGGAAATATCTTCCGTTAAAAACTGGAGGGAAGCTTTCTGAGAAACTGCTTTGTGTTCTGTTAATTCATCTCACACAGTTACAGCTTTCCCCTCAAGAAGCCTTTCCCTAAGACTGTTCTTGTGGAACTTGCAGAGTGATATTTGGAAGCCCATACAGGGCTATGGTGAAAAAGGAAATATCTTCAGTTAAAAACTGTATAGAAGTTTTCTGAGAAACTGTTTCGTGTACTGTTAATTCACCTCACAGAGTTGCAGCTTTTCCCTCAAGAAACCTTTCGCTAAGACTGTTCTTGTGGAATTTGCTAAGTGATATTTGGAAGCCCATAGAGGCCTATGGTGAAAAAGGAAATATCTTCCGTTAAAAACTGGAGGGAAGCTTTCTGAGAAACTGCTTTGTGTTCTGTTAATTCATCTCACAGAGTTACAGCTTTCCCCTCCAGAAGCCTTTCGCTAGACAGTTCTTGTGGAATGTGCGAAGTGATATTTGAAAGTCCATAGAGGGCTCTGGTGAAAAAGGAAATATCTTCAGTTAAAAACTGGAAAGAAGATTTCTGAGAAACTGCTTTGTGTTCTGTTATTTCATCTCACAGATTTACTGCTTTCCCCTCAAGAAGCCTTTCGTTAAGTCTTTTCTTGTGGAATTTGCAAAGTGATATTTGTAAGCCCATAGAGGGCTTTGGTGAAAAAGGAAATATCTTCAGGTAAAAACTGGAAAGAAGCTGTCTAAGAAACTGCTATGAGTTCTGTTAATTCATCTCACAGAGTTACAGCATTACCCTCAAGAAGTCTTTCACAAAGACTGTTCTTGTGGAATTTGGAAAGTGATATTTGGAAGCTCATAGAGGGCTATGCTGAAAAAGGAAATATCTTCCGTTAAAAACAGGAAAGATGCTCTCTGAGAAATTGCTTTGTGTCCCGTTATTTCATCTCAGAGTTACAGCTTTCCCCTCAAGAAGTCTTTCGCTAAGACTGTTCTTGTGGAATATGAAAAGTGATATTTGGAAGACTTTAGAGGGCAAAGGTGAAAAAGGAAATATCTTCCGTAAAAAACTGGAAAGAAGCTTTCTGAGAAACTGCATTGTGTTCTGTTAATTCATCTCACAGAATTACAGCTTTCCCTTCAAGAAGCCCTTCGCTAAGGCTGTTCTTGTTGAATTTGGAAGGTGATATTTGGAAGCCCATAGAGGCCTATGGTGAAAAATGAAATATCTCCAGTTAAAAACTGGAATGAAGCTTTCTGAGAAACTGCTTTGTGTTCTGTTAGTCCATCTCACAGAGTTAGAACTTTCCCCTCAAGAAGCCTTTCTCTATGACTGTTCTTGTTGAATTTGCAAAGTGATATTTGGAAGCCCCTAGAGGGCTATGGTGAAAAAGGAAATATCTTCAGTTAAAAACTGGAAAGAAACTTCTGAGAAACTGCTTTGTGTTCTGTTAATTCATCTCACAGCGTTACTGCTTTCCCCTCAAGAAGCCTTTCGGTAAGACTGTTCTTGTGGAATTTACAAACTGATATTTGGAAGCCCTTAGAGGGCTAGGGTGAAAAAGGAAATATCTTCCTTTAAAAACTGGAAAGAAGCTGTCTGAGAAACTGCTTTGTGTTCTGTTGATTCACCTAACAGAGTTATAGCTTTCCCTTCAAGAAGCCGTTCGCTAAGGCTGTTCTTGTGGAATTTACAAAGTGATATTTGGAAGCCCATAGAGGGCTATGGGGAAAAAGGAAATATCTTCAGCTAAAAACTGAAAAGAAGCTTTCTGAGAAACTGCTTTGTGTCCTCTTAATTCATGTTACAGTGTTACAGCTTTCCCCTCAAGAAGCCTTTCGCTAAGACAGTTCTTTTGGATTTTGCAAAGTGATATTTGGAAGCCCATAGAGGGCTATGTTGAAAAAGGAAATATCTTCCGATAAAAACTGGAAAAAAGATTTCTGAGAAACTACTTTTTGTTCTGTTAATTCATCTCAGAGAGTTACAGCTTTCCCTTCAAGAAGTCTTTCGCTAAGTCTGTTACTGTGTAATTGGCAAAGTGATATTTGGAAGCCTTTAGAGGGCTATGGTGAAGAAGCAAATATCTTCCGTTAAAAACTGGAAAGAATCTTTCTGAGAAACTGCTTTGTGTTCTGTTAATTCATCTCACAGAGTTACAGCTTTACCTCAACAAGCCTTTCGCTACGGCTGTTTTTGTGGAGTTTGGAAAATGATATTTGGAAGCCCATAGGGGGCTATGGTGAGAAAGGAAATATCTTCAGTTAAAAACTGGAAAGAAGCTCTCTGAGAAACTGCTTTGTGTTCTGTTAATTCATCTCACCGAGTTACAGCTTTCCCCTCAAGAAGCCTTTCGCTAAGACTCTTCTTGTGGAATTTGAAAAGTGATATTTTGAAACCCATAGAAGGCTATGGTGAAAAAGGAAATATCTTCCATTGAAAAGTGGAAAGAAGCTTTCTGAGAAACTGCCTTGTGTTCTGTTAATTCATCTCACAGAATTACAGCTTTCCCTTCAAGAAGCCCTTCGCTAAGGCTGTTCTTGTTGAATTTGGAAGGTGATATTTGGAAGCCCATAGAGGCCTATGGTGAAAAATGAAATATCTCCAGTTAAAAACTGGAATGAAGCTTTCTGAGAAACTGCTTTGTGTTCTGTTAGTCCATCTCACAGAGTTAGAACTTTCCCCTCAAGAAGCCTTTCTCTAAGACTGTTCTTGTTGAATTTGCAAAGTGATATTTGGAAGCCCCTAGAGGGCTATGGTGAAAAAGGAAATATCTTCAGTTAAAAACTGGAAAGAAACTTCTGAGAAACTGCTTTGTGTTCTGTTAATTCATCTCACAGCGTTACTGCTTTCCCCTCAAGAAGCCTCTCGGTAAGACTGTTCTTGTGGAATTTACAAACTGATATTTGGAAGCCCTTAGAGGGCTAGGGTGAAAAAGGAAATATCTTCCTTTAAAAACTGGAAAGAAGCTGTCTGAGAAACTGCTTTGTGTTCTGTTGATTCACCTAACAGAGTTACAGCTTTCCCTTCAAGAAGCCGTTCGCTAAGGCTGTTCTTGTGGAATTTACAAAGTGATATTTGGAAGCCCATAGAGGGCTATGGGGAAAAAGGAAATATCTTCAGCTAAAAACTGAATAGAAGCTTTCTGAGAAACTGCTTTGTGTCCTCTTAATTCATGTTACAGTGTTACAGCTTTCCCCTCAAGAAGCCTTTCGCTAAGACTGTTCATGTGGAATTTGGAATGTGATAAATAGAACCCCTAGAGGGCTTTGGTGAAAAAGGGAATATCTTCCGTTAAAAACTGGAAAGAAGCATTCTGAGAAACTGCTTTGTGTTCTGTTAATTCATCTCACAGAGTTACAGCTTTCCCCTCAAGAAATCTTTCGCTAAGACTGTTCATGTGGATTTTGGAAAATGATATTTAGTAGCCAATAGAGGGCTACGGTGAAAAAGGAAATATCTTCCGTTAAAAAGTGGATAGAAGCTTTCTTAGAGACTGCTTTGTGTTCTGCTAATTCATCTCACAGAATTACAGCTTTCTCCTCATGAAGTCTTTGGCTAAGACTGTTCCTGTGGGATTTGCAAAGTGATATTTGGAAGCCCATAGAGGGCTATGGTGAAAAAGGACATATCTTCCGTTAAAAACTGGATAGAAACTTTCTAAGAAACTGCTTTGTGTTCTGTTAATTCATCTCACAGAGTTACAGCTTTCCGCTAAATAAGAATTTCGCTAAGACTGTTATTGTGGAATTTGCAAAGCGATATTTGGAAGCCCATAGAGGGCTGTGGTGAAAAAGGAAATAACTTCCGTTAAAAACTGGAAAGAGGCATTCTGAGAAACTCCTTTGTGTTCTCTTAATTCATCTCACAGAGTTACACCTTTCCTCTGAAGAAGCCTTTCCTTAAGACAGTTTTTGTGGAAATTGCAAAGGGATACTTAGAAGCCCATAGAGGGCTACGGTGAAAAAAGAAATATCCTAAGACAAAAACTGAAAAGAATCTGTCTTCGATACTACTTTGTGCTCTGTTAATTCATGTCACAGAGTTAGAGCTTTCCCCTACAGAAGACTTTCGCTAAGACTGTTCTTGTGGAATTTCCAAAGTGATATTTGGAATCCCATAGAGTACTATGGTGAAAAAGGAAATATCTTCCGCTAAAAACTGGAAAGAAGCTTTCTGAGAAACTGGTTTGTGTTCTGTTAATTCATCTCACACAGTTACAGCTTTCCCCTCAAGAAGCCTTTCCCTAAGACTGTTCTTGTGGAACTTGCAGAGTGATATTTGGAAGCCCATACAGGGCTATGGTGAAAAAGGAAATATCTTCAGTTAAAAACTGTATAGAAGTTTTCTGAGAAACTGTTTCGTGTACTGTTAATTCACCTCACAGAGTTGCAGCTTTTCCCTCAAGAAACCTTTCGCTAAGACTGTTCTTGTGGAATTTGCTAAGTGATATTTGGAAGCCCATAGAGGCCTATGGTGAAAAAGGAAATATCTTCCGTTAAAAACTGGAGGGAAGCTTTCTGAGAAACTGGTTTGTGTTCTGTTAATTCATCTCACACAGTTACAGCTTTCCCCTCAAGAAGCCTTTCCCTAAGACTGTTCTTGTGGAACTTGCAGAGTGATATTTGGAAGCCCATACAGGGCTATGGTGAAAAAGGAAATATCTTCAGTTAAAAACTGTATAGAAGTTTTCTGAGAAACTGTTTCGTGTACTGTTAATTCACCTCACAGAGTTGCAGCTTTTCCCTCAAGAAACCTTTCGCTAAGACTGTTCTTGTGGAATTTGCTAAGTGATATTTGGAAGCCCATAGAGGCCTATGGTGAAAAGGAAATATCTTCCGTTTAAAACTGGAGGGAAGCTTTCTGAGAAACTGCTTTGTGTTCTGTTATTTCATCTCACAGATTTACTTCTTTCCCCTCAAGAAGCCTTTCGTTAAGTCTTTTCTTGTGGAATTTGCAAAGTGATATTTGTAAGCCCATAGAGGGCTTTATTGAAAAAGGAAATATCTTCAGTTAAAAACTGGAAAGAAGCTGTCTAAGAAACTGCTATGAGTTCTGTTAATTCATCTCACAGAGTTACAGCATTACCCTCAAGAAGTCTTTCACAAAGACTGTTCTTGTGGAATTTGGAAAGTGATATTTGGAAGCTAATAGAGGGCTATGCTGAAAAAGGAAATATCTTCCGTTAAAAACAGGAAAGATGCTCTCTGAGAAATTGCTTTGTGTCCCGTTATTTCATCTCAGAGTTACAGCTTTCCCCTCAAGAAGTCTTTCGCTAAGACTGTTCTTGTGGAATATGAAAAGTGCTATTTGGAAGACTTTAGAGGGCAAAGGTGAAAAAGGAAATATCTTCCGTAAAAAACTGGAAAGAAGCTTTCTGAGAAACTGCATTGTGTTCTGTTAATTCATCTCACAGAATTACAGCTTTCCCTTCAAGAAGCCCTTCGCTAAGGCTGTTCTTGTTGAATTTGGAAGGTGATATTTGGAAGCCCATAGAGGCCTATGGTGAAAAATGAAATATCTCCAGTTAAAAACTGGAATGAAGCTTTCTGAGAAACTGCTTTGTGTTCTGTTAGTCCATCTCACAGAGTTAGAACTTTCCCCTCAAGAAGCCTTTCTCTAAGACTGTTCTTGTTGAATTTGCAAAGTGATATTTGGAAGCCCCTAGAGGGCTATGGTGAAAAAGGAAATATCTTCAGTTAAAAACTGGAAAGAAACTTCTGAGAAACTGCTTTGTGTTCTGTTAATTCATCTCACAGCGTTACTGCTTTCCCCTCAAGAAGCCTTTCGGTAAGACTGTTCTTGTGGAATTTACAAACTGATATTTGGAAGCCCTTAGAGGGCTAGGGTGAAAAAGGAAATATCTTCCTTTAAAAACTGGAAAGAAGCTGTCTGAGAAACTGCTTTGTGTTCTGTTGATTCACCTAACAGAGTTACAGCTTTCCCTTCAAGAAGCCGTTCGCTAAGGCTGTTCTTGTGGAATTTACAAAGTGATATTTGGAAGCCCATAGAGGGCTATGGGGAAAAAGGAAATATCTTCAGCTAAAAACTGAAAAGAAGCTTTCTGAGAAACTGCTTTGTGTCCTCTTAATTCATGTTTCAGTGTTACAGCTTTCCCCTCAAGAAGCCTTTCGCTAAGACTGTTCATGTGGAATTTGGAATGTGATAAATAGAACCCCTAGAGGGCTTTGGTGAAAAAGGGAATATCTTCCGTTAAAAACTGGAAAGAAGCATTCTGAGAAACTGCTTTGTGTTCTGTTAATTCATCTCACAGAGTTACAGCTTTCCCCTCAAGAAATCTTTCGCTAAGACTGTTCATGTGGATTTTGGAAAATGATATTTAGTAGCCAATAGAGGGCTACGGTGAAAAAGGAAATATCTTCCGTTAAAAAGTGGATAGAAGCTTTCTTAGAGACTGCTTTGTGTTCTGCTAATTCATCTCACAGAATTACAGCTTTCTACTCATGAAGTCTTTGGCTAAGACTGTTCCTGCGGGATTTGCAAAGTGATATTTGGAAGCCCATAGAGGGCTATGGTGAAAAAGGACATATCTTCCGTTAAAAACTGGATAGAAACTTTCTAAGAAACTGCTTTGTGTTCTGTTAATTCATCTCACAGAGTTACAGCTTTCTGCTAAATAAGAATTTCGCTAAGACTGTTATTGTGGAATTTGCAAAGTGATATTTGGAAGCCCATAGAGGGCTATGGTGAAAAAGGAAATAACTTCCGTTAAAAACTGGAAAGAGGCATTCTGAGAAACTCCTTTGTGTTCTCTTAATTCATCTCACAGAGTTACACCTTTCCTCTCAAGAGGCCTTTCCTTAAGACAGTTTTTGTGGAAATTGCAAAGGGATACTTAGAAGCCCATAGAGGGCTACGGTGAAAAAAGAAATATCCTAAGACAAAAACTGAAAAGAATCTGTCTTCGATACTACTTTGTGCTCTGTTAATTCATGTCACAGAGTTAGAGCTTTCCCCTACAGAAGACTTTCGCTAAGACTGTTCTTGTGGAATTTCCAAAGTGATATTTGGAATCCCATAGAGTACTATGGTGAAAAAGGAAATATCTTCCGCTAAAAACTGGAAAGAAGCTTTCTGAGAAACTGGTTTGTGTTCTGTTAATTCATCTCACACAGTTACAGCTTTCCCCTCAAGAAGCCTTTCCCTAAGACTGTTCTTGTGGAACTTGCAGAGTGATATTTGGAAGCCCATACAGGGCTATGGTGAAAAAGGAAATATCTTCAGTTAAAAACTGTATAGAAGTTTTCTGAGAAACTGTTTCGTGTACTGTTAATTCACCTCACAGAGTTGCAGCTTTTCCCTCAAGAAACCTTTCGCTAAGACTGTTCTTGTGGAATTTGCTAAGTGATATTTGGAAGCCCATAGAGGCCTATGGTGAAAAAGGAAATATCTTCCGTTAAAAACTGGAGGGAAGCTTTCTGAGAAACTGCTTTGTGTTCTGTTAATTCATCTCACACAGTTACAGCTTTCCCCTCAAGAAGCCTTTCCCTAAGACTGTTCTTGTGGAACTTGCAGAGTGATATTTGGAAGCCCATACAGGGCAATGGTGAAAAAGGAAATATCTTCAGTTAAAAACTGTATAGAAGTTTTCTGAGAAACTGTTTCGTGTACTGTTAATTCACCTCACAGCGTTGCAGCTTTTCCCTCAAGAAACCTTTCGCTAAGACTGTTCTTGTGGAATTTGCTAAGTGATATTTGTAAGCCCATAGAGGGCTTTGGTGAAAAAGGAAATATCTTCCGTTAAAAACTGGAAAGAAGCTGTCTAAGAAACTGCTATGAGTTCTGTTAATTCATCTCACAGAGTTACAGCATTACGCTCAAGAATTCTTTCACAAAGACTGTTCTTGTGGAATTTGGAAAGTGATATTTGGAAGCTCATAGAGGGCTATGCTGAAAAAGGAAATATCTTCCGTTAAAAACAGGAAAGATGCTCTCTGAGAAATTGCTTTGTGTCCCGTTATTTCATCTCAGAGTTACAGCTTTCCCCTCAAGAAATCTTTCGCTAAGACTGTTCTTGTGGAATATGAAAAGTGATATTTGGAAGACTTTAGAGGGCAAAGGTGAAAAAGGAAATATCTTCCGTAAAAAACTGGAAAGAAGCTTTCTGAGAAACTGCATTGTGTTCTGTTAATTCATCTCACAGAATTACAGCTTTCCCTTCAAGAAGCCCTTCGCTAAGGCTGTTCTTGTTGAATTTGGAAGGTGATATTTGGAAGCCCATAGAGGCCTATGGTGAAAAATGAAATATCTCCAGTTAAAAACTGGAATGAAGCTTTCTGAGAAACTGCTTTGTGTTCTGTTAGTCCATCTCACAGAGTTAGAACTTTCCCCTCAAGAAGCCTTTCTCTAAGACTGTTCTTGTTGAATTTGCAAAGTGATATTTGGAAGCCCCTAGAGGGCTATGGTGAAAAAGGAAATATCTTCAGTTAAAAACTGGAAAGAAACTTCTGAGAAACTGCTTTGTGTTCTGTTAATTCATCTCACAGCGTTACTGCTTTCCCCTCAAGAAGCCTTTCGGTAAGACTGTTCTTGTGGAATTTACAAACTGATATTTGGAAGCCCTTAGAGGGCTAGGGTGAAAAAGGAAATATCTTCCTTTAAAAACTGGAAAGAAGCTGTCTGAGAAACTGCTTTGTGTTCCGTTGATTCACCTAACAGAGTTACAGCTTTCCCTTCAAGAAGCCGTTCGCTAAGGCTGTTCTTGTGGAATTTACAAAGTGATATTTGGAAGCCCATAGAGCGCTATGGGGAAAAAGGAAATATCTTCAGCTAAAAACTGAAAAGAAGCTTTCTGAGAAACTGCTTTGTGTCCTCTTAATTCATGTTACAGTGTTACAGCTTTCCCCTCAAGAAGCCTTTCGCTAAGACTGTTCATGTGGAATTTGGAATGTGATAAATAGAACCCCTAGAGGGCTTTGGTGAAAAAGGGAATATCTTCCGTTAAAAACTGGAAAGAAGCATTCTGAGAAACTGCTTTGTGTTCTGTTAATTCATCTCACAGAGTTACAGCTTTCCCCTCAAGAAATCTTTCGCTAAGACTGTTCATGTGGATTTTGGAAAATGATATTTAGTAGCCAATAGTGGGCTACGGTGAAAAAGGAAATATCTTCCGTTAAAAAGTGGATAGAAGCTTTCTTAGAGACTGCTTTGTGTTCTGCTAATTCATCTCACAGAATTACAGCTTTCTACTCATGAAGTCTTTGGCTAAGACTGTTCCTGCGGGATTTGCAAAGTGATATTTGGAAACCCATAGAGGGCTATGGTGAAAAAGGACATATCTTCCGTTAAAAACTGGATAGAAACTTTCTAAGAAACTGCTTTGTGTTCTGTTAATTCATCTCACAGAGTTACAGCTTTCCGCTAAATAAGAATTTCGCTAAGACTGTTATTGTGGAATTTGCAAAGTGATATTTGGAAGCCCATAGAGGGCTATGGTGAAAAAGGAAATAACTTCCGTTAAAAACTGGAAAGAGGCATTCTGAGAAACTCCTTTGTGTTCTCTTAATTCATCTCACAGAGTTACACCTTTCCTCTCAAGAAGCCTTTCCTTAAGACAGTTTTTGTGGAAATTGCAAAGGGATACTTAGAAGCCCATAGAGGGCTACGGTGAAAAAAGAAATATCCTAAGACAAAAACTGAAAAGAATCTGTCTTCGATACTACTTTGTGCTCTGTTAATTCATGTCACAGAGTTAGAGCTTTCCCCTACAGAAGACTTTCGCTAAGACTGTTCTTGTGGAATTTCCAAAGTGATATTTGGAATCCCTTAGAGTACTATGGTGAAAAAGGAAATATCTTCCGCTAAAAACTGGAAAGAAGCTTTCTGAGAAACTGGTTTGTGTTCTGTTAATTCATCTCACACAGTTACAGCTTTCCCCTCAAGAAGCCTTTCCCTAAGACTGTTCTTGTGGAACTTGCAGAGTGATATTTGGAAGCCCATACAGGGCTATGGTGAAAAAGGAAATATCTTCAGTTAAAAACTGTATAGAAGTTTTCTGAGAAACTGTTTCGTGTACTGTTAATTCACCTCACAGAGTTGCAGCTTTTCCCTCAAGAAACCTTTCGCTAAGACTGTTCTTGTGGAATTTGCTAAGTGATATTTGGAAGCCCATAGAGGCCTATGGTGAAAAAGGAAATATCTTCCGTTAAAAACTGGAGGGAAGCTTTCTGAGAAACTGGTTTGTGTTCTGTTAATTCATCTCACACAGTTACAGCTTTCCCCTCAAGAAGCCTTTCCCTAAGACTGTTCTTGTGGAACTTGCAGAGTGATATTTGGAAGCCCATACAGGGCTATGGTGAAAAAGGAAATATCTTCAGTTAAAAACTGGAAAGAAGATTTCTGAGAAACTGCTTTGTGTTCTGTTATTTCATCTCACAGATTTACTGCTTTCCCCTCAAGAAGCCTTTCGTTAAGTCTTTTCTTGTGGAATTTGCAAAGTGATATTTGTAAGCCCATAGAGGGCTTTGGTGAAAAAGGAAATATCTTCAGTTTAAAACTGGAAAGAAGCTGTCTAAGAAACTGCTATGAGTTCTGTTAATTCATCTCACAGAGTTACAGCATTACCCTCAAGAAGTCTTTCACAAAGACTGTTCTTGTGGAATTTGGAAAGTGATATTTGGAAGCTCATAGAGGGCTATGCTGAAAAAGGAAATATCTTCCGTTAAAAACAGGAAAGATGCTCTCTGAGAAATTGCTTTGTGTCCCGTTATTTCATCTCAGAGTTACAGCTTTCCCCTCAAGAAGTCTTTCGCTAAGACTGTTCTTGTGGAATATGAAAAGTGCTATTTGGAAGACTTTAGAGGGCAAAGGTGAAAAAGGAAATATCTTCCGTAAAAAACTGGAAAGAAGCTTTCTGAGAAACTGCATTGTGTTCTGTTAATTCATCTCACAGAATTACAGCTTTCCCTTCAAGAAGCCCTTCGCTAAGGCTGTTCTTGTTGAATTTGGAAGGTGATATTTGGAAGCCCATAGAGGCCTATGGTGAAAAATGAAATATCTCCAGTTAAAAACTGGAATGAAGCTTTCTGAGAAACTGCTTTGTGTTCTGTTAGTCCATCTCACAGAGTTAGAACTTTCCCCTCAAGAAGCCTTTCTCTAAGACTGTTCTTGTTGAATTTGCAAAGTGATATTTGGAAGCCCCTAGAGGGCTATGGTGAAAAAGGAAATATCTTCAGTTAAAAACTGGAAAGAAACTTCTGAGAAACTGCTTTGTGTTCTGTTAATTCATCTCACAGCGTTACTGCTTTCCCCTCAAGAAGCCTTTCGGTAAGACTGTTCTTGTGGAATTTACAAACTGATATTTGGAAGCCCTTAGAGGGCTAGGGTGAAAAAGGAAATATCTTCCTTTAAAAACTGGAAAGAAGCTGTCTGAGAAACTGCTTTGTGTTCTGTTGATTCACCTAACAGAGTTACAGCTTTCCCTTCAAGAAGCCGTTCGCTAAGGCTGTTCTTGTGGAATTTACAAAGTGATATTTGGAAGCCCATAGAGGGCTATGGGGAAAAAGGAAATATCTTCAGCTAAAAACTGAAAAGAAGCTTTCTGAGAAACTGCTTTGTGTCCTCTTAATTCATGTTACAGTGTTACAGCTTTCCCCTCAAGAAGCCTTTCGCTAAGACTGTTCATGTGGAATTTGGAATGTGATAAATAGAACCCCTAGAGGGCTTTGGTGAAAAAGGGAATATCTTCCGTTAAAAACTGGAAAGAAGCATTCTGAGAAACTGCTTTGTGTTCTGTTAATTCATCTCACAGAGTTACAGCTTTCCCCTCAAGAAATCTTTCGCTAAGACTGTTCATGTGGATTTTGGAAAATGATATTTAGTAGCCAATAGAGGGCTACGGTGAAAAAGGAAATATCTTCCGTTAAAAAGTGGATAGAAGCTTTCTTAGAGACTGCTTTGTGTTCTGCTAATTCATCTCACAGAATTACAGCTTTCTACTCATGAAGTCTTTGGCTAAGACTGTTCCTGCGGGATTTGCAAAGTGATATTTGGAAGCCCATAGAGGGCTATGGTGAAAAAGGACATATCTTCCGTTAAAAACTGGATAGAAACTTTCTAAGAAACTGCTTTGTGTTCTGTTAATTCATCTCACAGAGTTACAGCTTTCCGCTAAATAAGAATTTCGCTAAGACTGTTATTGTGGAATTTGCAAAGTGATATTTGGAAGCCCATAGAGGGCTATGGTGAAAAAGGAAATAACTTCCGTTAAAAACTGGAAAGAGGCATTCTGAGAAACTCCTTTGTGTTCTCTTAATTCATCTCACAGAGTTACACCTTTCCTCTCAAGAAGCCTTTCCTTAAGACAGTTTTTGTGGAAATTGCAAAGGGATACTTAGAAGCCCATAGAGGGCTACGGTGAAAAAAGAAATATCCTAAGACAAAAACTGAAAAGAATCTGTCTTCGATACTACTTTGTGCTCTGTTAATTCATGTCACAGAGTTAGAGCTTTCCCCTACAGAAGACTTTCGCTAAGACTGTTCTTGTGGAATTTCCAAAGTGATATTTGGAATCCCATAGAGTACTATGGTGAAAAAGGAAATATGTTCCGCTAAAAACTGGAAAGAAGCTTTCTGAGAAACTGGTTTGTGTTCTGTTAATTCATCTCACACAGTTACAGCTTTCCCCTCAAGAAGCCTTTCCCTAAGACTGTTCTTGTGGAACTTGCAGAGTGATATTTGGAAGCCCATACAGGGCTATGGTGAAAAAGGAAATATCTTCAGTTAAAAACTGTATAGAAGTTTTCTGAGAAACTGTTTCGTGTACTGTTAATTCACCTCACAGAGTTGCAGCTTTTCCCTCAAGAAACCTTTCGCTAAGACTGTTCTTGTGGAATTTGCTAAGTGATATTTGGAAGCCCATAGAGGCCTATGGTGAAAAAGGAAATATCTTCCGTTAAAAACTGGAGGGAAGCTTTCTGAGAAACTGCTTTGTGTTCTGTTAATTCATCTCACACAGTTACAGCTTTCCCCTCAAGAAGCCTTTCCCTAAGACTGTTCTTGTGGAACTTGCAGAGTGATATTTGGAAGCCCATACAGGGCTATGGTGAAAAAGGAAATATCTTCAGTTAAAAACTGTATAGACGTTTTCTGAGAAACTGTTTCGTGTACTGTTAATTCACCTCACAGAGTTGCAGCTTTTCCCTCAAGAAACCTTTCGCTAAGACTGTTCTTGTGGAATTTGCTAAGTGATATTTGGAAGCCCATAGAGGCCTATGGTGAAAAAGGAAATATCTTCCGTTAAAAACTGGAGGGAAGCTTTCTGAGAAACTGCTTTGTGTTCTGTTAATTCATCTCACAGAGTTACAGCTTTCCCCTCCAGAAGCCTTTCGCTAGACAGTTCTTGTGGAATGTGCGAAGTGATATTTGAAAGTCCATAGAGGGCTCTGGTGAAAAAGGAAATATCTTCAGTTAAAAACTGGAAAGAAGATTTCTGAGAAACTGCTTTGTGTTCTGTTATTTCATCTCACAGATTTACTGCTTTCCCCTCAAGAAGCCTTTCGTTAAGTCTTTTCTTGCGGAATTTGCAAAGTGATATTTGTAAGCCCATAGAGGGCTTTGGTGAAAAAGGAAATATCTTCCGTTAAAAACTGGAAAGAAGCTGTCTAGGAAACTGCTATGAGTTCTGTTAATTCATCTCACAGAGTTACAGCATTACCCTTAAGAAGTCTTTCACAAAGACTGTTCTTGTGGAATTTGGAAAGTGATATTTGGAAGCTCATAGAGGGCTATGCTGAAAAAGGAAATATCTTCCGTTAAAAACAGGAAAGATGCTCTCTGAGAAATTGCTTTGTGTCCCATTATTTCATCTCAGAGTTACAGCTTTCCCCTCAAGAAGTCTTTCGCTAAGACTGTTCTTGTGGAATATGAAAAGTGATATTTGGAAGACTTTAGAGGGCAAACGTGAAAAAGGAAATATCTTCCGTAAAATACTGGAAAGAAGCTTTCTGAGAAACTGCATTGTGTTCTGTTAATTCATCTCACAGAATTACAGCTTTCCCTTCAAGAAGCCCTTCGCTAAGGCTGTTCTTGTTGAACTTGGAAGGTGATATTTGGAAGCCCATAGAGGCCTATGGTGAAAAATGAAATATCTCCAGTTAAAAACTGGAATGAAGCTTTCTGAGAAACTGCTTTGTGTTCTGTTAGTCCATCTCACAGAGTTAGAACTTTCCCCTCAAGAAGCCTTTCTCTAAGACTGTTCTTGTTGAATTTGCAAAGTGATATTTGGAAGCCCCTAGAGGTCTATGGTGAAAAAGGAAATATCTTCAGTTAAAAACTGGAAAGAAACTTCTGAGAAACTGCTTTGTGTTCTGTTAATTCATCTCACAGCGTTACTGCTTTCCCCTCAAGAAGCCTTTCGGTAAGACTGTTCTTGTGGAATTTACAAACTGATATTTGGAAGCCCTTAGAGGGCTAGGGTGAAAAAGGAAATATCTTCCTTTAAAAACTGGAAAGAAGCTGTCTGAGAAACTGCTTTGTGTTCTGTTGATTCACCTAACAGAGTTACAGCTTTCCCTTCAAGAAGCCGTTCGCTAAGGCTGTTCTTGTGGAATTTACAAAGTGATATTTGGAAGCCCATAGAGGGCTATGGGGAAAAAGGAAATATCTTCAGCTAAAAACTGAAAAGAAGCTTTCTGAGAAACTGCTTTGTGTCCTCTTAATTCATGTTTCAGTGTTACAGCTTTCCCCTCAAGAAGCCTTTCGCTAAGACTGTTCATGTGGAATTTGGAATGTGATAAATAGAACCCCTAGAGGGCTTTGGTGAAAAAGGGAATATCTTCCGTTAAAAACTGGAAAGAAGCATTCTGAGAAACTGCTTTGTGTTCTGTTAATTCATCTCACAGAGTTACAGCTTTCCCCTCAAGAAATCTTTCGCTAAGACTGTTCATGTGGATTTTGGAAAATGATATTTAGTAGCCAATAGAGGGCTACGGTGAAAAAGGAAATATCTTCCGTTAAAAAGTGGATAGAAGTTTTCTTAGAGACTGCTTTGTGTTCTGCTAATTCATCTCACAGAATTACAGCTTTCTACTCATGAAGTCTTTGGCTAAGACTGTTCCTGCGGGATTTGCAAAGTGATATTTGGAAGCCCATAGAGGGCTATGGTGAAAAAGGACATATCTTCCGTTAAAAACTGGATAGAAACTTTCTAAGAAACTGCTTTGTGTTCTGTTAATTCATCTCACAGAGTTACAGCTTTCTGCTAAATAAGAATTTCGCTAAGACTGTTATTGTGGAATTTGCAAAGTGATATTTGGAAGCCCATAGAGGGCTATGGTGAAAAAGGAAATAACTTCCGTTAAAAACTGGAAAGAGGCATTCTGAGAAACTCCTTTGTGTTCTCTTAATTCATCTCACAGAGTTACACCTTTCCTCTCAAGAGGCCTTTCCTTAAGACAGTTTTTGTGGAAATTGCAAAGGGATACTTAGAAGCCCATAGAGGGCTACGGTGAAAAAAGAAATATCCTAAGACAAAAACTGAAAAGAATCTGTCTTCGATACTACTTTGTGCTCTGTTAATTCATGTCACAGAGTTAGAGCTTTCCCCTACAGAAGACTTTCGCTAAGACTGTTCTTGTGGAATTTCCAAAGTGATATTTGGAATCCCATAGAGTACTATGGTGAAAAAGGAAATATCTTCCGCTAAAAACTGGAAAGAAGCTTTCTGAGAAACTGGTTTGTGTTCTGTTAATTCATCTCACACAGTTACAGCTTTCCCCTCAAGAAGCCTTTCCCTAAGACTGTTCTTGTGGAACTTGCAGAGTGATATTTGGAAGCCCATACAGGGCTATGGTGAAAAAGGAAATATCTTCAGTTAAAAACTGTATAGAAGTTTTCTGAGAAACTGTTTCGTGTACTGTTAATTCACCTCACAGAGTTGCAGCTTTTCCCTCAAGAAACCTTTCGCTAAGACTGTTCTTGTGGAATTTGCTAAGTGATATTTGGAAGCCCATAGAGGCCTATGGTGAAAAAGGAAATATCTTCCGTTAAAAACTGGAGGGAAGCTTTCTGAGAAACTGCTTTGTGTTCTGTTAATTCATCTCACACAGTTACAGCTTTCCCCTCAAGAAGCCTTTCCCTAAGACTGTTCTTGTGGAACTTGCAGAGTGATATTTGGAAGCCCATACAGGGCAATGGTGAAAAAGGAAATATCTTCAGTTAAAAACTGTATAGAAGTTTTCTGAGAAACTGTTTCGTGTACTGTTAATTCACCTCACAGCGTTGCAGCTTTTCCCTCAAGAAACCTTTCGCTAAGACTGTTCTTGTGGAATTTGCTAAGTGATATTTGTAAGCCCATAGAGGGCTTTGGTGAAAAAGGAAATATCTTCCGTTAAAAACTGGAAAGAAGCTGTCTAAGAAACTGCTATGAGTTCTGTTAATTCATCTCACAGAGTTACAGCATTACGCTCAAGAATTCTTTCACAAAGACTGTTCTTGTGGAATTTGGAAAGTGATATTTGGAAGCTCATAGAGGGCTATGCTGAAAAAGGAAATATCTTCCGTTAAAAACAGGAAAGATGCTCTCTGAGAAATTGCTTTGTGTCCCGTTATTTCATCTCAGAGTTACAGCTTTCCCCTCAAGAAATCTTTCGCTAAGACTGTTCTTGTGGAATATGAAAAGTGATATTTGGAAGACTTTAGAGGGCAAAGGTGAAAAAGGAAATATCTTCCGTAAAAAACTGGAAAGAAGCTTTCTGAGAAACTGCATTGTGTTCTGTTAATTCATCTCACAGAATTACAGCTTTCCCTTCAAGAAGCCCTTCGCTAAGGCTGTTCTTGTTGAATTTGGAAGGTGATATTTGGAAGCCCATAGAGGCCTATGGTGAAAAATGAAATATCTCCAGTTAAAAACTGGAATGAAGCTTTCTGAGAAACTGCTTTGTGTTCTGTTAGTCCATCTCACAGAGTTAGAACATTCCCCTCAAGAAGCCTTTCTCTAAGACTGTTCTTGTTGAATTTGCAAAGTGATATTTGGAAGCCCCTAGAGGGCTATGGTGAAAAAGGAAATATCTTCAGTTAAAAACTGGAAAGAAACTTCTGAGAAACTGCTTTGTGTTCTGTTAATTCATCTCACAGCGTTACTGCTTTCCCCTCAAGAAGCCTTTCGGTAAGACTGTTCTTGTGGAATTTACAAACTGATATTTGGAAGCCCTTAGAGGGCTAGGGTGAAAAAGGAAATATCTTCCTTTAAAAACTGGAAAGAAGCTGTCTGAGAAACTGCTTTGTGTTCTGTTGATTCACCTAACAGAGTTACAGCTTTCCCTTCAAGAAGCCGTTCGCTAAGGCTGTTCTTGTGGAATTTACAAAGTGATATTTGGAAGCCCATAGAGCGCTATGGGGAAAAAGGAAATATCTTCAGCTAAAAACTGAAAAGAAGCTTTCTGAGAAACTGCTTTGTGTCCTCTTAATTCATGTTACAGTGTTACAGCTTTCCCCTCAAGAAGCCTTTCGCTAAGACTGTTCATGTGGAATTTGGAATGTGATAAATAGAACCCCTAGAGGGCTTTGGTGAAAAAGGGAATATCTTCCGTTAAAAACTGGAAAGAAGCATTCTGAGAAACTGCTTTGTGTTCTGTTAATTCATCTCACAGAGTTACAGCTTTCCCCTCAAGAAATCTTTCGCTAAGACTGTTCATGTGGATTTTGGAAAATGATATTTAGTAGCCAATAGTGGGCTACGGTGAAAAAGGAAATATCTTCCGTTAAAAAGTGGATAGAAGCTTTCTTAGAGACTGCTTTGTGTTCTGCTAATTCATCTCACAGAATTACAGCTTTCTACTCATGAAGTCTTTGGCTAAGACTGTTCCTGCGGGATTTGCAAAGTGATATTTGGAAACCCATAGAGGGCTATGGTGAAAAAGGACATATCTTCCGTTAAAAACTGGATAGAAACTTTCTAAGAAACTGCTTTGTGTTCTGTTAATTCATCTCACAGAGTTACAGCTTTCCGCTAAATAAGAATTTCGCTAAGACTGTTATTGTGGAATTTGCAAAGTGATATTTGGAAGCCCATAGAGGGCTATGGTGAAAAAGGAAATAACTTCCGTTAAAAACTGGAAAGAGGCATTCTGAGAAACTCCTTTGTGTTCTCTTAATTCATCTCACAGAGTTACACCTTTCCTCTCAAGAAGCCTTTCCTTAAGACAGTTTTTGTGGAAATTGCAAAGGGATACTTAGAAGCCCATAGAGGGCTACGGTGAAAAAAGAAATATCCTAAGACAAAAACTGAAAAGAATCTGTCTTCGATACTACTTTGTGCTCTGTTAATTCATGTCACAGAGTTAGAGCTTTCCCCTACAGAAGACTTTCGCTAAGACTGTTCTTGTGGAATTTCCAAAGTGATATTTGGAATCCCATAGAGTACTATGGTGAAAAAGGAAATATCTTCCGCTAAAAACTGGAAAGAAGCTTTCTGAGAAACTGGTTTGTGTTCTGTTAATTCATCTCACACAGTTACAGCTTTCCCCTCAAGAAGCCTTTCCCTAAGACTGTTCTTGTGGAACTTGCAGAGTGATATTTGGAAGCCCATACAGGGCTATGGTGAAAAAGGAAATATCTTCAGTTAAAAACTGTATAGACGTTTTCTGAGAAACTGTTTCGTGTACTGTTAATTCACCTCACAGAGTTGCAGCTTTTCCCTCAAGAAACCTTTCGCTAAGACTGTTCTTGTGGAATTTGCTAAGTGATATTTGGAAGCCCATAGAGGCCTATGGTGAAAAAGGAAATATCTTCCGTTAAAAACTGGAGGGAAGCTTTCTGAGAAACTGGTTTGTGTTCTGTTAATTCATCTCACACAGTTACAGCTTTCCCCTCAAGAAGCCTTTCCCTAAGACTGTTCTTGTGGAACTTGCAGAGTGATATTTGGAAGCCCATACAGGGCTATGGTGAAAAAGGAAATATCTTCAGTTAAAAACTGGAAAGAAGATTTCTGAGAAACTGCTTTGTGTTCTGTTATTTCATCTCACAGATTTACTGCTTTCCCCTCAAGAAGCCTTTCGTTAAGTCTTTTCTTGTGGAATTTGCAAAGTGATATTTGTAAGCCCATAGAGGGCTTTGGTGAAAAAGGAAATATCTTCAGTTTAAAACTGGAAAGAAGCTGTCTAAGAAACTGCTATGAGTTCTGTTAATTCATCTCACAGAGTTACAGCATTACCCTCAAGAAGTCTTTCACAAAGACTGTTCTTGTGGAATTTGGAAAGTGATATTTGGAAGCTCATAGAGGGCTATGCTGAAAAAGGAAATATCTTCCGTTAAAAACAGGAAAGATGCTCTCTGAGAAATTGCTTTGTGTCCCGTTATTTCATCTCAGAGTTACAGCTTTCCCCTCAAGAAGTCTTTCGCTAAGACTGTTCTTGTGGAATATGAAAAGTGCTATTTGGAAGACTTTAGAGGGCAAAGGTGAAAAAGGAAATATCTTCCGTAAAAAACTGGAAAGAAGCTTTCTGAGAAACTGCATTGTGTTCTGTTAATTCATCTCACAGAATTACAGCTTTCCCTTCAAGAAGCCCTTCGCTAAGGCTGTTCTTGTTGAATTTGGAAGGTGATATTTGGAAGCCCATAGAGGCCTATGGTGAAAAATGAAATATCTCCAGTTAAAAACTGGAATGAAGCTTTCTGAGAAACTGCTTTGTGTTCTGTTAGTCCATCTCACAGAGTTAGAACTTTCCCCTCAAGAAGCCTTTCTCTAAGACTGTTCTTGTTGAATTTGCAAAGTGATATTTGGAAGCCCCTAGAGGGCTATGGTGAAAAAGGAAATATCTTCAGTTAAAAACTGGAAAGAAACTTCTGAGAAACTGCTTTGTGTTCTGTTAATTCATCTCACAGCGTTACTGCTTTCCCCTCAAGAAGCCTTTCGGTAAGACTGTTCTTGTGGAATTTACAAACTGATATTTGGAAGCCCTTAGAGGGCTAGGGTGAAAAAGGAAATATCTTCCTTTAAAAACTGGAAAGAAGCTGTCTGAGAAACTGCTTTGTGTTCTGTTGATTCACCTAACAGAGTTACAGCTTTCCCTTCAAGAAGCCGTTCGCTAAGGCTGTTCTTGTGGAATTTACAAAGTGATATTTGGAAGCCCATAGAGGGCTATGGGGAAAAAGGAAATATCTTCAGCTAAAAACTGAAAAGAAGCTTTCTGAGAAACTGCTTTGTGTCCTCTTAATTCATGTTACAGTGTTACAGCTTTCCCCTCAAGAAGCCTTTCGCTAAGACAGTTCTTGTGGATTTTGCAAAGTGATATTTGGAAGCCCATAGAGGGCTATGTTGAAAAAGGAAATATCTTCCGATAAAAACTGGAAAAAAGATTTCTGAGAAACTACTTTTTGTTCTGTTAATTCATCTCAGAGAGTTACAGCTTTCCCTTCAAGAAGTCTTTCGCTATGTCTGTTACTGTGTAATTGGCAAAGTGATATTTGGAAGCCTTTAGAGGGCTATGGTGAAGAAGCAAATATCTTCCGTTAAAAACTGGAAAGAATCTTTCTGAGAAACTGCTTTGTGTTCTGTTAATTCATCTCACAGAGTTACAGCTTTACCTCAACAAGCCTTTCGCTACGGCTGTTTTTGTGGAGTTTGGAAAGTGATATTTGGAAGCCCATAGGGGGCTATGGTGAGAAAGGAAATATCTTCAGTTAAAAACTGGAAAGAAGCTCTCTGAGAAACTGCTTTGTGTTCTGTTAATTCATCTCACCGAGTTACAGCTTTCCCCTCAAGAAGCCTTTCGCTAAGACTCTTCTTGTGGAATTTGAAAAGTGATATTTTGAAACCCATAGAAGGCTATGGTGAAAAAGGAAATATCTTCCATTGAAAAGTGGAAAGAAGCTTTCTGAGAAACTGCATTGTGTTCTGTTAATTCATCTCACAGAATTACAGCTTTCCCTTCAAGAAGCCCTTCGCTAAGGCTGTTCTTGTTGAATTTGGAAGGTGATATTTGGAAGCCCATAGAGGCCTATGGTGAAAAATGAAATATCTCCAGTTAAAAACTGGAATGAAGCTTTCTGAGAAACTGCTTTGTGTTCTGTTAGTCCATCTCACAGAGTTAGAACTTTCCCCTCAAGAAGCCTTTCTCTAAGACTGTTCTTGTTGAATTTGCAAAGTGATATTTGGAAGCCCCTAGAGGGCTATGGTGAAAAAGGAAATATCTTCAGTTAAAAACTGGAAAGAAACTTCTGAGAAACTGCTTTGTGTTCTGTTAATTCATCTCACAGCGTTACTGCTTTCCCCTCAAGAAGCCTTTCGGTAAGACTGTTCTTGTGGAATTTACAAACTGATATTTGGAAGCCCTTAGAGGGCTAGGGTGAAAAAGGAAATATCTTCCTTTAAAAACTGGAAAGAAGCTGTCTGAGAAACTGCTTTGTGTTCTGTTGATTCACCTAACAGAGTTACAGCTTTCATTCCAAGAAGCCGTTCGCTAAGGCTGTTCTTGTGGAATTTACAAAGTGATATTTGGAAGCCCATAGAGCGCTATGGGGAAAAAGGAAATATCTTCAGCTAAAAACTGAAAAGAAGCTTTCTGAGAAACTGCTTTGTGTCCTCTTAATTCATGTTACAGTGTTACAGCTTTCCCCTCAAGAAGCCTTTCGCTAAGACTGTTCATGTGGAATTTGGAATGTGATAAATAGAACCCCTAGAGGGCTTTGGTGAAAAAGGGAATATCTTCCGTTAAAAACTGGAAAGAAGCATTCTGAGAAACTGCTTTGTGTTCTGTTAATTCATCTCACAGAGTTACAGCTTTCCCCTCAAGAAATCTTTCGCTAAGACTGTTCATGTGGATTTTGGAAAATGATATTTAGTAGCCAATAGAGGGCTACGGTGAAAAAGGAAATATCTTCCGTTAAAAAGTGGATAGAAGCTTTCTTAGAGACTGCTTTGTGTTCTGCTAATTCATCTCACAGAATTACAGCTTTCTACTCATGAAGTCTTTGGCTAAGACTGTTCCTGCGGGATTTGCAAAGTGATATTTGGAAGCCCATAGAGGGCTATGGTGAAAAAGGACATATCTTCCGTTAAAAACTGGATAGAAACTTTCTAAGAAACTGCTTTGTGTTCTGTTAATTCATCTCACAGAGTTACAGCTTTCCGCTAAATAAGAATTTCGCTAAGACTGTTATTGTGGAATTTGCAAAGTGATATTTGGAAGCCCATAGAGGGCTATGGTGAAAAAGGAAATAACTTCCGTTAAAAACTGGAAAGAGGCATTCTGAGAAACTCCTTTGTGTTCTCTTAATTCATCTCACAGAGTTACACCTTTCCTCTCAAGAAGCCTTTCCTTAAGACAGTTTTTGTGGAAATTGCAAAGGGATACTTAGAAGCCCATAGAGGGCTACGGTGAAAAAAGAAATATCCTAAGACAAAAACTGAAAAGAATCTGTCTTCGATACTACTTTGTGCTCTGTTAATTCATGTCACAGAGTTAGAGCTTTCCCCTACAGAAGACTTTCGCTAGACTGTTCTTGTGGAATTTCCAAATTGATATTTGGAATCCCATAGAGTACTATGGTGAAAAAGGAAATATCTTCCGCTAAAAACTGGAAAGAAGCTTTCTGAGAAACTGGTTTGTGTTCTGTTAATTCATCTCACACAGTTACAGCTTTCCCCTCAAGAAGCCTTTCCCTAAGACTGTTCTTGTGGAACTTGCAGAGTGATATTTGGAAGCCCATACAGGGCTATGGTGAAAAAGGAAATATCTTCAGTTAAAAACTGTATAGAAGTTTTCTGAGAAACTGTTTCGTGTACTGTTAATTCACCTCACAGAGTTGCAGCTTTTCCCTCAAGAAACCTTTCGCTAAGACTGTTCTTGTGGAATTTGCTAAGTGATATTTGTAAGCCCATAAAGGCCTATGGTGAAAAAGGAAATATCTTCCGTTAAAAACTGGAGGGAAGCTTTCTGAGAAACTGCTTTGTGTTCTGTTAATTCATCTCACAGAGTTACAGCGTTCCCCTCCAGAAGCCTTTCGCTAGACAGTTCTTGTGGAATGTGCGAAGTGATATTTGAAAGTCCATAGAGGGCTCTGGTGAAAAAGGAAATATCTTCAGTTAAAAACTGGAAAGAAGCTGTCTAAGAAACTGCTATGAGTTCTGTTAATTCATCTCACAGAGTTACAGCATTACGCTCAAGAATTCTTTCACAAAGACTGTTCTTGTGGAATTTGGAAAGTGATATTTGGAAGCTCATAGAGGGCTATGCTGAAAAAGGAAATATCTTCCGTTAAAAACAGGAAAGATGCTCTCTGAGAAATTGCTTTGTGTCCCGTTATTTCATCTCAGAGTTACAGCTTTCCCCTCAAGAAATCTTTCGCTAAGACTGTTCTTGTGGAATATGAAAAGTGATATTTGGAAGACTTTAGAGGGCAAAGGTGAAAAAGGAAATATCTTCCGTAAAAAACTGGAAAGAAGCTTTCTGAGAAACTGCATTGTGTTCTGTTAATTCATCTCACAGAATTACAGCTTTCCCTTCAAGAAGCCCTTCGCTAAGGCTGTTCTTGTTGAATTTGGAAGGTGATATTTGGAAGCCCATAGAGGCCTATGGTGAAAAATGAAATATCTCCAGTTAAAAACTGGAATGAAGCTTTCTGAGAAACTGCTTTGTGTTCTGTTAGTCCATCTCACAGAGTTAGAACTTTCCCCTCAAGAAGCCTTTCTCTAAGACTGTTCTTGTTGAATTTGCAAAGTGATATTTGGAAGCCCCTAGAGGGCTATGGTGAAAAAGGAAATATCTTCAGTTAAAAACTGGAAAGAAACTTCTGAGAAACTGCTTTGTGTTCTGTTAATTCATCTCACAGCGTTACTGCTTTCCCCTCAAGAAGCCTTTCGGTAAGACTGTTCTTGTGGAATTTACAAACTGATATTTGGAAGCCCTTAGAGGGCTAGGGTGAAAAAGGAAATATCTTCCTTTAAAAACTGGAAAGAAGCTGTCTGAGAAACTGCTTTGTGTTCTGTTGATTCACCTAACAGAGTTACAGCTTTCCCTTCAAGAAGCCGTTCGCTAAGGCTGTTCTTGTGGAATTTACAAAGTGATATTTGGAAGCCCATAGAGCGCTATGGGGAAAAAGGAAATATCTTCAGCTAAAAACTGAAAAGAAGCTTTCTGAGAAACTGCTTTGTGTCCTCTTAATTCATGTTACAGTGTTACAGCTTTCCCCTCAAGAAGCCTTTCGCTAAGACTGTTCATGTGGAATTTGGAATGTGATAAATAGAACCCCTAGAGGGCTTTGGTGAAAAAGGGAATATCTTCCGTTAAAAACTGGAAAGAAGCATTCTGAGAAACTGCTTTGTGTTCTGTTAATTCATCTCACAGAGTTACAGCTTTCCCCTCAAGAAATCTTTCGCTAAGACTGTTCATGTGGATTTTGGAAAATGATATTTAGTAGCCAATAGTGGGCTACGGTGAAAAAGGAAATATCTTCCGTTAAAAAGTGGATAGAAGCTTTCTTAGAGACTGCTTTGTGTTCTGCTAATTCATCTCACAGAATTACAGCTTTCTACTCATGAAGTCTTTGGCTAAGACTGTTCCTGCGGGATTTGCAAAGTGATATTTGGAAACCCATAGAGGGCTATGGTGAAAAAGGACATATCTTCCGTTAAAAACTGGATAGAAACTTTCTAAGAAACTGCTTTGTGTTCTGTTAATTCATCTCACAGAGTTACAGCTTTCCGCTAAATAAGAATTTCGCTAAGACTGTTATTGTGGAATTTGCAAAGTGATATTTGGAAGCCCATAGAGGGCTATGGTGAAAAAGGAAATAACTTCCGTTAAAAACTGGAAAGAGGCATTCTGAGAAACTCCTTTGTGTTCTCTTAATTCATCTCACAGAGTTACACCTTTCCTCTCAAGAAGCCTTTCCTTAAGACAGTTTTTGTGGAAATTGCAAAGGGATACTTAGAAGCCCATAGAGGGCTACGGTGAAAAAAGAAATATCCTAAGACAAAAACTGAAAAGAATCTGTCTTCGATACTACTTTGTGCTCTGTTAATTCATGTCACAGAGTTAGAGCTTTCCCCTACAGAAGACTTTCGCTAAGACTGTTCTTGTGGAATTTCCAAAGTGATATTTGGAATCCCATAGAGTACTATGGTGAAAAAGGAAATATCTTCCGCTAAAAACTGGAAAGAAGCTTTCTGAGAAACTGGTTTGTGTTCTGTTAATTCATCTCACACAGTTACAGCTTTCCCCTCAAGAAGCCTTTCCCTAAGACTGTTCTTGTGGAACTTGCAGAGTGATATTTGGAAGCCCATACAGGGCTATGGTGAAAAAGGAAATATCTTCAGTTAAAAACTGTATAGACGTTTTCTGAGAAACTGTTTCGTGTACTGTTAATTCACCTCACAGAGTTGCAGCTTTTCCCTCAAGAAACCTTTCGCTAAGACTGTTCTTGTGGAATTTGCTAAGTGATATTTGGAAGCCCATAGAGGCCTATGGTGAAAAAGGAAATATCTTCCGTTAAAAACTGGAGGGAAGCTTTCTGAGAAACTGGTTTGTGTTCTGTTAATTCATCTCACACAGTTACAGCTTTCCCCTCAAGAAGCCTTTCCCTAAGACTGTTCTTGTGGAACTTGCAGAGTGATATTTGGAAGCCCATACAGGGCTATGGTGAAAAAGGAAATATCTTCAGTTAAAAACTGGAAAGAAGATTTCTGAGAAACTGCTTTGTGTTCTGTTATTTCATCTCACAGATTTACTGCTTTCCCCTCAAGAAGCCTTTCGTTAAGTCTTTTCTTGTGGAATTTGCAAAGTGATATTTGTAAGCCCATAGAGGGCTTTGGTGAAAAAGGAAATATCTTCAGTTTAAAACTGGAAAGAAGCTGTCTAAGAAACTGCTATGAGTTCTGTTAATTCATCTCACAGAGTTACAGCATTACCCTCAAGAAGTCTTTCACAAAGACTGTTCTTGTGGAATTTGGAAAGTGATATTTGGAAGCTCATAGAGGGCTATGCTGAAAAAGGAAATATCTTCCGTTAAAAACAGGAAAGATGCTCTCTGAGAAATTGCTTTGTGTCCCGTTATTTCATCTCAGAGTTACAGCTTTCCCCTCAAGAAGTCTTTCGCTAAGACTGTTCTTGTGGAATATGAAAAGTGCTATTTGGAAGACTTTAGAGGGCAAAGGTGAAAAAGGAAATATCTTCCGTAAAAAACTGGAAAGAAGCTTTCTGAGAAACTGCATTGTGTTCTGTTAATTCATCTCACAGAATTACAGCTTTCCCTTCAAGAAGCCCTTCGCTAAGGCTGTTCTTGTTGAATTTGGAAGGTGATATTTGGAAGCCCATAGAGGCCTATGGTGAAAAATGAAATATCTCCAGTTAAAAACTGGAATGAAGCTTTCTGAGAAACTGCTTTGTGTTCTGTTAGTCCATCTCACAGAGTTAGAACTTTCCCCTCAAGAAGCCTTTCTCTAAGACTGTTCTTGTTGAATTTGCAAAGTGATATTTGGAAGCCCCTAGAGGGCTATGGTGAAAAAGGAAATATCTTCAGTTAAAAACTGGAAAGAAACTTCTGAGAAACTGCTTTGTGTTCTGTTAATTCATCTCACAGCGTTACTGCTTTCCCCTCAAGAAGCCTTTCGGTAAGACTGTTCTTGTGGAATTTACAAACTGATATTTGGAAGCCCTTAGAGGGCTAGGGTGAAAAAGGAAATATCTTCCTTTAAAAACTGGAAAGAAGCTGTCTGAGAAACTGCTTTGTGTTCTGTTGATTCACCTAACAGAGTTACAGCTTTCCCTTCAAGAAGCCGTTCGCTAAGGCTGTTCTTGTGGAATTTACAAAGTGATATTTGGAAGCCCATAGAGGGCTATGGGGAAAAAGGAAATATCTTCAGCTAAAAACTGAAAAGAAGCTTTCTGAGAAACTGCTTTGTGTCCTCTTAATTCATGTTACAGTGTTACAGCTTTCCCCTCAAGAAGCCTTTCGCTAAGACTGTTCATGTGGAATTTGGAATGTGATAAATAGAACCCCTAGAGGGCTTTGGTGAAAAAGGGAATATCTTCCGTTAAAAACTGGAAAGAAGCATTCTGAGAAACTGCTTTGTGTTCTGTTAATTCATCTCACAGAGTTACAGCTTTCCCCTCAAGAAATCTTTCGCTAAGACTGTTCATGTGGATTTTGGAAAATGATATTTAGTAGCCAATAGAGGGCTACGGTGAAAAAGGAAATATCTTCCGTTAAAAAGTGGATAGAAGCTTTCTTAGAGACTGCTTTGTGTTCTGCTAATTCATCTCACAGAATTACAGCTTTCTACTCATGAAGTCTTTGGCTAAGACTGTTCCTGCGGGATTTGCAAAGTGATATTTGGAAGCCCATAGAGGGCTATGGTGAAAAAGGACATATCTTCCGTTAAAAACTGGATAGAAACTTTCTAAGAAACTGCTTTGTGTTCTGTTAATTCATCTCACAGAGTTACAGCTTTCCGCTAAATAAGAATTTCGCTAAGACTGTTATTGTGGAATTTGCAAAGTGATATTTGGAAGCCCATAGAGGGCTATGGTGAAAAAGGAAATAACTTCCGTTAAAAACTGGAAAGAGGCATTCTGAGAAACTCCTTTGTGTTCTCTTAATTCATCTCACAGAGTTACACCTTTCCTCTCAAGAAGCCTTTCCTTAAGACAGTTTTTGTGGAAATTGCAAAGGGATACTTAGAAGCCCATAGAGGGCTACGGTGAAAAAAGAAATATCCTAAGACAAAAACTGAAAAGAATCTGTCTTCGATACTACTTTGTGCTCTGTTAATTCATGTCACAGAGTTAGAGCTTTCCCCTACAGAAGACTTTCGCTAAGACTGTTCTTGTGGAATTTCCAAAGTGATATTTGGAATCCCATAGAGTACTATGGTGAAAAAGGAAATATCTTCCGCTAAAAACTGGAAAGAAGCTTTCTGAGAAACTGGTTTGTGTTCTGTTAATTCATCTCACACAGTTACAGCTTTCCCCTCAAGAAGCCTTTCCCTAAGACTGTTCTTGTGGAACTTGCAGAGTGATATTTGGAAGCCCATACAGGGCTATGGTGAAAAAGGAAATATCTTCAGTTAAAAACTGTATAGACGTTTTCTGAGAAACTGTTTCGTGTACTGTTAATTCACCTCACAGAGTTGCAGCTTTTCCCTCAAGAAACCTTTCGCTAAGACTGTTCTTGTGGAATTTGCTAAGTGATATTTGGAAGCCCATAGAGGCCTATGGTGAAAAAGGAAATATCTTCCGTTAAAAACTGGAGGGAAGCTTTCTGAGAAACTGCTTTGTGTTCTGTTAATTCATCTCACAGAGTTACAGCTTTCCCCTCCAGAAGCCTTTCGCTAGACAGTTCTTGTGGAATGTGCGAAGTGATATTTGAAAGTCCATAGAGGGCTCTGGTGAAAAAGGAAATATCTTCAGTTAAAAACTGGAAAGAAGATTTCTGAGAAACTGCTTTGTGTTCTGTTATTTCATCTCACAGATTTACTGCTTTCCCCTCAAGAAGCCTTTCGTTAAGTCTTTTCTTGCGGAATTTGCAAAGTGATATTTGTAAGCCCATAGAGGGCTTTGGTGAAAAAGGAAATATCTTCCGTTAAAAACTGGAAAGAAGCTGTCTAGGAAACTGCTATGAGTTCTGTTAATTCATCTCACAGAGTTACAGCATTACCCTTAAGAAGTCTTTCACAAAGACTGTTCTTGTGGAATTTGGAAAGTGATATTTGGAAGCTCATAGAGGGCTATGCTGAAAAAGGAAATATCTTCCGTTAAAAACAGGAAAGATGCTCTCTGAGAAATTGCTTTGTGTCCCGTTATTTCATCTCAGAGTTACAGCTTTCCCCTCAAGAAGTCTTTCGCTAAGACTGTTCTTGTGGAATATGAAAAGTGATATTTGGAAGACTTTAGAGGGCAAAGGTGAAAAAGGAAATATCTTCCGTAAAAAACTGGAAAGAAGCTTTCTGAGAAACTGCATTGTGTTCTGTTAATTCATCTCACAGAATTACAGCTTTCCCTTCAAGAAGCCCTTCGCTAAGGCTGTTCTTGTTGAACTTGGAAGGTGATATTTGGAAGCCCATAGAGGCCTATGGTGAAAAATGAAATATCTCCAGTTAAAAACTGGAATGAAGCTTTCTGAGAAACTGCTTTGTGTTCTGTTAGTCCATCTCACAGAGTTAGAACTTTCCCCTCAAGAAGCCTTTCTCTAAGACTGTTCTTGTTGAATTTGCAAAGTGATATTTGGAAGCCCCTAGAGGGCTATGGTGAAAAAGGAAATATCTTCAGTTAAAAACTGGAAAGAAACTTCTGAGAAACTGCTTTGTGTTCTGTTAATTCATCTCACAGCGTTACTGCTTTCCCCTCAAGAAGCCTTTCGGTAAGACTGTTCTTGTGGAATTTACAAACTGATATTTGGAAGCCCTTAGAGGGCTAGGGTGAAAAAGGAAATATCTTCCTTTAAAAACTGGAAAGAAGCTGTCTGAGAAACTGCTTTGTGTTCTGTTGATTCACCTAACAGAGTTACAGCTTTCCCTTCAAGAAGCCGTTCGCTAAGGCTGTTCTTGTGGAATTTACAAAGTGATATTTGGAAGCCCATAGAGGGCTATGGGGAAAAAGGAAATATCTTCAGCTAAAAACTGAAAAGAAGCTTTCTGAGAAACTGCTTTGTGTCCTCTTAATTCATGTTACAGTGTTACAGCTTTCCCCTCAAGAAGCCTTTCGCTAAGACAGTTCTTGTGGATTTTGCAAAGTGATATTTGGAAGCCCATAGAGGGCTATGTTGAAAAAGGAAATATCTTCCGATAAAAACTGGAAAAAAGATTTCTGAGAAACTACTTTTTGTTCTGTTAATTCATCTCAGAGAGTTACAGCTTTCCCTTCAAGAAGTCTTTCGCTATGTCTGTTACTGTGTAATTGGCAAAGTGATATTTGGAAGCCTTTAGAGGGCTATGGTGAAGAAGCAAATATCTTCCGTTAAAAACTGGAAAGAATCTTTCTGAGAAACTGCTTTGTGTTCTGTTAATTCATCTCACAGAGTTACAGCTTTACCTCAACAAGCCTTTCGCTACGGCTGTTTTTGTGGAGTTTGGAAAGTGATATTTGGAAGCCCATAGGGGGCTATGGTGAGAAAGGAAATATCTTCAGTTAAAAACTGGAAAGAAGCTCTCTGAGAAACTGCTTTGTGTTCTGTTAATTCATCTCACCGAGTTACAGCTTTCCCCTCAAGAAGCCTTTCGCTAAGACTCTTCTTGTGGAATTTGAAAAGTGATATTTTGAAACCCATAGAAGGCTATGGTGAAAAAGGAAATATCTTCCATTGAAAAGTGGAAAGAAGCTTTCTGAGAAACTGCATTGTGTTCTGTTAATTCATCTCACAGAATTACAGCTTTCCCTTCAAGAAGCCCTTCGCTAAGGCTGTTCTTGTTGAATTTGGAAGGTGATATTTGGAAGCCCATAGAGGCCTATGGTGAAAAATGAAATATCTCCAGTTAAAAACTGGAATGAAGCTTTCTGAGAAACTGCTTTGTGTTCTGTTAGTCCATCTCACAGAGTTAGAACTTTCCCCTCAAGAAGCCTTTCTCTAAGACTGTTCTTGTTGAATTTGCAAAGTGATATTTGGAAGCCCCTAGAGGGCTATGGTGAAAAAGGAAATATCTTCAGTTAAAAACTGGAAAGAAACTTCTGAGAAACTGCTTTGTGTTCTGTTAATTCATCTCACAGCGTTACTGCTTTCCCCTCAAGAAGCCTTTCGGTAAGACTGTTCTTGTGGAATTTACAAACTGATATTTGGAAGCCCTTAGAGGGCTAGGGTGAAAAAGGAAATATCTTCCTTTAAAAACTGGAAAGAAGCTGTCTGAGAAACTGCTTTGTGTTCTGTTGATTCACCTAACAGAGTTACAGCTTTCATTCCAAGAAGCCGTTCGCTAAGGCTGTTCTTGTGGAATTTACAAAGTGATATTTGGAAGCCCATAGAGCGCTATGGGGAAAAAGGAAATATCTTCAGCTAAAAACTGAAAAGAAGCTTTCTGAGAAACTGCTTTGTGTCCTCTTAATTCATGTTACAGTGTTACAGCTTTCCCCTCAAGAAGCCTTTCGCTAAGACTGTTCATGTGGAATTTGGAATGTGATAAATAGAACCCCTAGAGGGCTTTGGTGAAAAAGGGAATATCTTCCGTTAAAAACTGGAAAGAAGCATTCTGAGAAACTGCTTTGTGTTCTGTTAATTCATCTCACAGAGTTACAGCTTTCCCCTCAAGAAATCTTTCGCTAAGACTGTTCATGTGGATTTTGGAAAATGATATTTAGTAGCCAATAGAGGGCTACGGTGAAAAAGGAAATATCTTCCGTTAAAAAGTGGATAGAAGCTTTCTTAGAGACTGCTTTGTGTTCTGCTAATTCATCTCACAGAATTACAGCTTTCTACTCATGAAGTCTTTGGCTAAGACTGTTCCTGCGGGATTTGCAAAGTGATATTTGGAAGCCCATAGAGGGCTATGGTGAAAAAGGACATATCTTCCGTTAAAAACTGGATAGAAACTTTCTAAGAAACTGCTTTGTGTTCTGTTAATTCATCTCACAGAGTTACAGCTTTCCGCTAAATAAGAATTTCGCTAAGACTGTTATTGTGGAATTTGCAAAGTGATATTTGGAAGCCCATAGAGGGCTATGGTGAAAAAGGAAATAACTTCCGTTAAAAACTGGAAAGAGGCATTCTGAGAAACTCCTTTGTGTTCTCTTAATTCATCTCACAGAGTTACACCTTTCCTCTCAAGAAGCCTTTCCTTAAGACAGTTTTTGTGGAAATTGCAAAGGGATACTTAGAAGCCCATAGAGGGCTACGGTGAAAAAAGAAATATCCTAAGACAAAAACTGAAAAGAATCTGTCTTCGATACTACTTTGTGCTCTGTTAATTCATGTCACAGAGTTAGAGCTTTCCCCTACAGAAGACTTTCGCTAGACTGTTCTTGTGGAATTTCCAAATTGATATTTGGAATCCCATAGAGTACTATGGTGAAAAAGGAAATATCTTCCGCTAAAAACTGGAAAGAAGCTTTCTGAGAAACTGGTTTGTGTTCTGTTAATTCATCTCACACAGTTACAGCTTTCCCCTCAAGAAGCCTTTCCCTAAGACTGTTCTTGTGGAACTTGCAGAGTGATATTTGGAAGCCCATACAGGGCTATGGTGAAAAAGGAAATATCTTCAGTTAAAAACTGTATAGAAGTTTTCTGAGAAACTGTTTCGTGTACTGTTAATTCACCTCACAGAGTTGCAGCTTTTCCCTCAAGAAACCTTTCGCTAAGACTGTTCTTGTGGAATTTGCTAAGTGATATTTGTAAGCCCATAAAGGCCTATGGTGAAAAAGGAAATATCTTCCGTTAAAAACTGGAGGGAAGCTTTCTGAGAAACTGCTTTGTGTTCTGTTAATTCATCTCACAGAGTTACAGCGTTCCCCTCCAGAAGCCTTTCGCTAGACAGTTCTTGTGGAATGTGCGAAGTGATATTTGAAAGTCCATAGAGGGCTCTGGTGAAAAAGGAAATATCTTCAGTTAAAAACTGGAAAGAAGCTGTCTAAGAAACTGCTATGAGTTCTGTTAATTCATCTCACAGAGTTACAGAATTACCCTCAAGAAGTCTTTCACAAAGACTGTTCTTGTGGAATTTGGAAAGTGATATCTGGAAGCTCATAGAGGGCTATGCTGAAAAAGGAAATATCTTCCGTTAAAAACAGGAAAGATGCTCTCTGAGAAATTGCTTTGTGTCCCGTTATTTCATCTCAGAGTTACAGCTTTCCCCTCAAGAAGCCTTTCGCTAAGACTCTTCTTGTGGAATATGAAAAGTGATATTTGGAAGACTTTAGAGGGCAAAGGTGAAAAAGGAAAAATCTTCCGTAAAAAACTGGAAAGAAGCTTTCTGAGAAACTGCATTGTGTTCTGTTATTTCATCTCACAGAATTACAGCTTTCCCTTCAAGAAGCCCTTCGCTAAGGCTGTTCTTGTTGAATTTGGAAGGTGATATTTGGAAGCCCATAGAGGCCTATGGTGAAAAATGAAATATCTCCAGTTAAAAACTGGAATGAAGCTTTCTGAGAAACTGCTTTGTGTTCTGTTAGTCCATCTCACAGAGTTAGAACTTTCCCCTCAAGAAGCCTTTCTCTAAGACTGTTCTTGTTGAATTTGCAAAGTGATATTTGGAAGCCCCTAGAGGTCTATGGTGAAAAAGGAAATATCTTCAGTTAAAAACTGGAAAGAAACTTCTGAGAAACTGCTTTGTGTTCTGTTAATTCATCTCACAGCGTTACTGCTTTCCCCTCAAGAAGCCTTTCGGTAAGACTGTTCTTGTGGAATTTACAAACTGATATTTGGAAGCCCTTAGAGGGCTAGGGTGAAAAAGGAAATATCTTCCTTTAAAAACTGGAAAGAAGCTGTCTGAGAAACTGCTTTGTGTTCTGTTGATTCACCTAACAGAGTTACAGCCTTCCCTTCAAGAAGCCGTTCGCTAAGGCTGTTCTTGTGGAATTTACAAAGTGATATTTGGAAGCCCATAGAGCGCTATGGGGAAAAAGGAAATATCTTCAGCTAAAATCTGAAAAGAAGCTTTCTGAGAAACTGCTTTGTGTCCTCTTAATTCATGTTACAGTGTTACAGCTTTCCCCTCAAGAAGCCTTTCGCTAAGACTGTTCATGTGGAATTTGGAATGTGATAAATAGAACCCCTAGAGGGCTTTGGTGAAAAAGGGAATATCTTCCGTTAAAAACTGGAAAGAAGCATTCTGAGAAACTGCTTTGTGTTCTGTTAATTCATCTCACAGAGTTACAGCTTTCCCCTCAAGAAATCTTTCGCTAAGACTGTTCATGTGGATTTTGGAAAATGATATTTAGTAGCCAATAGAGGGCTACGGTGAAAAAGGAAATATCTTCCGTTAAAAAGTGGATAGAAGCTTTCTTAGAGACTGCTTTGTGTTCTGCTAATTCATCTCACAGAATTACAGCTTTCTACTCATGAAGTCTTTGGCTAAGACTGTTCCTGCGGGATTTGCAAAGTGATATTTGGAAGCCCATAGAGGGCTATGGTGAAAAAGGACATATCTTCCGTTAAAAACTGGATAGAAACTTTCTAAGAAACTGCTTTGTGTTCTGTTAATTCATCTCACAGAGTTACAGCTTTCCGCTAAATAAGAATTTCGCTAAGACTGTTATTGTGGAATTTGCAAAGTGATATTTGGAAGCCCATAGAGGGCTATGGTGAAAAAGGAAATAACTTCCGTTAAAAACTGGAAAGAGGCATTCTGAGAAACTCCTTTGTGTTCTCTTAATTCATCTCACAGAGTTACACCTTTCCTCTCAAGAAGCCTTTCCTTAAGACAGTTTTTGTGGAAATTGCAAAGGGATACTTAGAAGCCCATAGAGGGCTACGGTGAAAAAAGAAATATCCTAAGACAAAAACTGAAAAGAATCTGTCTTCGATACTACTTTGTGCTCTGTTAATTCATGTCACAGAGTTAGAGCTTTCCCCTACAGAAGACTTTCGCTAAGACTGTTCTTGTGGAATTTCCAAAGTGATATTTGGAAGCCCATAGAGTACTATGGTGAAAAAGGAAATATCTTCCGCTAAAAACTGGAAAGAAGCTTTCTGAGAAACTGCATTGTGTTCTGTTAATTCATCTCACACAGTTACAGCTTTCCCCTCAAGAAGCCTTTCCCTAAGACTGTTCTTGTGGAACTTGCAGAGTGATATTTGGAAGCCCATACAGGGCTATGGTGAAAAAGGAAATATCTTCAGTTAAAAACTGTATAGAAGTTTTCTGAGAAACTGTTTCGTGTACTGTTAATTCACCTCACAGAGTTGCAGCTTTTCCCTCAAGAAACCTTTCGCTAAGACTGTTCTTGTGGAATTTGCTAAGTGATATTTGGAAGCCCATAGAGGCCTATGGTGAAAAAGGAAATATCTTCCGTTAAAAACTGGAGGGAAGCTTTCTGAGAAACTGCTTTGTGTTCTGTTAATTCATCTCACACAGTTACAGCTTTCCCCTCAAGAAGCCTTTCCCTAAGACTGTTCTTGTGGAACTTGCAGAGTGATATTTGGAAGCCCATACAGGGCTATGGTGAAAAAGGAAATATCTTCAGTTAAAAACTGTATAGACGTTTTCTGAGAAACTGTTTCGTGTACTGTTAATTCACCTCACAGAGTTGCAGCTTTTCCCTCAAGAAACCTTTCGCTAAGACTGTTCTTGTGGAATTTGCTAAGTGATATTTGGAAGCCCATAGAGGCCTATGGTGAAAAAGGAAATATCTTCCGTTAAAAACTGGAGGGAAGCTTTCTGAGAAACTGCTTTGTGTTCTGTTAATTCATCTCACAGAGTTACAGCTTTCCCCTCCAGAAGCCTTTCGCTAGACAGTTCTTGTGGAATGTGCGAAGTGATATTTGAAAGTCCATAGAGGGCTCTGGTGAGAAAGGAAATATCTTCAGTTAAAAACTGGAAAGAAGATTTCTGAGAAACTGCTTTGTGTTCTGTTATTTCATCTCACAGATTTACTGCTTTCCCCTCAAGAAGCCTTTCGTTAAGTCTTTTCTTGTGGAATTTGCAAAGTGATATTTGTAAGCCCATAGAGGGCTTTGGTGAAAAAGGAAATATCTTCAGTTAAAAACTGGAAAGAAGCTGTCTAAGAAACTGCTATGAGTTCTGTTAATTCATCTCACAGAGTTACAGCATTACCCTCAAGAAGTCTTTCACAAAGACTGTTCTTGTGGAATTTGGAAAGTGATATCTGGAAGCTCATAGAGGGCTATGCTGAAAAAGGAAATATCTTCCGTTAAAAACAGGAAAGATGCTCTCTGAGAAATTGCTTTGTGTCCCGTTATTTCATCTCAGAGTTACAGCTTTCCCCTCAAGAAGCCTTTCGCTAAGACTCTTCTTGTGGAATATGAAAAGTGATATTTGGAAGACTTTAGAGGGCAAAGGTGAAAAAGGAAATATCTTCCGTAAAAAACTGGAAAGAAGCTTTCTGAGAAACTGCATTGTGTTCTGTTAATTCATCTCACAGAATTACAGCTTTCCCTTCAAGAAGCCCTTCGCTAAGGCTGTTCTTGTTGAACTTGGAAGGTGATATTTGGAAGCCCATAGAGGCCTATGGTGAAAAATGAAATATCTCCAGTTAAAAACTGGAATGAAGCTTTCTGAGAAACTGCTTTGTGTTCTGTTAGTCCATCTCACAGAGTTAGAACTTTCCCCTCAAGAAGCCTTTCTCTAAGACTGTTCTTGTTGAATTTGCAAAGTGATATTTGGAAGCCCCTAGAGGGCTATGGTGAAAAAGGAAATATCTTCAGTTAAAAACTGGAAAGAAACTTCTGAGAAACTGCTTTGTGTTCTGTTAATTCATCTCACAGCGTTACTGCTTTCCCCTCAAGAAGCCTTTCGGTAAGACTGTTCTTGTGGAATTTACAAACTGATATTTGGAAGCCCTTAGAGGGCTAGGGTGAAAAAGGAAATATCTTCCTTTAAAAACTGGAAAGAAGCTGTCTGAGAAACTGCTTTGTGTTCTGTTGATTCACCTAACAGAGTTACAGCTTACCCTTCAAGAAGCCGTTCGCTAAGGCTGTTCTTGTGGGATTTACAAAGTGATATTTGGAAGCCCATAGAGCGCTATGGGGAAAAAGGAAATATCTTCAGCTAAAAACTGAAAAGAAGCTTTCTGAGAAACTGCTTTGTGTCCTCTTAATTCATGTTACAGTGTTACAGCTTTCCCCTCAAGAAGCCTTTCGCTAAGACAGTTCTTGTGGATTTTGCAAAGTGATATTTGGAAGCCCATAGAGGGCTATGTTGAAAAAGGAAATATCTTCCGATAAAAACTGGAAAAAAGATTTCTGAGAAACTACTTTTTGTTCTGTTAATTCATCTCAGAGAGTTACAGCTTTCCCTTCAAGAAGTCTTTCGCTAAGTCTGTTACTGTGTAATTGGCAAAGTGATATTTGGAAGCCTTTAGAGGGCTATGGTGAAGAAGCAAATATCTTCCGTTAAAAACTGGAAAGAATCTTTCTGAGGAACTGCTTTGTGTTCTGTTAATTCATCTCACAGAGTTACAGCTTTACCTCAACAAGCCTTTCGCTACGGCTGTTTTTGTGGAGTTTGGAAAGTGATATTTGGAAGCCCATAGGGGGCTATGGTGAGAAAGGAAATATCTTCAGTTAAAAACTGGAAAGAAGCTCTCTGAGAAACTGCTTTGTGTTCTGTTAATTCATCTCACCGAGTTACAGCTTTCCCCTCAAGAAGCCTTTCGCTAAGACTCTTCTTGTGGAATTTGAAAAGTGATATTTTGAAACCCATAGAAGGCTATGGTGAAAAAGGAAATATCTTCCATTGAAAAGTGGAAAGAAGCTTTCTGAGAAACTGCATTGTGTTCTGTTAATTCATCTCACAGAATTACAGCTTTCCCTTCAAGAAGCCCTTCGCTAAGGCTGTTCTTGTTGAATTTGGAAGGTGATATTTGGAAGCCCATAGAGGCCTATGGTGAAAAATGAAATATCTCCAGTTAAAAACTGGAATGAAGCTTTCTGAGAAACTGCTTTGTGTTCTGTTAGTCCATCTCACAGAGTTAGAACTTTCCCCTCAAGAAGCCTTTCTCTAAGACTGTTCTTGTTGAATTTGCAAAGTGATATTTGGAAGCCCCTAGAGGGCTATGGTGAAAAAGGAAATATCTTCAGTTAAAAACTGGAAAGAAACTTCTGAGAAACTGCTTTGTGTTCTGTTAATTCATCTCACAGCGTTACTGCTTTCCCCTCAAGAAGCCTTTCGGTAAGACTGTTCTTGTGGAATTTACAAACTGATATTTGGAAGCCCTTAGAGGGCTAGGGTGAAAAAGGAAATATCTTCCTTTAAAAACTGGAAAGAAGCTGTCTGAGAAACTGCTTTGTGTTCTGTTGATTCACCTAACAGAGTTACAGCTTTCATTCCAAGAAGCCGTTCGCTAAGGCTGTTCTTGTGGAATTTACAAAGTGATATTTGGAAGCCCATAGAGCGCTATGGGGAAAAAGGAAATATCTTCAGCTAAAAACTGAAAAGAAGCTTTCTGAGAAACTGCTTTGTGTCCTCTTAATTCATGTTACAGTGTTACAGCTTTCCCCTCAAGAAGCCTTTCGCTAAGACTGTTCATGTGGAATTTGGAATGTGATAAATAGAACCCCTAGAGGGCTTTGGTGAAAAAGGGAATATCTTCCGTTAAAAACTGGAAAGAAGCATTCTGAGAAACTGCTTTGTGTTCTGTTAATTCATCTCACAGAGTTACAGCTTTCCCCTCAAGAAATCTTTCGCTAAGACTGTTCATGTGGATTTTGGAAAATGATATTTAGTAGCCAATAGAGGGCTACGGTGAAAAAGGAAATATCTTCCGTTAAAAAGTGGATAGAAGCTTTCTTAGAGACTGCTTTGTGTTCTGCTAATTCATCTCACAGAATTACAGCTTTCTACTCATGAAGTCTTTGGCTAAGACTGTTCCTGCGGGATTTGCAAAGTGATATTTGGAAGCCCATAGAGGGCTATGGTGAAAAAGGACATATCTTCCGTTAAAAACTGGATAGAAACTTTCTAAGAAACTGCTTTGTGTTCTGTTAATTCATCTCACAGAGTTACAGCTTTCCGCTAAATAAGAATTTCGCTAAGACTGTTATTGTGGAATTTGCAAAGTGATATTTGGAAGCCCATAGAGGGCTATGGTGAAAAAGGAAATAACTTCCGTTAAAAACTGGAAAGAGGCATTCTGAGAAACTCCTTTGTGTTCTCTTAATTCATCTCACAGAGTTACACCTTTCCTCTCAAGAAGCCTTTCCTTAAGACAGTTTTTGTGGAAATTGCAAAGGGATACTTAGAAGCCCATAGAGGGCTACGGTGAAAAAAGAAATATCCTAAGACAAAAACTGAAAAGAATCTGTCTTCGATACTACTTTGTGCTCTGTTAATTCATGTCACAGAGTTAGAGCTTTCCCCTACAGAAGACTTTCGCTAGACTGTTCTTGTGGAATTTCCAAATTGATATTTGGAATCCCATAGAGTACTATGGTGAAAAAGGAAATATCTTCCGCTAAAAACTGGAAAGAAGCTTTCTGAGAAACTGGTTTGTGTTCTGTTAATTCATCTCACACAGTTACAGCTTTCCCCTCAAGAAGCCTTTCCCTAAGACTGTTCTTGTGGAACTTGCAGAGTGATATTTGGAAGCCCATACAGGGCTATGGTGAAAAAGGAAATATCTTCAGTTAAAAACTGTATAGAAGTTTTCTGAGAAACTGTTTCGTGTACTGTTAATTCACCTCACAGAGTTGCAGCTTTTCCCTCAAGAAACCTTTCGCTAAGACTGTTCTTGTGGAATTTGCTAAGTGATATTTGTAAGCCCATAAAGGCCTATGGTGAAAAAGGAAATATCTTCCGTTAAAAACTGGAGGGAAGCTTTCTGAGAAACTGCTTTGTGTTCTGTTAATTCATCTCACAGAGTTACAGCGTTCCCCTCCAGAAGCCTTTCGCTAGACAGTTCTTGTGGAATGTGCGAAGTGATATTTGAAAGTCCATAGAGGGCTCTGGTGAAAAAGGAAATATCTTCAGTTAAAAACTGGAAAGAAGCTGTCTAAGAAACTGCTATGAGTTCTGTTAATTCATCTCACAGAGTTACAGAATTACCCTCAAGAAGTCTTTCACAAAGACTGTTCTTGTGGAATTTGGAAAGTGATATCTGGAAGCTCATAGAGGGCTATGCTGAAAAAGGAAATATCTTCCGTTAAAAACAGGAAAGATGCTCTCTGAGAAATTGCTTTGTGTCCCGTTATTTCATCTCAGAGTTACAGCTTTCCCCTCAAGAAGCCTTTCGCTAAGACTCTTCTTGTGGAATATGAAAAGTGATATTTGGAAGACTTTAGAGGGCAAAGGTGAAAAAGGAAAAATCTTCCGTAAAAAACTGGAAAGAAGCTTTCTGAGAAACTGCATTGTGTTCTGTTATTTCATCTCACAGAATTACAGCTTTCCCTTCAAGAAGCCCTTCGCTAAGGCTGTTCTTGTTGAATTTGGAAGGTGATATTTGGAAGCCCATAGAGGCCTATGGTGAAAAATGAAATATCTCCAGTTAAAAACTGGAATGAAGCTTTCTGAGAAACTGCTTTGTGTTCTGTTAGTCCATCTCACAGAGTTAGAACTTTCCCCTCAAGAAGCCTTTCTCTAAGACTGTTCTTGTTGAATTTGCAAAGTGATATTTGGAAGCCCCTAGAGGTCTATGGTGAAAAAGGAAATATCTTCAGTTAAAAACTGGAAAGAAACTTCTGAGAAACTGCTTTGTGTTCTGTTAATTCATCTCACAGCGTTACTGCTTTCCCCTCAAGAAGCCTTTCGGTAAGACTGTTCTTGTGGAATTTACAAACTGATATTTGGAAGCCCTTAGAGGGCTAGGGTGAAAAAGGAAATATCTTCCTTTAAAAACTGGAAAGAAGCTGTCTGAGAAACTGCTTTGTGTTCTGTTGATTCACCTAACAGAGTTACAGCCTTCCCTTCAAGAAGCCGTTCGCTAAGGCTGTTCTTGTGGAATTTACAAAGTGATATTTGGAAGCCCATAGAGCGCTATGGGGAAAAAGGAAATATCTTCAGCTAAAATCTGAAAAGAAGCTTTCTGAGAAACTGCTTTGTGTCCTCTTAATTCATGTTACAGTGTTACAGCTTTCCCCTCAAGAAGCCTTTCGCTAAGACTGTTCATGTGGAATTTGGAATGTGATAAATAGAACCCCTAGAGGGCTTTGGTGAAAAAGGGAATATCTTCCGTTAAAAACTGGAAAGAAGCATTCTGAGAAACTGCTTTGTGTTCTGTTAATTCATCTCACAGAGTTACAGCTTTCCCCTCAAGAAATCTTTCGCTAAGACTGTTCATGTGGATTTTGGAAAATGATATTTAGTAGCCAATAGAGGGCTACGGTGAAAAAGGAAATATCTTCCGTTAAAAAGTGGATAGAAGCTTTCTTAGAGACTGCTTTGTGTTCTGCTAATTCATCTCACAGAATTACAGCTTTCTACTCATGAAGTCTTTGGCTAAGACTGTTCCTGCGGGATTTGCAAAGTGATATTTGGAAGCCCATAGAGGGCTATGGTGAAAAAGGACATATCTTCCGTTAAAAACTGGATAGAAACTTTCTAAGAAACTGCTTTGTGTTCTGTTAATTCATCTCACAGAGTTACAGCTTTCCGCTAAATAAGAATTTCGCTAAGACTGTTATTGTGGAATTTGCAAAGTGATATTTGGAAGCCCATAGAGGGCTATGGTGAAAAAGGAAATAACTTCCGTTAAAAACTGGAAAGAGGCATTCTGAGAAACTCCTTTGTGTTCTCTTAATTCATCTCACAGAGTTACACCTTTCCTCTCAAGAAGCCTTTCCTTAAGACAGTTTTTGTGGAAATTGCAAAGGGATACTTAGAAGCCCATAGAGGGCTACGGTGAAAAAAGAAATATCCTAAGACAAAAACTGAAAAGAATCTGTCTTCGATACTACTTTGTGCTCTGTTAATTCATGTCACAGAGTTAGAGCTTTCCCCTACAGAAGACTTTCGCTAAGACTGTTCTTGTGGAATTTCCAAAGTGATATTTGGAAGCCCATAGAGTACTATGGTGAAAAAGGAAATATCTTCCGCTAAAAACTGGAAAGAAGCTTTCTGAGAAACTGCATTGTGTTCTGTTAATTCATCTCACACAGTTACAGCTTTCCCCTCAAGAAGCCTTTCCCTAAGACTGTTCTTGTGGAACTTGCAGAGTGATATTTGGAAGCCCATACAGGGCTATGGTGAAAAAGGAAATATCTTCAGTTAAAAACTGTATAGAAGTTTTCTGAGAAACTGTTTCGTGTACTGTTAATTCACCTCACAGAGTTGCAGCTTTTCCCTCAAGAAACCTTTCGCTAAGACTGTTCTTGTGGAATTTGCTAAGTGATATTTGGAAGCCCATAGAGGCCTATGGTGAAAAAGGAAATATCTTCCGTTAAAAACTGGAGGGAAGCTTTCTGAGAAACTGCTTTGTGTTCTGTTAATTCATCTCACACAGTTACAGCTTTCCCCTCAAGAAGCCTTTCCCTAAGACTGTTCTTGTGGAACTTGCAGAGTGATATTTGGAAGCCCATACAGGGCTATGGTGAAAAAGGAAATATCTTCAGTTAAAAACTGTATAGACGTTTTCTGAGAAACTGTTTCGTGTACTGTTAATTCACCTCACAGAGTTGCAGCTTTTCCCTCAAGAAACCTTTCGCTAAGACTGTTCTTGTGGAATTTGCTAAGTGATATTTGGAAGCCCATAGAGGCCTATGGTGAAAAAGGAAATATCTTCCGTTAAAAACTGGAGGGAAGCTTTCTGAGAAACTGCTTTGTGTTCTGTTAATTCATCTCACAGAGTTACAGCTTTCCCCTCCAGAAGCCTTTCGCTAGACAGTTCTTGTGGAATGTGCGAAGTGATATTTGAAAGTCCATAGAGGGCTCTGGTGAGAAAGGAAATATCTTCAGTTAAAAACTGGAAAGAAGATTTCTGAGAAACTGCTTTGTGTTCTGTTATTTCATCTCACAGATTTACTGCTTTCCCCTCAAGAAGCCTTTCGTTAAGTCTTTTCTTGTGGAATTTGCAAAGTGATATTTGTAAGCCCATAGAGGGCTTTGGTGAAAAAGGAAATATCTTCAGTTAAAAACTGGAAAGAAGCTGTCTAAGAAACTGCTATGAGTTCTGTTAATTCATCTCACAGAGTTACAGCATTACCCTCAAGAAGTCTTTCACAAAGACTGTTCTTGTGGAATTTGGAAAGTGATATCTGGAAGCTCATAGAGGGCTATGCTGAAAAAGGAAATATCTTCCGTTAAAAACAGGAAAGATGCTCTCTGAGAAATTGCTTTGTGTCCCGTTATTTCATCTCAGAGTTACAGCTTTCCCCTCAAGAAGCCTTTCGCTAAGACTCTTCTTGTGGAATATGAAAAGTGATATTTGGAAGACTTTAGAGGGCAAAGGTGAAAAAGGAAATATCTTCCGTAAAAAACTGGAAAGAAGCTTTCTGAGAAACTGCATTGTGTTCTGTTAATTCATCTCACAGAATTACAGCTTTCCCTTCAAGAAGCCCTTCGCTAAGGCTGTTCTTGTTGAACTTGGAAGGTGATATTTGGAAGCCCATAGAGGCCTATGGTGAAAAATGAAATATCTCCAGTTAAAAACTGGAATGAAGCTTTCTGAGAAACTGCTTTGTGTTCTGTTAGTCCATCTCACAGAGTTAGAACTTTCCCCTCAAGAAGCCTTTCTCTAAGACTGTTCTTGTTGAATTTGCAAAGTGATATTTGGAAGCCCCTAGAGGGCTATGGTGAAAAAGGAAATATCTTCAGTTAAAAACTGGAAAGAAACTTCTGAGAAACTGCTTTGTGTTCTGTTAATTCATCTCACAGCGTTACTGCTTTCCCCTCAAGAAGCCTTTCGGTAAGACTGTTCTTGTGGAATTTACAAACTGATATTTGGAAGCCCTTAGAGGGCTAGGGTGAAAAAGGAAATATCTTCCTTTAAAAACTGGAAAGAAGCTGTCTGAGAAACTGCTTTGTGTTCTGTTGATTCACCTAACAGAGTTACAGCTTACCCTTCAAGAAGCCGTTCGCTAAGGCTGTTCTTGTGGGATTTACAAAGTGATATTTGGAAGCCCATAGAGCGCTATGGGGAAAAAGGAAATATCTTCAGCTAAAAACTGAAAAGAAGCTTTCTGAGAAACTGCTTTGTGTCCTCTTAATTCATGTTACAGTGTTACAGCTTTCCCCTCAAGAAGCCTTTCGCTAAGACAGTTCTTGTGGATTTTGCAAAGTGATATTTGGAAGCCCATAGAGGGCTATGTTGAAAAAGGAAATATCTTCCGATAAAAACTGGAAAAAAGATTTCTGAGAAACTACTTTTTGTTCTGTTAATTCATCTCAGAGAGTTACAGCTTTCCCTTCAAGAAGTCTTTCGCTAAGTCTGTTACTGTGTAATTGGCAAAGTGATATTTGGAAGCCTTTAGAGGGCTATGGTGAAGAAGCAAATATCTTCCGTTAAAAACTGGAAAGAATCTTTCTGAGGAACTGCTTTGTGTTCTGTTAATTCATCTCACAGAGTTACAGCTTTACCTCAACAAGCCTTTCGCTACGGCTGTTTTTGTGGAGTTTGGAAAGTGATATTTGGAAGCCCATAGGGGGCTATGGTGAGAAAGGAAATATCTTCAGTTAAAAACTGGAAAGAAGCTCTCTGAGAAACTGCTTTGTGTTCTGTTAATTCATCTCACCGAGTTACAGCTTTCCCCTCAAGAAGCCTTTCGCTAAGACTCTTCTTGTGGAATTTGAAAAGTGATATTTTGAAACCCATAGAAGGCTATGGTGAAAAAGGAAATATCTTCCATTGAAAAGTGGAAAGAAGCTTTCTGAGAAACTGCATTGTGTTCTGTTAATTCATCTCACAGAATTACAGCTTTCCCTTCAAGAAGCCCTTCGCTAAGGCTGTTCTTGTTGAATTTGGAAGGTGATATTTGGAAGCCCATAGAGGCCTATGGTGAAAAATGAAATATCTCCAGTTAAAAACTGGAATGAAGCTTTCTGAGAAACTGCTTTGTGTTCTGTTAGTCCATCTCACAGAGTTAGAACTTTCCCCTCAAGAAGCCTTTCTCTAAGACTGTTCTTGTTGAATTTGCAAAGTGATATTTGGAAGCCCCTAGAGGGCTATGGTGAAAAAGGAAATATCTTCAGTTAAAAACTGGAAAGAAACTTCTGAGAAACTGCTTTGTGTTCTGTTAATTCATCTCACAGCGTTACTGCTTTCCCCTCAAGAAGCCTTTCGGTAAGACTGTTCTTGTGGAATTTACAAACTGATATTTGGAAGCCCTTAGAGGGCTAGGGTGAAAAAGGAAATATCTTCCTTTAAAAACTGGAAAGAAGCTGTCTGAGAAACTGCTTTGTGTTCTGTTGATTCACCTAACAGAGTTACAGCTTTCCCTTCAAGAAGCCGTTCGCTAAGGCTGTTCTTGTGGAATTTACAAAGTGATATTTGGAAGCCCATAGAGCGCTATGGGGAAAAAGGAAATATCTTCAGCTAAAAACTGAAAAGAAGCTTTCTGAGAAACTGCTTTGTGTCCTCTTAATTCATGTTACAGTGTTACAGCTTTCCCCTCAAGAAGCCTTTCGCTAAGACTGTTCATGTGGAATTTGGAATGTGATAAATAGAACCCCTAGAGGGCTTTGGTGAAAAAGGGAATATCTTCCGTTAAAAACTGGAAAGAAGCATTCTGAGAAACTGCTTTGTGTTCTGTTAATTCATCTCACAGAGTTACAGCTTTCCCCTCAAGAAATCTTTCGCTAAGACTGTTCATGTGGATTTTGGAAAATGATATTTAGTAGCCAATAGAGGGCTACGGTGAAAAAGGAAATATCTTCCGTTAAAAAGTGGATAGAAGCTTTCTTAGAGACTGCTTTGTGTTCTGCTAATTCATCTCACAGAATTACAGCTTTCTACTCATGAAGTCTTTGGCTAAGACTGTTCCTGCGGGATTTGCAAAGTGATATTTGGAAGCCCATAGAGGGCTATGGTGAAAAAGGACATATCTTCCGTTAAAAACTGGATAGAAACTTTCTAAGAAACTGCTTTGTGTTCTGTTAATTCATCTCACAGAGTTACAGCTTTCCGCTAAATAAGAATTTCGCTAAGACTGTTATTGTGGAATTTGCAAAGTGATATTTGGAAGCCCATAGAGGGCTATGGTGAAAAAGGAAATAACTTCCGTTAAAAACTGGAAAGAGGCATTCTGAGAAACTCCTTTGTGTTCTCTTAATTCATCTCACAGAGTTACACCTTTCCTCTCAAGAAGCCTTTCCTTAAGACAGTTTTTGTGGAAATTGCAAAGGGATACTTAGAAGCCCATAGAGGGCTACGGTGAAAAAAGAAATATCCTAAGACAAAAACTGAAAAGAATCTGTCTTCGATACTACTTTGTGCTCTGTTAATTCATGTCACAGAGTTAGAGCTTTCCCCTACAGAAGACTTTCGCTAAGACTGTTCTTGTGGAATTTCCAAAGTGATATTTGGAATCCCTTAGAGTACTATGGTGAAAAAGGAAATATCTTCCGCTAAAAACTGGAAAGAAGCTTTCTGAGAAACTGGTTTGTGTTCTGTTAATTCATCTCACACAGTTACAGCTTTCCCCTCAAGAAGCCTTTCCCTAAGACTGTTCTTGTGGAACTTGCAGAGTGATATTTGGAAGCCCATACAGGGCTATGGTGAAAAAGGAAATATCTTCAGTTAAAAACTGTATAGAAGTTTTCTGAGAAACTGTTTCGTGTACTGTTAATTCACCTCACAGAGTTGCAGCTTTTCCCTCAAGAAACCTTTCGCTAAGACTGTTCTTGTGGAATTTGCTAAGTGATATTTGGAAGCCCATAGAGTACTATGGTGAAAAAGGAAATATCTTCCGTTAAAAACTGGAGGGAAGCTTTCTGAGAAACTGCTTTGTGTTCTGTTAATTCATCTCACACAGTTACAGCTTTCCCCTCAAGAAGCCTTTCCCTAAGACTGTTCTTGTGGAACTTGCAGAGTGATATTTGGAAGCCCATACAGGGCTATGGTGAAAAAGGAAATATCTTCAGTTAAAAACTGTATAGACGTTTTCTGAGAAACTGTTTCGTGTACTGTTAATTCACCTCACAGAGTTGCAGCTTTTCCCTCAAGAAACCTTTCGCTAAGACTGTTCTTGTGGAATTTGCTAAGTGATATTTGTAAGCCCATAGAGGCCTATGGTGAAAAAGGAAATATCTTCCGTTAAAAACTGGAGGGAAGCTTTCTGAGATACTGCTTTGTGTTCTGTTAATTCATCTCACAGAGTTACAGCTTTCCCCTCCAGAAGCCTTTCGCTAGACAGTTCTTGTGGAATGTGCGAAGTGATATTTGAAAGTCCATAGAGGGCTCTGGTGAAAAAGGAAATATCTTCAGTTAAAAACTGGAAAGAAGATTTCTGAGAAACTGCTTTGTGTTCTGTTTTTTCATCTCACAGATTTACTGCTTTCCCCTCAAGAAGCCTTTCGTTAAGTCTTTTCTTGTGGAATTTGCAAAGTGATATTTGTAAGCCCATAGAGGGCTTTGGTGAAAAAGGAAATATCTTCCGTTAAAAACTGGAAAGAAGCTGTCTAAGAAACTGCTATGAGTTCTGTTAATTCATCTCACAGAGTTACAGCATTACCCTCAAGAAGTCTTTCACAAAGACTGTTCTTGTGGAATTTGGAAAGTGATATTTGGAAGCTCATAGAGGGCTATGCTGAAAAAGGAAATATCTTCCGTTAAAAACAGGAAAGATGCTCTCTGAGAAATTGCTTTGTGTCCCGTTATTTCATCTCAGAGTTACAGCTTTCCCCTCAAGAAGTCTTTCGCTAAGACTGTTCTTGTGGAATATGAAAAGTGATATTTGGAAGACTTTAGAGGGCAAAGGTGAAAAAGGAAATATCTTCCGTAAAAAACTGGAAAGAAGCTTTCTGAGAAACTGCATTGTGTTCTGTTAATTCATCTCACAGAATTACAGCTTTCCCTTCAAGAAGCCCTTCGCTAAGGCTGTTCTTGTTGAACTTGGAAGGTGATATTTGGAAGCCCATAGAGGCCTATGGTGAAAAATGAAATATCTCCAGTTAAAAACTGGAATGAAGCTTTCTGAGAAACTGCTTTGTGTTCTGTTAGTCCATCTCACAGAGTTAGAACTTTCCCCTCAAGAAGCCTTTCTCTAAGACTGTTCTTGTTGAATTTGCAAAGTGATATTTGGAAGCCCCTAGAGGGCTATGGTGAAAAAGGAAATATCTTCAGTTAAAAACTGGAAAGAAACTTCTGAGAAACTGCTTTGTGTTCTGTTAATTCATCTCACAGCGTTACTGCTTTCCCCTCAAGAAGCCTTTCGGTAAGACTGTTCTTGTGGAATTTACAAACTGATATTTGGAAGCCCTTAGAGGGCTAGGGTGAAAAAGGAAATATCTTCCTTTAAAAACTGGAAAGAAGCTGTCTGAGAAACTGCTTTGTGTTCCGTTGATTCACCTAACAGAGTTACAGCTTACCCTTCAAGAAGCCGTTCGCTAAGGCTGTTCTTGTGGAATTTACAAAGTGATATTTGGAAGCCCATAGAGCGCTATGGGGAAAAAGGAAATATCTTCAGCTAAAAACTGAAAAGAAGCTTTCTGAGAAACTGCTTTGTGTCCTCTTAATTCATGTTACAGTGTTACAGCTTTCCCCTCAAGAAGCCTTTCGCTAAGACAGTTCTTGTGGATTTTGCAAAGTGATATTTGGAAGCCCATAGAGGGCTATGTTGAAAAAGGAAATATCTTCCGATAAAAACTGGAAAAAAGATTTCTGAGAAACTACTTTTTGTTCTGTTAATTCATCTCAGAGAGTTACAGCTTTCCCTTCAAGAAGTCTTTCGCTAAGTCTGTTACTGTGTAATTGGCAAAGTGATATTTGGAAGCCTTTAGAGGGCTATGGTGAAGAAGCAAATATCTTCCGTTAAAAACTGGAAAGAATCTTTCTGAGGAACTGCTTTGTGTTCTGTTAATTCATCTCACAGAGTTACAGCTTTACCTCAACAAGCCTTTCGCTACGGCTGTTTTTGTGGAGTTTGGAAAGTGATATTTGGAAGCCCATAGGGGGCTATGGTGAGAAAGGAAATATCTTCAGTTAAAAACTGGAAAGAAGCTCTCTGAGAAACTGCTTTGTGTTCTGTTAATTCATCTCACCGAGTTACAGCTTTCCCCTCAAGAAGCCTTTCGCTAAGACTCTTCTTGTGGAATTTGAAAAGTGATATTTTGAAACCCATAGAAGGCTATGGTGAAAAAGGAAATATCTTCCATTGAAAAGTGGAAAGAAGCTTTCTGAGAAACTGCATTGTGTTCTGTTAATTCATCTCACAGAATTACAGCTTTCCCTTCAAGAAGCCCTTCGCTAAGGCTGTTCTTGTTGAATTTGGAAGGTGATATTTGGAAGCCCATAGAGGCCTATGGTGAAAAATGAAATATCTCCAGTTAAAAACTGGAATGAAGCTTTCTGAGAAACTGCTTTGTGTTCTGTTAGTCCATCTCACAGAGTTAGAACTTTCCCCTCAAGAAGCCTTTCTCTAAGACTGTTCTTGTTGAATTTGCAAAGTGATATTTGGAAGCCCCTAGAGGGCTATGGTGAAAAAGGAAATATCTTCAGTTAAAAACTGGAAAGAAACTTCTGAGAAACTGCTTTGTGTTCTGTTAATTCATCTCACAGCGTTACTGCTTTCCCCTCAAGAAGCCTTTCGGTAAGACTGTTCTTGTGGAATTTACAAACTGATATTTGGAAGCCCTTAGAGGGCTAGGGTGAAAAAGGAAATATCTTCCTTTAAAAACTGGAAAGAAGCTGTCTGAGAAACTGCTTTGTGTTCTGTTGATTCACCTAACAGAGTTACAGCTTTCCCTTCAAGAAGCCGTTCGCTAAGGCTGTTCTTGTGGAATTTACAAAGTGATATTTGGAAGCCCATAGAGGGCTATGGGGAAAAAGGAAATATCTTCAGCTAAAAACTGAAAAGAAGCTTTCTGAGAAACTGCTTTGTGTCCTCTTAATTCATGTTACAGTGTTACAGCTTTCCCCTCAAGAAGCCTTTCGCTAAGACTGTTCATGTGGAATTTGGAATGTGATAAATAGAACCCCTAGAGGGCTTTGGTGAAAAAGGGAATATCTTCCGTTAAAAACTGGAAAGAAGCATTCTGAGAAACTGCTTTGTGTTCTGTTAATTCATCTCACAGAGTTACAGCTTTCCCCTCAAGAAATCTTTCGCTAAGACTGTTCATGTGGATTTTGGAAAATGATATTTAGTAGCCAATAGAGGGCTACGGTGAAAAAGGAAATATCTTCCGTTAAAAAGTGGATAGAAGCTTTCTTAGAGACTGCTTTGTGTTCTGCTAATTCATCTCACAGAATTACAGCTTTCTACTCATGAAGTCTTTGGCTAAGACTGTTCCTGCGGGATTTGCAAAGTGATATTTGGAAGCCCATAGAGGGCTATGGTGAAAAAGGACATATCTTCCGTTAAAAACTGGATAGAAACTTTCTAAGAAACTGCTTTGTGTTCTGTTAATTCATCTCACAGAGTTACAGCTTTCCGCTAAATAAGAATTTCGCTAAGACTGTTATTGTGGAATTTGCAAAGTGATATTTGGAAGCCCATAGAGGGCTATGGTGAAAAAGGAAATAACTTCCGTTAAAAACTGGAAAGAGGCATTCTGAGAAACTCCTTTGTGTTCTCTTAATTCATCTCACAGAGTTACACCTTTCCTCTCAAGAAGCCTTTCCTTAAGACAGTTTTTGTGGAAATTGCAAAGGGATACTTAGAAGCCCATAGAGGGCTACGGTGAAAAAAGAAATATCCTAAGACAAAAACTGAAAAGAATCTGTCTTCGATACTACTTTGTGCTCTGTTAATTCATGTCACAGAGTTAGAGCTTTCCCCTACAGAAGACTTTCGCTAAGACTGTTCTTGTGGAATTTCCAAAGTGATATTTGGAAGCCCATAGAGTACTATGGTGAAAAAGGAAATATCTTCCGCTAAAAACTGGAAAGAAGCTTTCTGAGAAACTGCATTGTGTTCTGTTAATTCATCTCACACAGTTACAGCTTTCCCCTCAAGAAGCCTTTCCCTAAGACTGTTCTTGTGGAACTTGCAGAGTGATATTTGGAAGCCCATACAGGGCTATGGTGAAAAAGGAAATATCTTCAGTTAAAAACTGTATAGAAGTTTTCTGAGAAACTGTTTCGTGTACTGTTAATTCACCTCACAGAGTTGCAGCTTTTCCCTCAAGAAACCTTTCGCTAAGACTGTTCTTGTGGAATTTGCTAAGTGATATTTGGAAGCCCATAGAGGCCTATGGTGAAAAAGGAAATATCTTCCGTTAAAAACTGGAGGGAAGCTTTCTGAGAAACTGGTTTGTGTTCTGTTAATTCATCTCACACAGTTACAGCTTTCCCCTCAAGAAGCCTTTCCCTAAGACTGTTCTTGTGGAACTTGCAGAGTGATATTTGGAAGCCCATACAGGGCTATGGTGAAAAAGGAAATATCTTCAGTTAAAAACTGTATAGACGTTTTCTGAGAAACTGTTTCGTGTACTGTTAATTCACCTCACAGAGTTGCAGCTTTTCCCTCAAGAAACCTTTCGCTAAGACTGTTCTTGTGGAATTTGCTAAGTGATATTTGGAAGCCCATAGAGGCCTATGGTGAAAAAGGAAATATCTTCCGTTAAAAACTGGAGGGAAGCTTTCTGAGAAACTGCTTTGTGTTCTGTTAATTCATCTCACAGAGTTACAGCTTTCCCCTCCAGAAGCCTTTCGCTAGACAGTTCTTGTGGAATGTGCGAAGTGATATTTGAAAGTCCATAGAGGGCTCTGGTGAAAAAGGAAATATCTTCAGTTAAAAACTGGAAAGAAGATTTCTGAGAAACTGCTTTGTGTTCTGTTATTTCATCTCACAGATTTACTGCTTTCCCCTCAAGAAGCCTTTCGTTAAGTCTTTTCTTGTGGAATTTGCCAAGTGATATTTGTAAGCCCATAGAGGGCTTTGGTGAAAAAGGAAATATCTTCCGTTAAAAACTGGAAAAAAGCTGTCTAAGAAACTGCTATGAGTTCTGTTAATTCATCTCACAGAGTTACAGCATTACCCTCAAGAAGTCTTTCACAAAGACTGTTCTTGTGGAATTTGGAAAGTGATATCTGGAAGCTCATAGAGGGCTATGCTGAAAAAGGAAATATCTTCCGTTAAAAACAGGAAAGATGCTCTCTGAGAAATTGCTTTGTGTCCCGTTATTTCATCTCAGAGTTACAGCTTTCCCCTCAAGAAGTCTTTCGCTAAGACTGTTCTTGTGGAATATGAAAAGTGATATTTGGAAGACTTTAGAGGGCAAAGGTGAAAAAGGAAATATCTTCCGTAAAAAACTGGAAAGAAGCTTTCTGAGAAACTGCATTGTGTTCTGTTAATTCATCTCACAGAATTACAGCTTTCCCTTCAAGAAGCCCTTCGCTAAGGCTGTTCTTGTTGAACTTGGAAGGTGATATTTGGAAGCCCATAGAGGCCTATGGTGAAAAATGAAATATCTCCAGTTAAAAACTGGAATGAAGCTTTCTGAGAAACTGCTTTGTGTTCTGTTAGTCCATCTCACAGAGTTAGAACTTTCCCCTCAAGAAGCCTTTCTCTAAGACTGTTCTTGTTGAATTTGCAAAGTGATATTTGGAAGCCCCTAGAGGGCTATGGTGAAAAAGGAAATATCTTCAGTTAAAAACTGGAAAGAAACTTCTGAGAAACTGCTTTGTGTTCTGTTAATTCATCTCACAGCGTTACTGCTTTCCCCTCAAGAAGCCTTTCGGTAAGACTGTTCTTGTGGAATTTACAAACTGATATTTGGAAGCCCTTAGAGGGCTAGGGTGAAAAAGGAAATATCTTCCTTTAAAAACTGGAAAGAAGCTGTCTGAGAAACTGCTTTGTGTTCTGTTGATTCACCTAACAGAGTTACAGCTTTCCCTTCAAGAAGCCGTTCGCTAAGGCTGTTCTTGTGGAATTTACAAAGTGATATTTGGAAGCCCATAGAGGGCTATGGGGAAAAAGGAAATATCTTCAGCTAAAAACTGAAAAGAAGCTTTCTGAGAAACTGCTTTGTGTCCTCTTAATTCATGTTACAGTGTTACAGCTTTCCCCTCAAGAAGCCTTTCGCTAAGACAGTTCTTGTGGATTTTGCAAAGTGATATTTGGAAGCCCATAGTGGGCTATGTTGAAAAAGGAAATATCTTCCGATAAAAACTGGAAAAAAGATTTCTGAGAAACTACTTTTTGTTCTGTTAATTCATCTCAGAGAGTTACAGCTTTCCCTTCAAGAAGTCTTTCGCTAAGTCTGTTACTGTGTAATTGGCAAAGTGATATTTGGAAGCCTTTAGAGGGCTATGGTGAAGAAGCAAATATCTTCCGTTAAAAACTGGAAAGAATCTTTCTGAGAAACTGCTTTGTGTTCTGTTAATTCATCTCACAGAGTTACAGCTTTACCTCAACAAGCCTTTCGCTACGGCTGTTTTTGTGGAGTTTGGAAAGTGATATTTGGAAGCCCATAGGGGGCTATGGTGAGAAAGGAAATATCTTCAGTTAAAAACTGGAAAGAAGCTCTCTGAGAAACTGCTTTGTGTTCTGTTAATTCATCTCACCGAGTTACAGCTTTCCCCTCAAGAAGCCTTTCGCTAAGACTCTTCTTGTGGAATTTGAAAAGTGATATTTTGAAACCCATAGAAGGCTATGGTGAAAAAGGAAATATCTTCCATTGAAAAGTGGAAAGAAGCTTTCTGAGAAACTGCATTGTGTTCTGTTAATTCATCTCACAGAATTACAGCTTTCCCTTCAAGAAGCCCTTCGCTAAGGCTGTTCTTGTTGAATTTGGAAGGTGATATTTGGAAGCCCATAGAGGCCTATGGTGAAAAATGAAATATCTCCAGTTAAAAACTGGAATGAAGCTTTCTGAGAAACTGCTTTGTGTTCTGTTAGTCCATCTCACAGAGTTAGAACTTTCCCCTCAAGAAGCCTTTCTCTAAGACTGTTCTTGTTGAATTTGCAAAGTGATATTTGGAAGCCCCTAGAGGGCTATGGTGAAAAAGGAAATATCTTCAGTTAAAAACTGGAAAGAAACTTCTGAGAAACTGCTTTGTGTTCTGTTAATTCATCTCACAGCGTTACTGCTTTCCCCTCAAGAAGCCTTTCGGTAAGACTGTTCTTGTGGAATTTACAAACTGATATTTGGAAGCCCTTAGAGGGCTAGGGTGAAAAAGGAAATATCTTCCTTTAAAAACTGGAAAGAAGCTGTCTGAGAAACTGCTTTGTGTTCTGTTGATTCACCTAACAGAGTTACAGCTTTCCCTTCAAGAAGCCGTTCGCTAAGGCTGTTCTTGTGGAATTTACAAAGTGATATTTGGAAGCCCATAGAGCGCTATGGGGAAAAAGGAAATATCTTCAGCTAAAAACTGAAAAGAAGCTTTCTGAGAAACTGCTTTGTGTCCTCTTAATTCATGTTACAGTGTTACAGCTTTCCCCTCAAGAAGCCTTTCGCTAAGACTGTTCATGTGGAATTTGGAATGTGATAAATAGAACCCCTAGAGGGCTTTGGTGAAAAAGGGAATATCTTCCGTTAAAAACTGGAAAGAAGCATTCTGAGAAACTGCTTTGTGTTCTGTTAATTCATCTCACAGAGTTACAGCTTTCCCCTCAAGAAATCTTTCGCTAAGACTGTTCATGTGGATTTTGGAAAATGATATTTAGTAGCCAATAGAGGGCTACGGTGAAAAAGGAAATATCTTCCGTTAAAAAGTGGATAGAAGCTTTCTTAGAGACTGCTTTGTGTTCTGCTAATTCATCTCACAGAATTACAGCTTTCTACTCATGAAGTCTTTGGCTAAGACTGTTCCTGCGGGATTTGCAAAGTGATATTTGGAAGCCCATAGAGGGCTATGGTGAAAAAGGACATATCTTCCGTTAAAAACTGGATAGAAACTTTCTAAGAAACTGCTTTGTGTTCTGTTAATTCATCTCACAGAGTTACAGCTTTCCGCTAAATAAGAATTTCGCTAAGACTGTTATTGTGGAATTTGCAAAGTGATATTTGGAAGCCCATAGAGGGCTATGGTGAAAAAGGAAATAACTTCCGTTAAAAACTGGAAAGAGGCATTCTGAGAAACTCCTTTGTGTTCTCTTAATTCATCTCAGAGAGTTACACCTTTCCTCTCAAGAAGCCTTTCCTTAAGACAGTTTTTATGGAAATTGCAAAGGGATACTTAGAAGCCCATAGAGGGCTACGGTGAAAAAAGAAATATCCTAAGACAAAAACTGAAAAGAATCTGTCTTCGATACTACTCTGTGCTCTGTTAATTCATGTCACAGAGTTAGAGCTTTCCCCTACAGAAGACTTTCGCTAAGACTGTTCTTGTGGAATTTCCAAAGTGATATTTGGAATCCCATAGAGTACTATGGTGAAAAAGGAAATATCTTCCGCTAAAAACTGGAAAGAAGCTTTCTGAGAAACTGGTTTGTGTTCTGTTAATTCATCTCACACAGTTACAGCTTTCCCCTCAAGAAGCCTTTCCCTAAGACTGTTCTTGTGGAACTTGCAGAGTGATATTTGGAAGCCCATACAGGGCTATGGTGAAAAAGGAAATATCTTCAGTTAAAAACTGTATAGAAGTTTTCTGAGAAACTGTTTCGTGTACTGTTAATTCACCTCACAGAGTTGCAGCTTTTCCCTCAAGAAACCTTTCGCTAAGACTGTTCTTGTGGAATTTGCTAAGTGATATTTGGAAGCCCATAGAGTACTATGGTGAAAAAGGAAATATCTTCCGTTAAAAACTGGAGGGAAGCTTTCTGAGAAACTGCTTTGTGTTCTGTTAATTCATCTCACACAGTTACAGCTTTCCCCTCAAGAAGCCTTTCCCTAAGACTGTTCTTGTGGAACTTGCAGAGTGATATTTGGAAGCCCATACAGGGCTATGGTGAAAAAGGAAATATCTTCAGTTAAAAACTGTATAGACGTTTTCTGAGAAACTGTTTCGTGTACTGTTAATTCACCTCACAGAGTTGCAGCTTTTCCCTCAAGAAACCTTTCGCTAAGACTGTTCTTGTGGAATTTGCTAAGTGATATTTGTAAGCCCATAGAGGCCTATGGTGAAAAAGGAAATATCTTCCGTTAAAAACTGGAGGGAAGCTTTCTGAGAAACTGCTTTGTGTTCTGTTAATTCATCTCACAGAGTTACAGCTTTCCCCTCCAGAAGCCTTTCGCTAGACAGTTCTTGTGGAATGTGCGAAGTGATATTTGAAAGTCCATAGAGGGCTCTGGTGAAAAAGGAAATATCTTCAGTTAAAAACTGGAAAGAAGATTTCTGAGAAACTGCTTTGTGTTCTGTTATTTCATCTCACAGATTTACTGCTTTCCCCTCAAGAAGCCTTTCGTTAAGTCTTTTCTTGTGGAATTTGCAAAGTGATATTTGTAAGCCCATAGAGGGCTTTGGTGAAAAAGGAAATATCTTCCGTTAAAAACTGGAAAGAAGCTGTCTAAGAAACTGCTATGAGTTCTGTTAATTCATCTCACAGAGTTACAGCATTACCCTCAAGAAGTCTTTCACAAAGACTGTTCTTGTGGAATTTGGAAAGTGATATTTGGAAGCTCATAGAGGGCTATGCTGAAAAAGGAAATATCTTCCGTTAAAAACAGGAAAGATGCTCTCTGAGAAATTGCTTTGTGTCCCGTTATTTCATCTCAGAGTTACAGCTTTCCCCTCAAGAAGTCTTTCGATAAGACTGTTCTTGTGGAATATGAAAAGTGATATTTGGAAGACTTTAGAGGGCAAAGGTGAAAAAGGAAATATCTTCCGTAAAAAACTGGAAAGAAGCATTCTGAGAAACTGCATTGTGTTCTGTTAATTCATCTCACAGAATTACAGCTTTCCCTTCAAGAAGCCCTTCGCTAAGGCTGTTCTTGTTGAACTTGGAAGGTGATATTTGGAAGCCCATAGAGGCCTATGGTGAAAAATGAAATATCTCCAGTTAAAAACTGGAATGAAGCTTTCTGAGAAACTGCTTTGTGTTCTGTTAGTCCATCTCACAGAGTTAGAACTTTCCCCTCAAGAAGCCTTTCTCTAAGACTGTTCTTGTTGAATTTGCAAAGTGATATTTGGAAGTCCCTAGAGGGCTATGGTGAAAAAGGAAATATCTTCAGTTAAAAACTGGAAAGAAACTTCTGAGAAACTGCTTTGTGTTCTGTTAATTCATCTCACAGCGTTACTGCTTTCCCCTCAAGAAGCCTTTCGGTAAGACTGTTCTTGTGGAATTTACAAACTGATATTTGGAAGCCCTTAGAGGGCTAGGGTGAAAAAGGAAATATCTTCCTTTAAAAACTGGAAAGAAGCTGTCTGAGAAACTGCTTTGTGTTCTGTTGATTCACCTAACAGAGTTACAGCTTACCCTTCAAGAAGCCGTTCGCTAAGGCTGTTCTTGTGGGATTTACAAAGTGATATTTGGAAGCCCATAGAGCGCTATGGGGAAAAAGGAAATATCTTCAGCTAAAAACTGAAAAGAAGCTTTCTGAGAAACTGCTTTGTGTCCTCTTAATTCATGTTACAGTGTTACAGCTTTCCCCTCAAGAAGCCTTTCGCTAAGACAGTTCTTGTGGATTTTGCAAAGTGATATTTGGAAGCCCATAGAGGGCTATGTTGAAAAAGGAAATATCTTCCGATAAAAACTGGAAAAAAGATTTCTGAGAAACTACTTTTTGTTCTGTTAATTCATCTCAGAGAGTTACAGCTTTCCCTTCAAGAAGTCTTTCGCTAAGTCTGTTACTGTGTAATTGGCAAAGTGATATTTGGAAGCCTTTAGAGGGCTATGGTGAAGAAGCAAATATCTTCCGTTAAAAACTGGAAAGAATCTTTCTGAGGAACTGCTTTGTGTTCTGTTAATTCATCTCACAGAGTTACAGCTTTACCTCAACAAGCCTTTCGCTACGGCTGTTTTTGTGGAGTTTGGAAAGTGATATTTGGAAGCCCATAGGGGGCTATGGTGAGAAAGGAAATATCTTCAGTTAAAAACTGGAAAGAAGCTCTCTGAGAAACTGCTTTGTGTTCTGTTAATTCATCTCACCGAGTTACAGCTTTCCCCTCAAGAAGCCTTTCGCTAAGACTCTTCTTGTGGAATTTGAAAAGTGATATTTTGAAACCCATAGAAGGCTATGGTGAAAAAGGAAATATCTTCCATTGAAAAGTGGAAAGAAGCTTTCTGAGAAACTGCATTGTGTTCTGTTAATTCATCTCACAGAATTACAGCTTTCCCTTCAAGAAGCCCTTCGCTAAGGCTGTTCTTGTTGAATTTGGAAGGTGATATTTGGAAGCCCATAGAGGCCTATGGTGAAAAATGAAATATCTCCAGTTAAAAACTGGAATGAAGCTTTCTGAGAAACTGCTTTGTGTTCTGTTAGTCCATCTCACAGAGTTAGAACTTTCCCCTCAAGAAGCCTTTCTCTAAGACTGTTCTTGTTGAATTTGCAAAGTGATATTTGGAAGCCCCTAGAGGGCTATGGTGAAAAAGGAAATATCTTCAGTTAAAAACTGGAAAGAAACTTCTGAGAAACTGCTTTGTGTTCTGTTAATTCATCTCACAGCGTTACTGCTTTCCCCTCAAGAAGCCTTTCGGTAAGACTGTTCTTGTGGAATTTACAAACTGATATTTGGAAGCCCTTAGAGGGCTAGGGTGAAAAAGGAAATATCTTCCTTTAAAAACTGGAAAGAAGCTGTCTGAGAAACTGCTTTGTGTTCTGTTGATTCACCTAACAGAGTTACAGCTTTCCCTTCAAGAAGCCGTTCGCTAAGGCTGTTCTTGTGGAATTTACAAAGTGATATTTGGAAGCCCATAGAGCGCTATGGGGAAAAAGGAAATATCTTCAGCTAAAAACTGAAAAGAAGCTTTCTGAGAAACTGCTTTGTTTCCTCTTAATTCATGTTACAGTGTTACAGCTTTCCCCTCAAGAAGCCTTTCGCTAAGACTGTTCATGTGGAATTTGGAATGTGATAAATAGAACCCCTAGAGGGCTTTGGTGAAAAAGGGAATATCTTCCGTTAAAAACTGGAAAGAAGCATTCTGAGAAACTGCTTTGTGTTCTGTTAATTCATCTCACAGAGTTACAGCTTTCCCCTCAAGAAATCTTTCGCTAAGACTGTTCATGTGGATTTTGGAAAATGATATTTAGTAGCCAATAGAGGGCTACGGTGAAAAAGGAAATATCTTCCGTTAAAAAGTGGATAGAAGCTTTCTTAGAGACTGCTTTGTGTTCTGCTAATTCATCTCACAGAATTACAGCTTTCTACTCATGAAGTCTTTGGCTAAGACTGTTCCTGCGGGATTTGCAAAGTGATATTTGGAAGCCCATAGAGGGCTATGGTGAAAAAGGACATATCTTCCGTTAAAAACTGGATAGAAACTTTCTAAGAAACTGCTTTGTGTTCTGTTAATTCATCTCACAGAGTTACAGCTTTCCGCTAAATAAGAATTTCGCTAAGACTGTTATTGTGGAATTTGCAAAGTGATATTTGGAAGCCCATAGAGGGCTATGGTGAAAAAGGAAATAACTTCCGTTAAAAACTGGAAAGAGGCATTCTGAGAAACTCCTTTGTGTTCTCTTAATTCATCTCACAGAGTTACACCTTTCCTCTCAAGAAGCCTTTCCTTAAGACAGTTTTTGTGGAAATTGCAAAGGGATACTTAGAAGCCCATAGAGGGCTACGGTGAAAAAAGAAATATCCTAAGACAAAAACTGAAAAGAATCTGTCTTCGATACTACTTTGTGCTCTGTTAATTCATGTCACAGAGTTAGAGCTTTCCCCTACAGAAGACTTTCGCTAAGACTGTTCTTGTGGAATTTCCAAAGTGATATTTGGAATCCCTTAGAGTACTATGGTGAAAAAGGAAATATCTTCCGCTAAAAACTGGAAAGAAGCTTTCTGAGAAACTGGTTTGTGTTCTGTTAATTCATCTCACACAGTTACAGCTTTCCCCTCAAGAAGCCTTTCCCTAAGACTGTTCTTGTGGAACTTGCAGAGTGATATTTGGAAGCCCATACAGGGCTATGGTGAAAAAGGAAATATCTTCAGTTAAAAACTGTATAGAAGTTTTCTGAGAAACTGTTTCGTGTACTGTTAATTCACCTCACAGAGTTGCAGCTTTTCCCTCAAGAAACCTTTCGCTAAGACTGTTCTTGTGGAATTTGCTAAGTGATATTTGGAAGCCCATAGAGTACTATGGTGAAAAAGGAAATATCTTCCGTTAAAAACTGGAGGGAAGCTTTCTGAGAAACTGCTTTGTGTTCTGTTAATTCATCTCACACAGTTACAGCTTTCCCCTCAAGAAGCCTTTCCCTAAGACTGTTCTTGTGGAACTTGCAGAGTGATATTTGGAAGCCCATACAGGGCTATGGTGAAAAAGGAAATATCTTCAGTTAAAAACTGTATAGACGTTTTCTGAGAAACTGTTTCGTGTACTGTTAATTCACCTCACAGAGTTGCAGCTTTTCCCTCAAGAAACCTTTCGCTAAGACTGTTCTTGTGGAATTTGCTAAGTGATATTTGTAAGCCCATAGAGGCCTATGGTGAAAAAGGAAATATCTTCCGTTAAAAACTGGAGGGAAGCTTTCTGAGATACTGCTTTGTGTTCTGTTAATTCATCTCACAGAGTTACAGCTTTCCCCTCCAGAAGCCTTTCGCTAGACAGTTCTTGTGGAATGTGCGAAGTGATATTTGAAAGTCCATAGAGGGCTCTGGTGAAAAAGGAAATATCTTCAGTTAAAAACTGGAAAGAAGATTTCTGAGAAACTGCTTTGTGTTCTGTTATTTCATCTCACAGATTTACTGCTTTCCCCTCAAGAAGCCTTTCGTTAAGTCTTTTCTTGTGGAATTTGCAAAGTGATATTTGTAAGCCCATAGAGGGCTTTGGTGAAAAAGGAAATATCTTCCGTTAAAAACTGGAAAGAAGCTGTCTAAGAAACTGCTATGAGTTCTGTTAATTCATCTCACAGAGTTACAGCATTACCCTCAAGAAGTCTTTCACAAAGACTGTTCTTGTGGAATTTGGAAAGTGATATTTGGAAGCTCATAGAGGGCTATGCTGAAAAAGGAAATATCTTCCGTTAAAAACAGGAAAGATGCTCTCTGAGAAATTGCTTTGTGTCCCGTTATTTCATCTCAGAGTTACAGCTTTCCCCTCAAGAAGTCTTTCGCTAAGACTGTTCTTGTGGAATATGAAAAGTGATATTTGGAGGACTTTAGAGGGCAAAGGTGAAAAAGGAAATATCTTCCGTAAAAAACTGGAAAGAAGCTTTCTGAGAAACTGCATTGTGTTCTGTTAATTCATCTCACAGAATTACAGCTTTCCCTTCAAGAAGCCCTTCGCTAAGGCTGTTCTTGTTGAACTTGGAAGGTGATATTTGGAAGCCCATAGAGGCCTATGGTGAAAAATGAAATATCTCCAGTTAAAAACTGGAATGAAGCTTTCTGAGAAACTGCTTTGTGTTCTGTTAGTCCATCTCACAGAGTTAGAACTTTCCCCTCAAGAAGCCTTTCTCTAAGACTGTTCTTGTTGAATTTGCAAAGTGATATTTGGAAGCCCCTAGAGGGCTATGGTGAAAAAGGAAATATCTTCAGTTAAAAACTGGAAAGAAACTTCTGAGAAACTGCTTTGTGTTCTGTTAATTCATCTCACAGCGTTACTGCTTTCCCCTCAAGAAGCCTTTCGGTAAGACTGTTCTTGTGGAATTTACAAACTGATATTTGGAAGCCCTTAGAGGGCTAGGGTGAAAAAGGAAATATCTTCCTTTAAAAACTGGAAAGAAGCTGTCTGAGAAACTGCTTTGTGTTCCGTTGATTCACCTAACAGAGTTACAGCTTACCCTTCAAGAAGCCGTTCGCTAAGGCTGTTCTTGTGGAATTTACAAAGTGATATTTGGAAGCCCATAGAGCGCTATGGGGAAAAAGGAAATATCTTCAGCTAAAAACTGAAAAGAAGCTTTCTGAGAAACTGCTTTGTGTCCTCTTAATTCATGTTACAGTGTTACAGCTTTCCCCTCAAGAAGCCTTTCGCTAAGACAGTTCTTGTGGATTTTGCAAAGTGATATTTGGAAGCCCATAGAGGGCTATGTTGAAAAAGGAAATATCTTCCGATAAAAACTGGAAAAAAGATTTCTGAGAAACTACTTTTTGTTCTGTTAATTCATCTCAGAGAGTTACAGCTTTCCCTTCAAGAAGTCTTTCGCTAAGTCTGTTACTGTGTAATTGGCAAAGTGATATTTGGAAGCCTTTAGAGGGCTATGGTGAAGAAGCAAATATCTTCCGTTAAAAACTGGAAAGAATCTTTCTGAGGAACTGCTTTGTGTTCTGTTAATTCATCTCACAGAGTTACAGCTTTACCTCAACAAGCCTTTCGCTACGGCTGTTTTTGTGGAGTTTGGAAAGTGATATTTGGAAGCCCATAGGGGGCTATGGTGAGAAAGGAAATATCTTCAGTTAAAAACTGGAAAGAAGCTCTCTGAGAAACTGCTTTGTGTTCTGTTAATTCATCTCACCGAGTTACAGCTTTCCCCTCAAGAAGCCTTTCGCTAAGACTCTTCTTGTGGAATTTGAAAAGTGATATTTTGAAACCCATAGAAGGCTATGGTGAAAAAGGAAATATCTTCCATTGAAAAGTGGAAAGAAGCTTTCTGAGAAACTGCATTGTGTTCTGTTAATTCATCTCACAGAATTACAGCTTTCCCTTCAAGAAGCCCTTCGCTAAGGCTGTTCTTGTTGAATTTGGAAGGTGATATTTGGAAGCCCATAGAGGCCTATGGTGAAAAATGAAATATCTCCAGTTAAAAACTGGAATGAAGCTTTCTGAGAAACTGCTTTGTGTTCTGTTAGTCCATCTCACAGAGTTAGAACTTTCCCCTCAAGAAGCCTTTCTCTAAGACTGTTCTTGTTGAATTTGCAAAGTGATATTTGGAAGCCCCTAGAGGGCTATGGTGAAAAAGGAAATATCTTCAGTTAAAAACTGGAAAGAAACTTCTGAGAAACTGCTTTGTGTTCTGTTAATTCATCTCACAGCGTTACTGCTTTCCCCTCAAGAAGCCTTTCGGTAAGACTGTTCTTGTGGAATTTACAAACTGATATTTGGAAGCCCTTAGAGGGCTAGGGTGAAAAAGGAAATATCTTCCTTTAAAAACTGGAAAGAAGCTGTCTGAGAAACTGCTTTGTGTTCTGTTGATTCACCTAACAGAGTTACAGCTTTCCCTTCAAGAAGCCGTTCGCTAAGGCTGTTCTTGTGGAATTTACAAAGTGATATTTGGAAGCCCATAGAGGGCTATGGGGAAAAAGGAAATATCTTCAGCTAAAAACTGAAAAGAAGCTTTCTGAGAAACTGCTTTGTGTCCTCTTAATTCATGTTACAGTGTTACAGCTTTCCCCTCAAGAAGCCTTTCGCTAAGACTGTTCATGTGGAATTTGGAATGTGATAAATAGAACCCCTAGAGGGCTTTGGTGAAAAAGGGAATATCTTCCGTTAAAAACTGGAAAGAAGCATTCTGAGAAACTGCTTTGTGTTCTGTTAATTCATCTCACAGAGTTACAGCTTTCCCCTCAAGAAATCTTTCGCTAAGACTGTTCATGTGGATTTTGGAAAATGATATTTAGTAGCCAATAGAGGGCTACGGTGAAAAAGGAAATATCTTCCGTTAAAAAGTGGATAGAAGCTTTCTTAGAGACTGCTTTGTGTTCTGCTAATTCATCTCACAGAATTACAGCTTTCTACTCATGAAGTCTTTGGCTAAGACTGTTCCTGCGGGATTTGCAAAGTGATATTTGGAAGCCCATAGAGGGCTATGGTGAAAAAGGACATATCTTCCGTTAAAAACTGGATAGAAACTTTCTAAGAAACTGCTTTGTGTTCTGTTAATTCATCTCACAGAGTTACAGCTTTCCGCTAAATAAGAATTTCGCTAAGACTGTTATTGTGGAATTTGCAAAGTGATATTTGGAAGCCCATAGAGGGCTATGGTGAAAAAGGAAATAACTTCCGTTAAAAACTGGAAAGAGGCATTCTGAGAAACTCCTTTGTGTTCTCTTAATTCATCTCACAGAGTTACACCTTTCCTCTCAAGAAGCCTTTCCTTAAGACAGTTTTTGTGGAAATTGCAAAGGGATACTTAGAAGCCCATAGAGGGCTACGGTGAAAAAAGAAATATCCTAAGACAAAAACTGAAAAGAATCTGTCTTCGATACTACTTTGTGCTCTGTTAATTCATGTCACAGAGTTAGAGCTTTCCCCTACAGAAGACTTTCGCTAAGACTGTTCTTGTGGAATTTCCAAAGTGATATTTGGAATCCCATAGAGTACTATGGTGAAAAAGGAAATATCTTCCGCTAAAAACTGGAAAGAAGCTTTCTGAGAAACTGGTTTGTGTTCTGTTAATTCAACTCACACAGTTACAGCTTTCCCCTCAAGAAGCCTTTCCCTAAGACTGTTCTTGTGGAACTTGCAGAGTGATATTTGGAAGCCCATACAGGGCTATGGTGAAAAAGGAAATATCTTCAGTTAAAAACTGTATAGAAGTTTTCTGAGAAACTGTTTCGTGTACTGTTAATTCACCTCACAGAGTTGCAGCTTTTCCCTCAAGAAACCTTTCGCTAAGACTGTTCTTGTGGAATTTGCTAAGTGATATTTGGAAGCCCATAGAGTACTATGGTGAAAAAGGAAATATCTTCCGTTAAAAACTGGAGGGAAGCTTTCTGAGAAACTGCTTTGTGTTCTGTTAATTCATCTCACACAGTTACAGCTTTCCCCTCAAGAAGCCTTTCCCTAAGACTGTTCTTGTGGAACTTGCAGAGTGATATTTGGAAGCCCATACAGGGCTATGGTGAAAAAGGAAATATCTTCAGTTAAAAACTGTATAGACGTTTTCTGAGAAACTGTTTCGTGTACTGTTAATTCACCTCACAGAGTTGCAGCTTTTCCCTCAAGAAACCTTTCGCTAAGACTGTTCTTGTGGAATTTGCTAAGTGATATTTGTAAGCCCATAGAGGCCTATGGTGAAAAAGGAAATATCTTCCGTTAAAAACTGGAGGGAAGCTTTCTGAGAAACTGCTTTGTGTTCTGTTAATTCATCTCACAGAGTTACAGCTTTCCCCTCCAGAAGCCTTTCGCTAGACAGTTCTTGTGGAATGTGCGAAGTGATATTTGAAAGTCCATAGAGGGCTCTGGTGAAAAAGGAAATATCTTCAGTTAAAAACTGGAAAGAAGATTTCTGAGAAACTGCTTTGTGTTCTGTTATTTCATCTCACAGATTTACTGCTTTCCCCTCAAGAAGCCTTTCGTTAAGTCTTTTCTTGTGGAATTTGCAAAGTGATATTTGTAAGCCCATAGAGGGCTTTGGTGAAAAAGGAAATATCTTCCGTTAAAAACTGGAAAGAAGCTGTCTAAGAAACTGCTATGAGTTCTGTTAATTCATCTCACAGAGTTACAGCATTACCCTCAAGAAGTCTTTCACAAAGACTGTTCTTGTGGAATTTGGAAAGTGATATTTGGAAGCTCATAGAGGGCTATGCTGAAAAAGGAAATATCTTCCGTTAAAAACAGGAAAGATGCTCTCTGAGAAATTGCTTTGTGTCCCGTTATTTCATCTCAGAGTTACAGCTTTCCCCTCAAGAAGTCTTTCGCTAAGACTGTTCTTGTGGAATATGAAAAGTGATATTTGGAAGACTTTAGAGGGCAAAGGTGAAAAAGGAAATATCTTCCGTAAAAAACTGGAAAGAAGCTTTCTGAGAAACTGCATTGTGTTCTGTTAATTCATCTCACAGAATTACAGCTTTCCCTTCAAGAAGCCCTTCGCTAAGGCTGTTCTTGTTGAACTTGGAAGGTGATATTTGGAAGCCCATAGAGGCCTATGGTGAAAAATGAAATATCTCCAGTTAAAAACTGGAATGAAGCTTTCTGAGAAACTGCTTTGTGTTCTGTTAGTCCATCTCACAGAGTTAGAACTTTCCCCTCAAGAAGCCTTTCTCTAAGACTGTTCTTGTTGAATTTGCAAAGTGATATTTGGAAGTCCCTAGAGGGCTATGGTGAAAAAGGAAATATCTTCAGTTAAAAACTGGAAAGAAACTTCTGAGAAACTGCTTTGTGTTCTGTTAATTCATCTCACAGCGTTACTGCTTTCCCCTCAAGAAGCCTTTCGGTAAGACTGTTCTTGTGGAATTTACAAACTGATATTTGGAAGCCCTTAGAGGGCTAGGGTGAAAAAGGAAATATCTTCCTTTAAAAACTGGAAAGAAGCTGTCTGAGAAACTGCTTTGTGTTCTGTTGATTCACCTAACAGAGTTACAGCTTACCCTTCAAGAAGCCGTTCGCTAAGGCTGTTCTTGTGGGATTTACAAAGTGATATTTGGAAGCCCATAGAGCGCTATGGGGAAAAAGGAAATATCTTCAGCTAAAAACTGAAAAGAAGCTTTCTGAGAAACTGCTTTGTGTCCTCTTAATTCATGTTACAGTGTTACAGCTTTCCCCTCAAGAAGCCTTTCGCTAAGACAGTTCTTGTGGATTTTGCAAAGTGATATTTGGAAGCCCATAGAGGGCTATGTTGAAAAAGGAAATATCTTCCGATAAAAACTGGAAAAAAGATTTCTGAGAAACTACTTTTTGTTCTGTTAATTCATCTCAGAGAGTTACAGCTTTCCCTTCAAGAAGTCTTTCGCTAAGTCTGTTACTGTGTAATTGGCAAAGTGATATTTGGAAGCCTTTAGAGGGCTATGGTGAAGAAGCAAATATCTTCCGTTAAAAACTGGAAAGAATCTTTCTGAGGAACTGCTTTGTGTTCTGTTAATTCATCTCACAGAGTTACAGCTTTACCTCAACAAGCCTTTCGCTACGGCTGTTTTTGTGGAGTTTGGAAAGTGATATTTGGAAGCCCATAGGGGGCTATGGTGAGAAAGGAAATATCTTCAGTTAAAAACTGGAAAGAAGCTCTCTGAGAAACTGCTTTGTGTTCTGTTAATTCATCTCACCGAGTTACAGCTTTCCCCTCAAGAAGCCTTTCGCTAAGACTCTTCTTGTGGAATTTGAAAAGTGATATTTTGAAACCCATAGAAGGCTATGGTGAAAAAGGAAATATCTTCCATTGAAAAGTGGAAAGAAGCTTTCTGAGAAACTGCATTGTGTTCTGTTAATTCATCTCACAGAATTACAGCTTTCCCTTCAAGAAGCCCTTCGCTAAGGCTGTTCTTGTTGAATTTGGAAGGTGATATTTGGAAGCCCATAGAGGCCTATGGTGAAAAATGAAATATCTCCAGTTAAAAACTGGAATGAAGCTTTCTGAGAAACTGCTTTGTGTTCTGTTAGTCCATCTCACAGAGTTAGAACTTTCCCCTCAAGAAGCCTTTCTCTAAGACTGTTCTTGTTGAATTTGCAAAGTGATATTTGGAAGCCCCTAGAGGGCTATGGTGAAAAAGGAAATATCTTCAGTTAAAAACTGGAAAGAAACTTCTGAGAAACTGCTTTGTGTTCTGTTAATTCATCTCACAGCGTTACTGCTTTCCCCTCAAGAAGCCTTTCGGTAAGACTGTTCTTGTGGAATTTACAAACTGATATTTGGAAGCCCTTAGAGGGCTAGGGTGAAAAAGGAAATATCTTCCTTTAAAAACTGGAAAGAAGCTGTCTGAGAAACTGCTTTGTGTTCTGTTGATTCACCTAACAGAGTTACAGCTTTCCCTTCAAGAAGCCGTTCGCTAAGGCTGTTCTTGTGGAATTTACAAAGTGATATTTGGAAGCCCATAGAGCGCTATGGGGAAAAAGGAAATATCTTCAGCTAAAAACTGAAAAGAAGCTTTCTGAGAAACTGCTTTGTTTCCTCTTAATTCATGTTACAGTGTTACAGCTTTCCCCTCAAGAAGCCTTTCGCTAAGACTGTTCATGTGGAATTTGGAATGTGATAAATAGAACCCCTAGAGGGCTTTGGTGAAAAAGGGAATATCTTCCGTTAAAAACTGGAAAGAAGCATTCTGAGAAACTGCTTTGTGTTCTGTTAATTCATCTCACAGAGTTACAGCTTTCCCCTCAAGAAATCTTTCGCTAAGACTGTTCATGTGGATTTTGGAAAATGATATTTAGTAGCCAATAGAGGGCTACGGTGAAAAAGGAAATATCTTCCGTTAAAAAGTGGATAGAAGCTTTCTTAGAGACTGCTTTGTGTTCTGCTAATTCATCTCACAGAATTACAGCTTTCTACTCATGAAGTCTTTGGCTAAGACTGTTCCTGCGGGATTTGCAAAGTGATATTTGGAAGCCCATAGAGGGCTATGGTGAAAAAGGACATATCTTCCGTTAAAAACTGGATAGAAACTTTCTAAGAAACTGCTTTGTGTTCTGTTAATTCATCTCACAGAGTTACAGCTTTCCGCTAAATAAGAATTTCGCTAAGACTGTTATTGTGGAATTTGCAAAGTGATATTTGGAAGCCCATAGAGGGCTATGGTGAAAAAGGAAATAACTTCCGTTAAAAACTGGAAAGAGGCATTCTGAGAAACTCCTTTGTGTTCTCTTAATTCATCTCACAGAGTTACACCTTTCCTCTCAAGAAGCCTTTCCTTAAGACAGTTTTTGTGGAAATTGCAAAGGGATACTTAGAAGCCCATAGAGGGCTACGGTGAAAAAAGAAATATCCTAAGACAAAAACTGAAAAGAATCTGTCTTCGATACTACTTTGTGCTCTGTTAATTCATGTCACAGAGTTAGAGCTTTCCCCTACAGAAGACTTTCGCTAAGACTGTTCTTGTGGAATTTCCAAAGTGATATTTGGAATCCCTTAGAGTACTATGGTGAAAAAGGAAATATCTTCCGCTAAAAACTGGAAAGAAGCTTTCTGAGAAACTGGTTTGTGTTCTGTTAATTCATCTCACACAGTTACAGCTTTCCCCTCAAGAAGCCTTTCCCTAAGACTGTTCTTGTGGAACTTGCAGAGTGATATTTGGAAGCCCATACAGGGCTATGGTGAAAAAGGAAATATCTTCAGTTAAAAACTGTATAGAAGTTTTCTGAGAAACTGTTTCGTGTACTGTTAATTCACCTCACAGAGTTGCAGCTTTTCCCTCAAGAAACCTTTCGCTAAGACTGTTCTTGTGGAATTTGCTAAGTGATATTTGGAAGCCCATAGAGTACTATGGTGAAAAAGGAAATATCTTCCGTTAAAAACTGGAGGGAAGCTTTCTGAGAAACTGCTTTGTGTTCTGTTAATTCATCTCACACAGTTACAGCTTTCCCCTCAAGAAGCCTTTCCCTAAGACTGTTCTTGTGGAACTTGCAGAGTGATATTTGGAAGCCCATACAGGGCTATGGTGAAAAAGGAAATATCTTCAGTTAAAAACTGTATAGACGTTTTCTGAGAAACTGTTTCGTGTACTGTTAATTCACCTCACAGAGTTGCAGCTTTTCCCTCAAGAAACCTTTCGCTAAGACTGTTCTTGTGGAATTTGCTAAGTGATATTTGTAAGCCCATAGAGGCCTATGGTGAAAAAGGAAATATCTTCCGTTAAAAACTGGAGGGAAGCTTTCTGAGATACTGCTTTGTGTTCTGTTAATTCATCTCACAGAGTTACAGCTTTCCCCTCCAGAAGCCTTTCGCTAGACAGTTCTTGTGGAATGTGCGAAGTGATATTTGAAAGTCCATAGAGGGCTCTGGTGAAAAAGGAAATATCTTCAGTTAAAAACTGGAAAGAAGATTTCTGAGAAACTGCTTTGTGTTCTGTTATTTCATCTCACAGATTTACTGCTTTCCCCTCAAGAAGCCTTTCGTTAAGTCTTTTCTTGTGGAATTTGCAAAGTGATATTTGTAAGCCCATAGAGGGCTTTGGTGAAAAAGGAAATATCTTCCGTTAAAAACTGGAAAGAAGCTGTCTAAGAAACTGCTATGAGTTCTGTTAATTCATCTCACAGAGTTACAGCATTACCCTCAAGAAGTCTTTCACAAAGACTGTTCTTGTGGAATTTGGAAAGTGATATTTGGAAGCTCATAGAGGGCTATGCTGAAAAAGGAAATATCTTCCGTTAAAAACAGGAAAGATGCTCTCTGAGAAATTGCTTTGTGTCCCGTTATTTCATCTCAGAGTTACAGCTTTCCCCTCAAGAAGTCTTTCGCTAAGACTGTTCTTGTGGAATATGAAAAGTGATATTTGGAGGACTTTAGAGGGCAAAGGTGAAAAAGGAAATATCTTCCGTAAAAAACTGGAAAGAAGCTTTCTGAGAAACTGCATTGTGTTCTGTTAATTCATCTCACAGAATTACAGCTTTCCCTTCAAGAAGCCCTTCGCTAAGGCTGTTCTTGTTGAACTTGGAAGGTGATATTTGGAAGCCCATAGAGGCCTATGGTGAAAAATGAAATATCTCCAGTTAAAAACTGGAATGAAGCTTTCTGAGAAACTGCTTTGTGTTCTGTTAGTCCATCTCACAGAGTTAGAACTTTCCCCTCAAGAAGCCTTTCTCTAAGACTGTTCTTGTTGAATTTGCAAAGTGATATTTGGAAGCCCCTAGAGGGCTATGGTGAAAAAGGAAATATCTTCAGTTAAAAACTGGAAAGAAACTTCTGAGAAACTGCTTTGTGTTCTGTTAATTCATCTCACAGCGTTACTGCTTTCCCCTCAAGAAGCCTTTCGGTAAGACTGTTCTTGTGGAATTTACAAACTGATATTTGGAAGCCCTTAGAGGGCTAGGGTGAAAAAGGAAATATCTTCCTTTAAAAACTGGAAAGAAGCTGTCTGAGAAACTGCTTTGTGTTCCGTTGATTCACCTAACAGAGTTACAGCTTACCCTTCAAGAAGCCGTTCGCTAAGGCTGTTCTTGTGGAATTTACAAAGTGATATTTGGAAGCCCATAGAGCGCTATGGGGAAAAAGGAAATATCTTCAGCTAAAAACTGAAAAGAAGCTTTCTGAGAAACTGCTTTGTGTCCTCTTAATTCATGTTACAGTGTTACAGCTTTCCCCTCAAGAAGCCTTTCGCTAAGACAGTTCTTGTGGATTTTGCAAAGTGATATTTGGAAGCCCATAGAGGGCTATGTTGAAAAAGGAAATATCTTCCGATAAAAACTGGAAAAAAGATTTCTGAGAAACTACTTTTTGTTCTGTTAATTCATCTCAGAGAGTTACAGCTTTCCCTTCAAGAAGTCTTTCGCTAAGTCTGTTACTGTGTAATTGGCAAAGTGATATTTGGAAGCCTTTAGAGGGCTATGGTGAAGAAGCAAATATCTTCCGTTAAAAACTGGAAAGAATCTTTCTGAGGAACTGCTTTGTGTTCTGTTAATTCATCTCACAGAGTTACAGCTTTACCTCAACAAGCCTTTCGCTACGGCTGTTTTTGTGGAGTTTGGAAAGTGATATTTGGAAGCCCATAGGGGGCTATGGTGAGAAAGGAAATATCTTCAGTTAAAAACTGGAAAGAAGCTCTCTGAGAAACTGCTTTGTGTTCTGTTAATTCATCTCACCGAGTTACAGCTTTCCCCTCAAGAAGCCTTTCGCTAAGACTCTTCTTGTGGAATTTGAAAAGTGATATTTTGAAACCCATAGAAGGCTATGGTGAAAAAGGAAATATCTTCCATTGAAAAGTGGAAAGAAGCTTTCTGAGAAACTGCATTGTGTTCTGTTAATTCATCTCACAGAATTACAGCTTTCCCTTCAAGAAGCCCTTCGCTAAGGCTGTTCTTGTTGAATTTGGAAGGTGATATTTGGAAGCCCATAGAGGCCTATGGTGAAAAATGAAATATCTCCAGTTAAAAACTGGAATGAAGCTTTCTGAGAAACTGCTTTGTGTTCTGTTAGTCCATCTCACAGAGTTAGAACTTTCCCCTCAAGAAGCCTTTCTCTAAGACTGTTCTTGTTGAATTTGCAAAGTGATATTTGGAAGCCCCTAGAGGGCTATGGTGAAAAAGGAAATATCTTCAGTTAAAAACTGGAAAGAAACTTCTGAGAAACTGCTTTGTGTTCTGTTAATTCATCTCACAGCGTTACTGCTTTCCCCTCAAGAAGCCTTTCGGTAAGACTGTTCTTGTGGAATTTACAAACTGATATTTGGAAGCCCTTAGAGGGCTAGGGTGAAAAAGGAAATATCTTCCTTTAAAAACTGGAAAGAAGCTGTCTGAGAAACTGCTTTGTGTTCTGTTGATTCACCTAACAGAGTTACAGCTTTCCCTTCAAGAAGCCGTTCGCTAAGGCTGTTCTTGTGGAATTTACAAAGTGATATTTGGAAGCCCATAGAGGGCTATGGGGAAAAAGGAAATATCTTCAGCTAAAAACTGAAAAGAAGCTTTCTGAGAAACTGCTTTGTGTCCTCTTAATTCATGTTACAGTGTTACAGCTTTCCCCTCAAGAAGCCTTTCGCTAAGACTGTTCATGTGGAATTTGGAATGTGATAAATAGAACCCCTAGAGGGCTTTGGTGAAAAAGGGAATATCTTCCGTTAAAAACTGGAAAGAAGCATTCTGAGAAACTGCTTTGTGTTCTGTTAATTCATCTCACAGAGTTACAGCTTTCCCCTCAAGAAATCTTTCGCTAAGACTGTTCATGTGGATTTTGGAAAATGATATTTAGTAGCCAATAGAGGGCTACGGTGAAAAAGGAAATATCTTCCGTTAAAAAGTGGATAGAAGCTTTCTTAGAGACTGCTTTGTGTTCTGCTAATTCATCTCACAGAATTACAGCTTTCTACTCATGAAGTCTTTGGCTAAGACTGTTCCTGCGGGATTTGCAAAGTGATATTTGGAAGCCCATAGAGGGCTATGGTGAAAAAGGACATATCTTCCGTTAAAAACTGGATAGAAACTTTCTAAGAAACTGCTTTGTGTTCTGTTAATTCATCTCACAGAGTTACAGCTTTCCGCTAAATAAGAATTTCGCTAAGACTGTTATTGTGGAATTTGCAAAGTGATATTTGGAAGCCCATAGAGGGCTATGGTGAAAAAGGAAATAACTTCCGTTAAAAACTGGAAAGAGGCATTCTGAGAAACTCCTTTGTGTTCTCTTAATTCATCTCACAGAGTTACACCTTTCCTCTCAAGAAGCCTTTCCTTAAGACAGTTTTTGTGGAAATTGCAAAGGGATACTTAGAAGCCCATAGAGGGCTACGGTGAAAAAAGAAATATCCTAAGACAAAAACTGAAAAGAATCTGTCTTCGATACTACTTTGTGCTCTGTTAATTCATGTCACAGAGTTAGAGCTTTCCCCTACAGAAGACTTTCGCTAAGACTGTTCTTGTGGAATTTCCAAAGTGATATTTGGAATCCCATAGAGTACTATGGTGAAAAAGGAAATATCTTCCGCTAAAAACTGGAAAGAAGCTTTCTGAGAAACTGGTTTGTGTTCTGTTAATTCAACTCACACAGTTACAGCTTTCCCCTCAAGAAGCCTTTCCCTAAGACTGTTCTTGTGGAACTTGCAGAGTGATATTTGGAAGCCCATACAGGGCTATGGTGAAAAAGGAAATATCTTCAGTTAAAAACTGTATAGAAGTTTTCTGAGAAACTGTTTCGTGTACTGTTAATTCACCTCACAGAGTTGCAGCTTTTCCCTCAAGAAACCTTTCGCTAAGACTGTTCTTGTGGAATTTGCTAAGTGATATTTGGAAGCCCATAGAGTACTATGGTGAAAAAGGAAATATCTTCCGTTAAAAACTGGAGGGAAGCTTTCTGAGAAACTGCTTTGTGTTCTGTTAATTCATCTCACACAGTTACAGCTTTCCCCTCAAGAAGCCTTTCCCTAAGACTGTTCTTGTGGAACTTGCAGAGTGATATTTGGAAGCCCATACAGGGCTATGGTGAAAAAGGAAATATCTTCAGTTAAAAACTGTATAGACGTTTTCTGAGAAACTGTTTCGTGTACTGTTAATTCACCTCACAGAGTTGCAGCTTTTCCCTCAAGAAACCTTTCGCTAAGACTGTTCTTGTGGAATTTGCTAAGTGATATTTGTAAGCCCATAGAGGCCTATGGTGAAAAAGGAAATATCTTCCGTTAAAAACTGGAGGGAAGCTTTCTGAGATACTGCTTTGTGTTCTGTTAATTCATCTCACAGAGTTACAGCTTTCCCCTCCAGAAGCCTTTCGCTAGACAGTTCTTGTGGAATGTGCGAAGTGATATTTGAAAGTCCATAGAGGGCTCTGGTGAAAAAGGAAATATCTTCAGTTAAAAACTGGAAAGAAGATTTCTGAGAAACTGCTTTGTGTTCTGTTTTTTCATCTCACAGATTTACTGCTTTCCCCTCAAGAAGCCTTTCGTTAAGTCTTTTCTTGTGGAATTTGCAAAGTGATATTTGTAAGCCCATAGAGGGCTTTGGTGAAAAAGGAAATATCTTCCGTTAAAAACTGGAAAGAAGCTGTCTAAGAAACTGCTATGAGTTCTGTTAATTCATCTCACAGAGTTACAGCATTACCCTCAAGAAGTCTTTCACAAAGACTGTTCTTGTGGAATTTGGAAAGTGATATTTGGAAGCTCATAGAGGGCTATGCTGAAAAAGGAAATATCTTCCGTTAAAAACAGGAAAGATGCTCTCTGAGAAATTGCTTTGTGTCCCGTTATTTCATCTCAGAGTTACAGCTTTCCCCTCAAGAAGTCTTTCGCTAAGACTGTTCTTGTGGAATATGAAAAGTGATATTTGGAAGACTTTAGAGGGCAAAGGTGAAAAAGGAAATATCTTCCGTAAAAAACTGGAAAGAAGCTTTCTGAGAAACTGCATTGTGTTCTGTTAATTCATCTCACAGAATTACAGCTTTCCCTTCAAGAAGCCCTTCGCTAAGGCTGTTCTTGTTGAACTTGGAAGGTGATATTTGGAAGCCCATAGAGGCCTATGGTGAAAAATGAAATATCTCCAGTTAAAAACTGGAATGAAGCTTTCTGAGAAACTGCTTTGTGTTCTGTTAGTCCATCTCACAGAGTTAGAACTTTCCCCTCAAGAAGCCTTTCTCTAAGACTGTTCTTGTTGAATTTGCAAAGTGATATTTGGAAGCCCCTAGAGGGCTATGGTGAAAAAGGAAATATCTTCAGTTAAAAACTGGAAAGAAACTTCTGAGAAACTGCTTTGTGTTCTGTTAATTCATCTCACAGCGTTACTGCTTTCCCCTCAAGAAGCCTTTCGGTAAGACTGTTCTTGTGGAATTTACAAACTGATATTTGGAAGCCCTTAGAGGGCTAGGGTGAAAAAGGAAATATCTTCCTTTAAAAACTGGAAAGAAGCTGTCTGAGAAACTGCTTTGTGTTCCGTTGATTCACCTAACAGAGTTACAGCTTACCCTTCAAGAAGCCGTTCGCTAAGGCTGTTCTTGTGGAATTTACAAAGTGATATTTGGAAGCCCATAGAGCGCTATGGGGAAAAAGGAAATATCTTCAGCTAAAAACTGAAAAGAAGCTTTCTGAGAAACTGCTTTGTGTCCTCTTAATTCATGTTACAGTGTTACAGCTTTCCCCTCAAGAAGCCTTTCGCTAAGACAGTTCTTGTGGATTTTGCAAAGTGATATTTGGAAGCCCATAGAGGGCTATGTTGAAAAAGGAAATATCTTCCGATAAAAACTGGAAAAAAGATTTCTGAGAAACTACTTTTTGTTCTGTTAATTCATCTCAGAGAGTTACAGCTTTCCCTTCAAGAAGTCTTTCGCTAAGTCTGTTACTGTGTAATTGGCAAAGTGATATTTGGAAGCCTTTAGAGGGCTATGGTGAAGAAGCAAATATCTTCCGTTAAAAACTGGAAAGAATCTTTCTGAGGAACTGCTTTGTGTTCTGTTAATTCATCTCACAGAGTTACAGCTTTACCTCAACAAGCCTTTCGCTACGGCTGTTTTTGTGGAGTTTGGAAAGTGATATTTGGAAGCCCATAGGGGGCTATGGTGAGAAAGGAAATATCTTCAGTTAAAAACTGGAAAGAAGCTCTCTGAGAAACTGCTTTGTGTTCTGTTAATTCATCTCACCGAGTTACAGCTTTCCCCTCAAGAAGCCTTTCGCTAAGACTCTTCTTGTGGAATTTGAAAAGTGATATTTTGAAACCCATAGAAGGCTATGGTGAAAAAGGAAATATCTTCCATTGAAAAGTGGAAAGAAGCTTTCTGAGAAACTGCATTGTGTTCTGTTAATTCATCTCACAGAATTACAGCTTTCCCTTCAAGAAGCCCTTCGCTAAGGCTGTTCTTGTTGAATTTGGAAGGTGATATTTGGAAGCCCATAGAGGCCTATGGTGAAAAATGAAATATCTCCAGTTAAAAACTGGAATGAAGCTTTCTGAGAAACTGCTTTGTGTTCTGTTAGTCCATCTCACAGAGTTAGAACTTTCCCCTCAAGAAGCCTTTCTCTAAGACTGTTCTTGTTGAATTTGCAAAGTGATATTTGGAAGCCCCTAGAGGGCTATGGTGAAAAAGGAAATATCTTCAGTTAAAAACTGGAAAGAAACTTCTGAGAAACTGCTTTGTGTTCTGTTAATTCATCTCACAGCGTTACTGCTTTCCCCTCAAGAAGCCTTTCGGTAAGACTGTTCTTGTGGAATTTACAAACTGATATTTGGAAGCCCTTAGAGGGCTAGGGTGAAAAAGGAAATATCTTCCTTTAAAAACTGGAAAGAAGCTGTCTGAGAAACTGCTTTGTGTTCTGTTGATTCACCTAACAGAGTTACAGCTTTCCCTTCAAGAAGCCGTTCGCTAAGGCTGTTCTTGTGGAATTTACAAAGTGATATTTGGAAGCCCATAGAGGGCTATGGGGAAAAAGGAAATATCTTCAGCTAAAAACTGAAAAGAAGCTTTCTGAGAAACTGCTTTGTGTCCTCTTAATTCATGTTACAGTGTTACAGCTTTCCCCTCAAGAAGCCTTTCGCTAAGACTGTTCATGTGGAATTTGGAATGTGATAAATAGAACCCCTAGAGGGCTTTGGTGAAAAAGGGAATATCTTCCGTTAAAAACTGGAAAGAAGCATTCTGAGAAACTGCTTTGTGTTCTGTTAATTCATCTCACAGAGTTACAGCTTTCCCCTCAAGAAATCTTTCGCTAAGACTGTTCATGTGGATTTTGGAAAATGATATTTAGTAGCCAATAGAGGGCTACGGTGAAAAAGGAAATATCTTCCGTTAAAAAGTGGATAGAAGCTTTCTTAGAGACTGCTTTGTGTTCTGCTAATTCATCTCACAGAATTACAGCTTTCTACTCATGAAGTCTTTGGCTAAGACTGTTCCTGCGGGATTTGCAAAGTGATATTTGGAAGCCCATAGAGGGCTATGGTGAAAAAGGACATATCTTCCGTTAAAAACTGGATAGAAACTTTCTAAGAAACTGCTTTGTGTTCTGTTAATTCATCTCACAGAGTTACAGCTTTCCGCTAAATAAGAATTTCGCTAAGACTGTTATTGTGGAATTTGCAAAGTGATATTTGGAAGCCCATAGAGGGCTATGGTGAAAAAGGAAATAACTTCCGTTAAAAACTGGAAAGAGGCATTCTGAGAAACTCCTTTGTGTTCTCTTAATTCATCTCACAGAGTTACACCTTTCCTCTCAAGAAGCCTTTCCTTAAGACAGTTTTTGTGGAAATTGCAAAGGGATACTTAGAAGCCCATAGAGGGCTACGGTGAAAAAAGAAATATCCTAAGACAAAAACTGAAAAGAATCTGTCTTCGATACTACTTTGTGCTCTGTTAATTCATGTCACAGAGTTAGAGCTTTCCCCTACAGAAGACTTTCGCTAAGACTGTTCTTGTGGAATTTCCAAAGTGATATTTGGAAGCCCATAGAGTACTATGGTGAAAAAGGAAATATCTTCTGCTAAAAACTGGAAAGAAGCTTTCTGAGAAACTGCATTGTGTTCTGTTAATTCATCTCACACAGTTACAGCTTTCCCCTCAAGAAGCCTTTCCCTAAGACTGTTCTTGTGGAACTTGCAGAGTGATATTTGGAAGCCCATACAGGGCTATGGTGAAAAAGGAAATATCTTCAGTTAAAAACTGTATAGAAGTTTTCTGAGAAACTGTTTCGTGTACTGTTAATTCACCTCACAGAGTTGCAGCTTTTCCCTCAAGAAACCTTTCGCTAAGACTGTTCTTGTGGAATATGCTAAGTGATATTTGGAAGCCCATAGAGGCCTATGGTGAAAAAGGAAATATCTTCCGTTAAAAACTGGAGGGAAGCTTTCTGAGAAACTGCTTTGTGTTCTGTTAATTCATCTCACACAGTTACAGCTTTCCCCTCAAGAAGCCTTTCCCTAAGACTGTTCTTGTGGAACTTGCAGAGTGATATTTGGAAGCCCATACAGGGCTATGGTGAAAAAGGAAATATCTTCAGTTAAAAACTGTATAGACGTTTTCTGAGAAACTGTTTCGTGTACTGTTAATTCACCTCACAGAGTTGCAGCTTTTCCCTCAAGAAACCTTTCGCTAAGACTGTTCTTGTGGAATTTGCTAAGTGATATTTGGAAGCCCATAGAGGCCTATGGTGAAAAAGGAAATATCTTCCGTTAAAAACTGGAGGGAAGCTTTCTGAGAAACTGCTTTGTGTTCTGTTAATTCATCTCACAGAGTTACAGCTTTCCCCTCCAGAAGCCTTTCGCTAGACAGTTCTTGTGGAATGTGCGAAGTGATATTTGAAAGTCCATAGAGGGCTCTGGTGAAAAAGGAAATATCTTCAGTTAAAAACTGGAAAGAAGATTTCTGAGAAACTGCTTTGTGTTCTGTTATTTCATCTCACAGATTTACTGCTTTCCCCTCAAGAAGCCTTTCGTTAAGTCTTTTCTTGTGGAATTTGCCAAGTGATATTTGTAAGCCCATAGAGGGCTTTGGTGAAAAAGGAAATATCTTCCGTTAAAAACTGGAAAGAAGCTGTCTAAGAAACTGCTATGAGTTCTGTTAATTCATCTCACAGAGTTACAGCATTACCCTCAAGAAGTCTTTCACAAAGACTGTTCTTGTGGAATTTGGAAAGTGATATCTGGAAGCTCATAGAGGGCTATGCTGAAAAAGGAAATATCTTCCGTTAAAAACAGGAAAGATGCTCTCTGAGAAATTGCTTTGTGTCCCGTTATTTCATCTCAGAGTTACAGCTTTCCCCTCAAGAAGTCTTTCGCTAAGACTGTTCTTGTGGAATATGAAAAGTGATATTTGGAAGACTTTAGAGGGCAAAGGTGAAAAAGGAAATATCTTCCGTAAAAAACTGGAAAGAAGCATTCTGAGAAACTGCATTGTGTTCTGTTAATTCATCTCACAGAATTACAGCTTTCCCTTCAAGAAGCCCTTCGCTAAGGCTGTTCTTGTTGAACTTGGAAGGTGATATTTGGAAGCCCATAGAGGCCTATGGTGAAAAATGAAATATCTCCAGTTAAAAACTGGAATGAAGCTTTCTGAGAAACTGCTTTGTGTTCTGTTAGTCCATCTCACAGAGTTAGAACTTTCCCCTCAAGAAGCCTTTCTCTAAGACTGTTCTTGTTGAATTTGCAAAGTGATATTTGGAAGTCCCTAGAGGGCTATGGTGAAAAAGGAAATATCTTCAGTTAAAAACTGGAAAGAAACTTCTGAGAAACTGCTTTGTGTTCTGTTAATTCATCTCACAGCGTTACTGCTTTCCCCTCAAGAAGCCTTTCGGTAAGACTGTTCTTGTGGAATTTACAAACTGATATTTGGAAGCCCTTAGAGGGCTAGGGTGAAAAAGGAAATATCTTCCTTTAAAAACTGGAAAGAAGCTGTCTGAGAAACTGCTTTGTGTTCTGTTGATTCACCTAACAGAGTTACAGCTTACCCTTCAAGAAGCCGTTCGCTAAGGCTGTTCTTGTGGGATTTACAAAGTGATATTTGGAAGCCCATAGAGCGCTATGGGGAAAAAGGAAATATCTTCAGCTAAAAACTGAAAAGAAGCTTTCTGAGAAACTGCTTTGTGTCCTCTTAATTCATGTTACAGTGTTACAGCTTTCCCCTCAAGAAGCCTTTCGCTAAGACAGTTCTTGTGGATTTTGCAAAGTGATATTTGGAAGCCCATAGAGGGCTATGTTGAAAAAGGAAATATCTTCCGATAAAAACTGGAAAAAAGATTTCTGAGAAACTACTTTTTGTTCTGTTAATTCATCTCAGAGAGTTACAGCTTTCCCTTCAAGAAGTCTTTCGCTAAGTCTGTTACTGTGTAATTGGCAAAGTGATATTTGGAAGCCTTTAGAGGGCTATGGTGAAGAAGCAAATATCTTCCGTTAAAAACTGGAAAGAATCTTTCTGAGGAACTGCTTTGTGTTCTGTTAATTCATCTCACAGAGTTACAGCTTTACCTCAACAAGCCTTTCGCTACGGCTGTTTTTGTGGAGTTTGGAAAGTGATATTTGGAAGCCCATAGGGGGCTATGGTGAGAAAGGAAATATCTTCAGTTAAAAACTGGAAAGAAGCTCTCTGAGAAACTGCTTTGTGTTCTGTTAATTCATCTCACCGAGTTACAGCTTTCCCCTCAAGAAGCCTTTCGCTAAGACTCTTCTTGTGGAATTTGAAAAGTGATATTTTGAAACCCATAGAAGGCTATGGTGAAAAAGGAAATATCTTCCATTGAAAAGTGGAAAGAAGCTTTCTGAGAAACTGCATTGTGTTCTGTTAATTCATCTCACAGAATTACAGCTTTCCCTTCAAGAAGCCCTTCGCTAAGGCTGTTCTTGTTGAATTTGGAAGGTGATATTTGGAAGCCCATAGAGGCCTATGGTGAAAAATGAAATATCTCCAGTTAAAAACTGGAATGAAGCTTTCTGAGAAACTGCTTTGTGTTCTGTTAGTCCATCTCACAGAGTTAGAACTTTCCCCTCAAGAAGCCTTTCTCTAAGACTGTTCTTGTTGAATTTGCAAAGTGATATTTGGAAGCCCCTAGAGGGCTATGGTGAAAAAGGAAATATCTTCAGTTAAAAACTGGAAAGAAACTTCTGAGAAACTGCTTTGTGTTCTGTTAATTCATCTCACAGCGTTACTGCTTTCCCCTCAAGAAGCCTTTCGGTAAGACTGTTCTTGTGGAATTTACAAACTGATATTTGGAAGCCCTTAGAGGGCTAGGGTGAAAAAGGAAATATCTTCCTTTAAAAACTGGAAAGAAGCTGTCTGAGAAACTGCTTTGTGTTCTGTTGATTCACCTAACAGAGTTACAGCTTTCCCTTCAAGAAGCCGTTCGCTAAGGCTGTTCTTGTGGAATTTACAAAGTGATATTTGGAAGCCCATAGAGCGCTATGGGGAAAAAGGAAATATCTTCAGCTAAAAACTGAAAAGAAGCTTTCTGAGAAACTGCTTTGTTTCCTCTTAATTCATGTTACAGTGTTACAGCTTTCCCCTCAAGAAGCCTTTCGCTAAGACTGTTCATGTGGAATTTGGAATGTGATAAATAGAACCCCTAGAGGGCTTTGGTGAAAAAGGGAATATCTTCCGTTAAAAACTGGAAAGAAGCATTCTGAGAAACTGCTTTGTGTTCTGTTAATTCATCTCACAGAGTTACAGCTTTCCCCTCAAGAAATCTTTCGCTAAGACTGTTCATGTGGATTTTGGAAAATGATATTTAGTAGCCAATAGAGGGCTACGGTGAAAAAGGAAATATCTTCCGTTAAAAAGTGGATAGAAGCTTTCTTAGAGACTGCTTTGTGTTCTGCTAATTCATCTCACAGAATTACAGCTTTCTACTCATGAAGTCTTTGGCTAAGACTGTTCCTGCGGGATTTGCAAAGTGATATTTGGAAGCCCATAGAGGGCTATGGTGAAAAAGGACATATCTTCCGTTAAAAACTGGATAGAAACTTTCTAAGAAACTGCTTTGTGTTCTGTTAATTCATCTCACAGAGTTACAGCTTTCCGCTAAATAAGAATTTCGCTAAGACTGTTATTGTGGAATTTGCAAAGTGATATTTGGAAGCCCATAGAGGGCTATGGTGAAAAAGGAAATAACTTCCGTTAAAAACTGGAAAGAGGCATTCTGAGAAACTCCTTTGTGTTCTCTTAATTCATCTCACAGAGTTACACCTTTCCTCTCAAGAAGCCTTTCCTTAAGACAGTTTTTGTGGAAATTGCAAAGGGATACTTAGAAGCCCATAGAGGGCTACGGTGAAAAAAGAAATATCCTAAGACAAAAACTGAAAAGAATCTGTCTTCGATACTACTTTGTGCTCTGTTAATTCATGTCACAGAGTTAGAGCTTTCCCCTACAGAAGACTTTCGCTAAGACTGTTCTTGTGGAATTTCCAAAGTGATATTTGGAATCCCTTAGAGTACTATGGTGAAAAAGGAAATATCTTCCGCTAAAAACTGGAAAGAAGCTTTCTGAGAAACTGGTTCGTGTTCTGTTAATTCATCTCACACAGTTACAGCTTTCCCCTCAAGAAGCCTTTCCCTAAGACTGTTCTTGTGGAACTTGCAGAGTGATATTTGGAAGCCCATACAGGGCTATGGTGAAAAAGGAAATATCTTCAGTTAAAAACTGTATAGAAGTTTTCTGAGAAACTGTTTCGTGTACTGTTAATTCACCTCACAGAGTTGCAGCTTTTCCCTCAAGAAACCTTTCGCTAAGACTGTTCTTGTGGAATTTGCTAAGTGATATTTGGAAGCCCATAGAGTACTATGGTGAAAAAGGAAATATCTTCCGTTAAAAACTGGAGGGAAGCTTTCTGAGAAACTGCTTTGTGTTCTGTTAATTCATCTCACACAGTTACAGCTTTCCCCTCAAGAAGCCTTTCCCTAAGACTGTTCTTGTGGAACTTGCAGAGTGATATTTGGAAGCCCATACAGGGCTATGGTGAAAAAGGAAATATCTTCAGTTAAAAACTGTATAGACGTTTTCTGAGAAACTGTTTCGTGTACTGTTAATTCACCTCACAGAGTTGCAGCTTTTCCCTCAAGAAACCTTTCGCTAAGACTGTTCTTGTGGAATTTGCTAAGTGATATTTGTAAGCCCATAGAGGCCTATGGTGAAAAAGGAAATATCTTCCGTTAAAAACTGGAGGGAAGCTTTCTGAGATACTGCTTTGTGTTCTGTTAATTCATCTCACAGAGTTACAGCTTTCCCCTCCAGAAGCCTTTCGCTAGACAGTTCTTGTGGAATGTGCGAAGTGATATTTGAAAGTCCATAGAGGGCTCTGGTGAAAAAGGAAATATCTTCAGTTAAAAACTGGAAAGAAGATTTCTGAGAAACTGCTTTGTGTTCTGTTATTTCATCTCACAGATTTACTGCTTTCCCCTCAAGAAGCCTTTCGTTAAGTCTTTTCTTGTGGAATTTGCAAAGTGATATTTGTAAGCCCATAGAGGGCTTTGGTGAAAAAGGAAATATCTTCCGTTAAAAACTGGAAAGAAGCTGTCTAAGAAACTGCTATGAGTTCTGTTAATTCATCTCACAGAGTTACAGCATTACCCTCAAGAAGTCTTTCACAAAGACTGTTCTTGTGGAATTTGGAAAGTGATATTTGGAAGCTCATAGAGGGCTATGCTGAAAAAGGAAATATCTTCCGTTAAAAACAGGAAAGATGCTCTCTGAGAAATTGCTTTGTGTCCCGTTATTTCATCTCAGAGTTACAGCTTTCCCCTCAAGAAGTCTTTCGCTAAGACTGTTCTTGTGGAATATGAAAAGTGATATTTGGAAGACTTTAGAGGGCAAAGGTGAAAAAGGAAATATCTTCCGTAAAAAACTGGAAAGAAGCTTTCTGAGAAACTGCATTGTGTTCTGTTAATTCATCTCACAGAATTACAGCTTTCCCTTCAAGAAGCCCTTCGCTAAGGCTGTTCTTGTTGAACTTGGAAGGTGATATTTGGAAGCCCATAGAGGCCTATGGTGAAAAATGAAATATCTCCAGTTAAAAACTGGAATGAAGCTTTCTGAGAAACTGCTTTGTGTTCTGTTAGTCCATCTCACAGAGTTAGAACTTTCCCCTCAAGAAGCCTTTCTCTAAGACTGTTCTTGTTGAATTTGCAAAGTGATATTTGGAAGCCCCTAGAGGGCTATGGTGAAAAAGGAAATATCTTCAGTTAAAAACTGGAAAGAAACTTCTGAGAAACTGCTTTGTGTTCTGTTAATTCATCTCACAGCGTTACTGCTTTCCCCTCAAGAAGCCTTTCGGTAAGACTGTTCTTGTGGAATTTACAAACTGATATTTGGAAGCCCTTAGAGGGCTAGGGTGAAAAAGGAAATATCTTCCTTTAAAAACTGGAAAGAAGCTGTCTGAGAAACTGCTTTGTGTTCCGTTGATTCACCTAACAGAGTTACAGCTTACCCTTCAAGAAGCCGTTCGCTAAGGCTGTTCTTGTGGAATTTACAAAGTGATATTTGGAAGCCCATAGAGCGCTATGGGGAAAAAGGAAATATCTTCAGCTAAAAACTGAAAAGAAGCTTTCTGAGAAACTGCTTTGTGTCCTCTTAATTCATGTTACAGTGTTACAGCTTTCCCCTCAAGAAGCCTTTCGCTAAGACAGTTCTTGTGGATTTTGCAAAGTGATATTTGGAAGCCCATAGAGGGCTATGTTGAAAAAGGAAATATCTTCCGATAAAAACTGGAAAAAAGATTTCTGAGAAACTACTTTTTGTTCTGTTAATTCATCTCAGAGAGTTACAGCTTTCCCTTCAAGAAGTCTTTCGCTAAGTCTGTTACTGTGTAATTGGCAAAGTGATATTTGGAAGCCTTTAGAGGGCTATGGTGAAGAAGCAAATATCTTCCGTTAAAAACTGGAAAGAATCTTTCTGAGGAACTGCTTTGTGTTCTGTTAATTCATCTCACAGAGTTACAGCTTTACCTCAACAAGCCTTTCGCTACGGCTGTTTTTGTGGAGTTTGGAAAGTGATATTTGGAAGCCCATAGGGGGCTATGGTGAGAAAGGAAATATCTTCAGTTAAAAACTGGAAAGAAGCTCTCTGAGAAACTGCTTTGTGTTCTGTTAATTCATCTCACCGAGTTACAGCTTTCCCCTCAAGAAGCCTTTCGCTAAGACTCTTCTTGTGGAATTTGAAAAGTGATATTTTGAAACCCATAGAAGGCTATGGTGAAAAAGGAAATATCTTCCATTGAAAAGTGGAAAGAAGCTTTCTGAGAAACTGCATTGTGTTCTGTTAATTCATCTCACAGAATTACAGCTTTCCCTTCAAGAAGCCCTTCGCTAAGGCTGTTCTTGTTGAATTTGGAAGGTGATATTTGGAAGCCCATAGAGGCCTATGGTGAAAAATGAAATATCTCCAGTTAAAAACTGGAATGAAGCTTTCTGAGAAACTGCTTTGTGTTCTGTTAGTCCATCTCACAGAGTTAGAACTTTCCCCTCAAGAAGCCTTTCTCTAAGACTGTTCTTGTTGAATTTGCAAAGTGATATTTGGAAGCCCCTAGAGGGCTATGGTGAAAAAGGAAATATCTTCAGTTAAAAACTGGAAAGAAACTTCTGAGAAACTGCTTTGTGTTCTGTTAATTCATCTCACAGCGTTACTGCTTTCCCCTCAAGAAGCCTTTCGGTAAGACTGTTCTTGTGGAATTTACAAACTGATATTTGGAAGCCCTTAGAGGGCTAGGGTGAAAAAGGAAATATCTTCCTTTAAAAACTGGAAAGAAGCTGTCTGAGAAACTGCTTTGTGTTCTGTTGATTCACCTAACAGAGTTACAGCTTTCCCTTCAAGAAGCCGTTCGCTAAGGCTGTTCTTGTGGAATTTACAAAGTGATATTTGGAAGCCCATAGAGCGCTATGGGGAAAAAGGAAATATCTTCAGCTAAAAACTGAAAAGAAGCTTTCTGAGAAACTGCTTTGTGTCCTCTTAATTCATGTTACAGTGTTACAGCTTTCCCCTCAAGAAGCCTTTCGCTAAGACTGTTCATGTGGAATTTGGAATGTGATAAATAGAACCCCTAGAGGGCTTTGGTGAAAAAGGGAATATCTTCCGTTAAAAACTGGAAAGAAGCATTCTGAGAAACTGCTTTGTGTTCTGTTAATTCATCTCACAGAGTTACAGCTTTCCCCTCAAGAAATCTTTCGCTAAGACTGTTCATGTGGATTTTGGAAAATGATATTTAGTAGCCAATAGAGGGCTACGGTGAAAAAGGAAATATCTTCCGTTAAAAAGTGGATAGAAGCTTTCTTAGAGACTGCTTTGTGTTCTGCTAATTCATCTCACAGAATTACAGCTTTCTACTCATGAAGTCTTTGGCTAAGACTGTTCCTGCGGGATTTGCAAAGTGATATTTGGAAGCCCATAGAGGGCTATGGTGAAAAAGGACATATCTTCCGTTAAAAACTGGATAGAAACTTTCTAAGAAACTGCTTTGTGTTCTGTTAATTCATCTCACAGAGTTACAGCTTTCCGCTAAATAAGAATTTCGCTAAGACTGTTATTGTGGAATTTGCAAAGTGATATTTGGAAGCCCATAGAGGGCTATGGTGAAAAAGGAAATAACTTCCGTTAAAAACTGGAAAGAGGCATTCTGAGAAACTCCTTTGTGTTCTCTTAATTCATCTCACAGAGTTACACCTTTCCTCTCAAGAAGCCTTTCCTTAAGACAGTTTTTGTGGAAATTGCAAAGGGATACTTAGAAGCCCATAGAGGGCTACGGTGAAAAAAGAAATATCCTAAGACAAAAACTGAAAAGAATCTGTCTTCGATACTACTTTGTGCTCTGTTAATTCATGTCACAGAGTTAGAGCTTTCCCCTACAGAAGACTTTCGCTAAGACTGTTCTTGTGGAATTTCCAAAGTGATATTTGGAAGCCCATAGAGTACTATGGTGAAAAAGGAAATATCTTCCGCTAAAAACTGGAAAGAAGCTTTCTGAGAAACTGCATTGTGTTCTGTTAATTCATCTCACACAGTTACAGCTTTCCCCTCAAGAAGCCTTTCCCTAAGACTGTTCTTGTGGAACTTGCAGAGTGATATTTGGAAGCCCATACAGGGCTATGGTGAAAAAGGAAATATCTTCAGTTAAAAACTGTATAGAAGTTTTCTGAGAAACTGTTTCGTGTACTGTTAATTCACCTCACAGAGTTGCAGCTTTTCCCTCAAGAAACCTTTCGCTAAGACTGTTCTTGTGGAATTTGCTAAGTGATATTTGGAAGCCCATAGAGGCCTATGGTGAAAAAGGAAATATCTTCCGTTAAAAACTGGAGGGAAGCTTTCTGAGAAACTGCTTTGTGTTCTGTTAATTCATCTCACACAGTTACAGCTTTCCCCTCAAGAAGCCTTTCCCTAAGACTGTTCTTGTGGAACTTGCAGAGTGATATTTGGAAGCCCATACAGGGCTATGGTGAAAAAGGAAATATCTTCAGTTAAAAACTGTATAGAAGTTTTCTGAGAAACTGTTTCGTGTACTCTTAATTCACCTCACAGAGTTGCAGCTTTTCCCTCAAGAAACCTTTCGCTAAGACTGTTCTTGTGGAATTTGCTAAGTGATATTTGGAAGCCCATAGAGGCCTATGGTGAAAAAGGAAATATCTTCCGTTAAAAACTGGAGGGAAGCTTTCTGAGAAACTGCTTTGTGTTCTGTTAATTCATCTCACAGAGTTACAGCTTTCCCCTCCAGAAGCCTTTCGCTAGACAGTTCTTGTGGAATGTGCGAAGTGATATTTGAAAGTCCATAGAGGGCTCTGGTGAAAAAGGAAATATCTTCAGTTAAAAACTGGAAAGAAGATTTCTGAGAAACTGCTTTGTGTTCTGTTATTTCATCTCACAGATTTACTGCTTTCCCCTCAAGAAGCCTTTCGTTAAGTCTTTTCTTGTGGAATTTGCAAAGTGATATTTGTAAGCCCATAGAGGGCTTTGGTGAAAAAGGAAATATCTTCCGTTAAAAACTGGAAAGAAGCTGTCTAAGAAACTGCTATGAGTTCTGTTAATTCATCTCACAGAGTTACAGCATTACCCTCAAGAAGTCTTTCACAAAGACTGTTCTTGTGGAATTTGGAAAGTGATATCTGGAAGCTCATAGAGGGCTATGCTGAAAAAGGAAATATCTTCCGTTAAAAACAGGAAAGATGCTCTCTGAGAAATTGCTTTGTGTCCCGTTATTTCATCTCAGAGTTACAGCTTTCCCCTCAAGAAGTCTTTCGCTAAGACTGTTCTTGTGGAATATGAAAAGTGATATTTGGAAGACTTTAGAGGGCAAAGGTGAAAAAGGAAATATCTTCCGTAAAAAACTGGAAAGAAGCTTTCTGAGAAACTGCATTGTGTTCTGTTAATTCATCTCACAGAATTACAGCTTTCCCTTCAAGAAGCCCTTCGCTAAGGCTGTTCTTGTTGAACTTGGAAGGTGATATTTGGAAGCCCATAGAGGCCTATGGTGAAAAATGAAATATCTCCAGTTAAAAACTGGAATGAAGCTTTCTGAGAAACTGCTTTGTGTTCTGTTAGTCCATCTCACAGAGTTAGAACTTTCCCCTCAAGAAGCCTTTCTCTAAGACTGTTCTTGTTGAATTTGCAAAGTGATATTTGGAAGCCCCTAGAGGGCTATGGTGAAAAAGGAAATATCTTCAGTTAAAAACTGGAAAGAAACTTCTGAGAAACTGCTTTGTGTTCTGTTAATTCATCTCACAGCGTTACTGCTTTCCCCTCAAGAAGCCTTTCGGTAAGACTGTTCTTGTGGAATTTACAAACTGATATTTGGAAGCCCTTAGAGGGCTAGGGTGAAAAAGGAAATATCTTCCTTTAAAAACTGGAAAGAAGCTGTCTGAGAAACTGCTTTGTGTTCTGTTGATTCACCTAACAGAGTTACAGCTTTCCCTTCAAGAAGCCGTTCGCTAAGGCTGTTCTTGTGGAATTTACAAAGTGATATTTGGAAGCCCATAGAGGGCTATGGGGAAAAAGGAAATATCTTCAGCTAAAAACTGAAAAGAAGCTTTCTGAGAAACTGCTTTGTGTCCTCTTAATTCATGTTACAGTGTTACAGCTTTCCCCTCAAGAAGCCTTTCGCTAAGACAGTTCTTGTGGATTTTGCAAAGTGATATTTGGAAGCCCATAGAGGGCTATGTTGAAAAAGGAAATATCTTCCGATAAAAACTGGAAAAAAGATTTCTGAGAAACTACTTTTTGTTCTGTTAATTCATCTCAGAGAGTTACAGCTTTCCCTTCAAGAAGTCTTTCGCTAAGTCTGTTACTGTGTAATTGGCAAAGTGATATTTGGAAGCCTTTAGAGGGCTATGGTGAAGAAGCAAATATCTTCCGTTAAAAACTGGAAAGAATCTTTCTGAGGAACTGCTTTGTGTTCTGTTAATTCATCTCACAGAGTTACAGCTTTACCTCAACAAGCCTTTCGCTACGGCTGTTTTTGTGGAGTTTGGAAAGTGATATTTGGAAGCCCATAGGGGGCTATGGTGAGAAAGGAAATATCTTCAGTTAAAAACTGGAAAGAAGCTCTCTGAGAAACTGCTTTGTGTTCTGTTAATTCATCTCACCGAGTTACAGCTTTCCCCTCAAAAAGCCTTTCGCTAAGACTCTTCTTGTGGAATTTGAAAAGTGATATTTTGAAACCCATAGAAGGCTATGGTGAAAAAGGAAATATCTTCCATTGAAAAGTGGAAAGAAGCTTTCTGAGAAACTGCATTGTGTTCTGTTAATTCATCTCACAGAATTACAGCTTTCCCTTCAAGAAGCCCTTCGCTAAGGCTGTTCTTGTTGAATTTGGAAGGTGATATTTGGAAGCCCATAGAGGCCTATGGTGAAAAATGAAATATCTCCAGTTAAAAACTGGAATGAAGCTTTCTGAGAAACTGCTTTGTGTTCTGTTAGTCCATCTCACAGAGTTAGAACTTTCCCCTCAAGAAGCCTTTCTCTAAGACTGTTCTTGTTGAATTTGCAAAGTGATATTTGGAAGCCCCTAGAGGGCTATGGTGAAAAAGGAAATATCTTCAGTTAAAAACTGGAAAGAAACTTCTGAGAAACTGCTTTGTGTTCTGTTAATTCATCTCACAGCGTTACTGCTTTCCCCTCAAGAAGCCTTTCGGTAAGACTGTTCTTGTGGAATTTACAAACTGATATTTGGAAGCCCTTAGAGGGCTAGGGTGAAAAAGGAAATATCTTCCTTTAAAAACTGGAAAGAAGCTGTCTGAGAAACTGCTTTGTGTTCTGTTGATTCACCTAACAGAGTTACAGCTTTCCCTTCAAGAAGCCGTTCGCTAAGGCTGTTCTTGTGGAATTTACAAAGTGATATTTGGAAGCCCATAGAGGGCTATGGGGAAAAAGGAAATATCTTCAGCTAAAAACTGAAAAGAAGCTTTCTGAGAAACTGCTTTGTGTCCTCTTAATTCATGTTACAGTGTTACAGCTTTCCCCTCAAGAAGCCTTTCGCTAAGACTGTTCATGTGGAATTTGGAATGTGATAAATAGAACCCCTAGAGGGCTTTGGTGAAAAAGGGAATATCTTCCGTTAAAAACTGGAAAGAAGCATTCTGAGAAACTGCTTTGTGTTCTGTTAATTCATCTCACAGAGTTACAGCTTTCCCCTCAAGAAATCTTTCGCTAAGACTGTTCATGTGGATTTTGGAAAATGATATTTAGTAGCCAATAGAGGGCTACGGTGAAAAAGGAAATATCTTCCGTTAAAAAGTGGATAGAAGCTTTCTTAGAGACTGCTTTGTGTTCTGCTAATTCATCTCACAGAATTACAGCTTTCTACTCATGAAGTCTTTGGCTAAGACTGTTCCTGCGGGATTTGCAAAGTGATATTTGGAAGCCCATAGAGGGCTATGGTGAAAAAGGACATATCTTCCGTTAAAAACTGGATAGAAACTTTCTAAGAAACTGCTTTGTGTTCTGTTAATTCATCTCACAGAGTTACAGCTTTCCGCTAAATAAGAATTTCGCTAAGACTGTTATTGTGGAATTTGCAAAGTGATATTTGGAAGCCCATAGAGGGCTATGGTGAAAAAGGAAATAACTTCCGTTAAAAACTGGAAAGAGGCATTCTGAGAAACTCCTTTGTGTTCTCTTAATTCATCTCACAGAGTTACACCTTTCCTCTCAAGAGGCCTTTCCTTAAGACAGTTTTTGTGGAAATTGCAAAGGGATACTTAGAAGCCCATAGAGGGCTACGGTGAAAAAAGAAATATCCTAAGACAAAAACTGAAAAGAATCTCTCTTCGATACTACTTTGTGCTCTGTTAATTCATGTCACAGAGTTAGAGCTTTCCCCTACAGAAGACTTTCGCTAAGACTGTTCTTGTGGAATTTCCAAAGTGATATTTGGAATCCCATAGAGTACTACGGTGAAAAAGGAAATATCTTCCGCTAAAAACTGGAAAGAAGCTTTCTGAGAAACTGGTTTGTGTTCTGTTAATTCATCTCACACAGTTACAGCTTTCCCCTCAAGAAGCCTTTCCCTAAGACTGTTCTTGTGGAACTTGCAGAGTGATATTTGGAAGCCCATACAGGGCTATGGTGAAAAAGGAAATATCTTCAGTTAAAAACTGTATAGAAGTTTTCTGAGAAACTGTTTCGTGTACTGTTAATTCACCTCACAGAGTTGCAGCTTTTCCCTCAAGAAACCTTTCGCTAAGACTGTTCTTGTGGAATTTGCTAAGTGATATTTGGAAGCCCATAGAGGCCTATGGTGAAAAAGGAAATATCTTCCGTTAAAAACTGGAGGGAAGCTTTCTGAGAAACTGCTTTGTGTTCTGTTAATTCATCTCACACAGTTACAGCTTTCCCCTCAAGAAGCCTTTCCCTAAGACTGTTCTTGTGGAACTTGCAGAGTGATATTTGGAAGCCCATACAGGGCTATGGTGAAAAAGGAAATATCTTCAGTTAAAAACTGTATAGAAGTTTTCTGAGAAACTGTTTCGTGTACTGTTAATTCACCTCACAGAGTTGCAGCTTTTCCCTCAAGAAACCTTTCGCTAAGACTGTTCTTGTGGAATTTGCTAAGTGATATTTGGAAGCCCATAGAGGCCTATGGTGAAAAAGGAAATATCTTCCGTTAAAAACTGGAGGGAAGCTTTCTGAGAAACTGGTTTGTGTTCTGTTAATTCATCTCACACAGTTACAGCTTTCCCCTCCAGAAGCCTTTCGCTAGACAGTTCTTGTGGAATGTGCGAAGTGATATTTGAAAGTCCATAGAGGGCTCTGGTGAAAAAGGAAATATCTTCAGTTAAAAACTGGAAAGAAAATTTCTGAGAAACTGCTTTGTGTTCTGTTATTTCATCTCACAGATTTACTGCTTTCCCCTCAAGAAGCCTTTCGTTAAGTCTTTTCTTGTGGAATTTGCAAAGTGATATTTGTAAGCCCATAGAGGGCTTTGGTGAAAAAGGAAATATCTTCCGTTAAAAACTGGAAAGAAGCTGTCTAAGAAACTGCTATGAGTTCTGTTAATTCATCTCACAGAGTTACAGCATTACCCTCAAGAAGTCTTTCACAAAGACTGTTCTTGTGGAATTTGGAAAGTGATATTTGGAAGCTCATAGAGGGCTATGCTGAAAAAGGAAATATCTTCCGTTAAAAACAGGAAAGATGCTCTCTGAGAAATTTCTTTGTGTCCCGTTATTTCATCTCAGAGTTACAGCTTTCCCCTCAAGAAGTCTTTCGCTAAGACTGTTCTTGTGGAATATGAAAAGTGATATTTGGAAGACTTTAGAGGGCAAAGGTGAAAAAGGAAATATCTTCCGTAAAAAACTGGAAAGAAGCTTTCTGAGAAACTGCATTGTGTTCTGTTAATTCATCTCACAGAATTACAGCTTTCCCTTCAAGAAGCCCTTCGCTAAGGCTGTTCTTGTTGAATTTGGAAGGTGATATTTGGAAGCCCATAGAGGCCTATGGTGAAAAATGAAATATCTCCAGTTAAAAACTGGAATGAAGCTTTCTGAGAAACTGCTTTGTGTTCTGTTAGTCCATCTCACAGAGTTAGAACTTTCCCCTCAAGAAGCCTTTCTCTAAGACTGTTCTTGTTGAATTTGCAAAGTGATATTTGGAAGCCCCTAGAGGGCTATGGTGAAAAAGGAAATATCTTCAGTTAAAAACTGGAAAGAAACTTCTGAGAAACTGCTTTGTGTTCTGTTAATTCATCTCACAGCGTTACTGCTTTCCCCTCAAGAAGCCTTTCGGTAAGACTGTTCTTGTGGAATTTACAAACTGATATTTGGAAGCCCTTAGAGGGCTAGGGTGAAAAAGGAAATATCTTCCTTTAAAAACTGGAAAGAAGCTGTCTGAGAAACTGCTTTGTGTTCTGTTGATTCACCTAACAGAGTTACAGCTTTCCCTTCAAGAAGCCGTTCGCTAAGGCTGTTCTTGTGGAATTTACAAAGTGATATTTGGAAGCCCATAGAGCGCTATGGGGAAAAAGGAAATATCTTCAGCTAAAAACTGAAAAGAAGCTTTCTGAGAAACTGCTTTGTGTCCTCTTAATTCATGTTACAGTGTTACAGCTTTCCCCTCAAGAAGCCTTTCGCTAAGACTGTTCATGTGGAATTTGGAATGTGATAAATAGAACCCCTAGAGGGCTTTGGTGAAAAAGGGAATATCTTCCGTTAAAAACTGGAAAGAAGCATTCTGAGAAACTGCTTTGTGTTCTGTTAATTCATCTCACAGAGTTACAGCTTTCCCCTCAAGAAATCTTTCGCTAAGACTGTTCATGTGGATTTTGGAAAATGATATTTAGTAGCCAATAGAGGGCTACGGTGAAAAAGGAAATATCTTCCGTTAAAAAGTGGATAGAAGCTTTCTTAGAGACTGCTTTGTGTTCTGCTAATTCATCTCACAGAATTACAGCTTTCTACTCATGAAGTCTTTGGCTAAGACTGTTCCTGCGGGATTTGCAAAGTGATATTTGGAAACCCATAGAGGGCTATGGTGAAAAAGGACATATCTTCCGTTAAAAACTGGATAGAAACTTTCTAAGAAACTGCTTTGTGTTCTGTTAATTCATCTCACAGAGTTACAGCTTTCCGCTAAATAAGAATTTCGCTAAGACTGTTATTGTGGAATTTGCAAAGTGATATTTGGGAGCCCATAGAGGGCTATGGTGAAAAAGGAAATAACTTCCGTTAAAAACTGGAAAGAGGCATTCTGAGAAACTCCTTTGTGTTCTCTTAATTCATCTCACAGAGTTACACCTTTCCTCTCAAGAAGCCTTTCCTTAAGACAGTTTTTGTGGAAATTGCAAAGGGATACTTAGAAGCCCATAGAGGGCTACGGTGAAAACAGAAATATCCTAAGACAAAAACTGAAAAGAATCTGTCTTCGATACTACTTTGTGCTCTGTTAATTCATGTCACAGAGTTAGAGCTTTCCCCTACAGAAGACTTTCGCTAAGACTGTTCTTGTGGAATTTCCAAAGTGATATTTGGAATCCCATAGAGTACTATGGTGAAAAAGGAAATATCTTCCGCTAAAAACTGGAAAGAAGCTTTCTGAGAAACTGGTTTGTGTTCTGTTAATTCATCTCACACAGTTACAGCTTTCCTCTCAAGAAGCCTTTCCCTAAGACTGTTCTTGTGGAACTTGCAGAGTGATATTTGGAAGCCCATACAGGGCTATGGTGAAAAAGGAAATATCTTCAGTTAAAAACTGTATAGAAGTTTTCTGAGAAACTGTTTCGTGTACTGTTAATTCACCTCACAGAGTTGCAGCTTTTCCCTCAAGAAACCTTTCGCTAAGACTGTTCTTGTGGAATTTGCTAAGTGATATTTGGAAGCCCATAGAGGCCTATGGTGAAAAAGGAAATATCTTCCGTTAAAAACTGGAGGGAAGCTTTCTGAGAAACTGCTTTGTGTTCTGTTAATTCATCTCACACAGTTACAGCTTTCCCCTCAAGAAGCCTTTCCCTAAGACTGTTCTTGTGGAACTTGCAGAGTGATATTTGGAAGCCCATACAGGGCTATGGTGAAAAAGGAAATATCTTCAGTTAAAAACTGGAAAGAAGATTTCTGAGAAACTGCTTTGTGTTCTGTTATTTCATCTCACAGATTTACTGCTTTCCCCTCAAGAAGCCTTTCGTTAAGTCTTTTCTTGTGGAATTTGCAAAGTGATATTTGTAAGCCCATAGAGGGCTTTGGTGAAAAAGGAAATATCTTCAGTTTAAAACTGGAAAGAAGCTGTCTAAGAAACTGCTATGAGTTCTGTTAATTCATCTCACAGAGTTACAGCATTACCCTCAAGAAGTCTTTCACAAAGACTGTTCTTGTGGAATTTGGAAAGTGATATTTGGAAGCTCATAGAGGGCTATGCTGAAAAAGGAAATATCTTCCGTTAAAAACAGGAAAGATGCTCTCTGAGAAATTGCTTTGTGTCCCGTTATTTCATCTCAGAGTTACAGCTTTCCCCTCAAGAAGTCTTTCGCTAAGACTGTTCTTGTGGAATATGAAAAGTGCTATTTGGAAGACTTTAGAGGGCAAAGGTGAAAAAGGAAATATCTTCCGTAAAAAACTGGAAAGAAGCTTTCTGAGAAACTGCATTGTGTTCTGTTAATTCATCTCACAGAATTACAGCTTTCCCTTCAAGAAGCCCTTCGCTAAGGCTGTTCTTGTTGAATTTGGAAGGTGATATTTGGAAGCCCATAGAGGCCTATGGTGAAAAATGAAATATCTCCAGTTAAAAACTGGAATGAAGCTTTCTGAGAAACTGCTTTGTGTTCTGTTAGTCCATCTCACAGAGTTAGAACTTTCCCCTCAAGAAGCCTTTCTCTAAGACTGTTCTTGTTGAATTTGCAAAGTGATATTTGGAAGCCCCTAGAGGGCTATGGTGAAAAAGGAAATATCTTCAGTTAAAAACTGGAAAGAAACTTCTGAGAAACTGCTTTGTGTTCTGTTAATTCATCTCACAGCGTTACTGCTTTCCCCTCAAGAAGCCTTTCGGTAAGACTGTTCTTGTGGAATTTACAAACTGATATTTGGAAGCCCTTAGAGGGCTAGGGTGAAAAAGGAAATATCTTCCTTTAAAAACTGGAAAGAAGCTGTCTGAGAAACTGCTTTGTGTTCTGTTGATTCACCTAACAGAGTTACAGCTTTCCCTTCAAGAAGCCGTTCGCTAAGGCTGTTCTTGTGGAATTTACAAAGTGATATTTGGAAGCCCATAGAGGGCTATGGGGAAAAAGGAAATATCTTCAGCTAAAAACTGAAAAGAAGCTTTCTGAGAAACTGCTTTGTGTCCTCTTAATTCATGTTACAGTGTTACAGCTTTCCCCTCAAGGAGCCTTTCGCTAAGACTGTTCATGTGGAATTTGGAATGTGATAAATAGAACCCCTAGAGGGCTTTGGTGAAAAAGGGAATATCTTCCGTTAAAAACTGGAAAGAAGCATTCTGAGAAACTGCTTTGTGTTCTGTTAATTCATCTCACAGAGTTACAGCTTTCCCCTCAAGAAATCTTTCGCTAAGACTGTTCATGTGGATTTTGGAAAATGATATTTAGTAGCCAATAGAGGGCTACGGTGAAAAAGGAAATATCTTCCGTTAAAAAGTGGATAGAAGCTTTCTTAGAGACTGCTTTGTGTTCTGCTAATTCATCTCACAGAATTACAGCTTTCTACTCATGAAGTCTTTGGCTAAGACTGTTCCTGCGGGATTTGCAAAGTGATATTTGGAAGCCCATAGAGGGCTATGGTGAAAAAGGACATATCTTCCGTTAAAAACTGGATAGAAACTTTCTAAGAAACTGCTTTGTGTTCTGTTAATTCATCTCACAGAGTTACAGCTTTCCGCTAAATAAGAATTTCGCTAAGACTGTTATTGTGGAATTTGCAAAGTGATATTTGGAAGCCCATAGAGGGCTATGGTGAAAAAGGAAATAACTTCCGTTAAAAACTGGAAAGAGGCATTCTGAGAAACTCCTTTGTGTTCTCTTAATTCATCTCACAGAGTTACACCTTTCCTCTCAAGAAGCCTTTCCTTAAGACAGTTTTTGTGGATATTGCAAAGGGATACTTAGAAGCCCATAGAGGGCTACGGTGAAAAAAGAAATATCCTAAGACAAAAACTGAAAAGAATCTGTCTTCGATACTACTTTGTGCTCTGTTAATTCATGTCACAGAGTTAGAGCTTTCCCCTACAGAAGACTTTCGCTAAGACTGTTCTTGTGGAATTTCCAAAGTGATATTTGGAATCCCATAGAGTACTATGGTGAAAAAGGAAATATCTTCCGATAAAATCTGGAAAGAAGCTTTCTGAGAAACTGGTTTGTGTTCTGTTAATTCATCTCACACAGTTACAGCTTTCCCCTCAAGAAGCCTTTCCCTAAGACTGTTCTTGTGGAACTTGCAGAGTGATATTTGGAAGCCCATACAGGGCTATGGTGAAAAAGGAAATATCTTCAGTTAAAAACTGTATAGAAGTTTTCTGAGAAACTGTTTCGTGTACTGTTAATTCACCTCACAGAGTTGCAGCTTTTCCCTCAAGAAACCTTTCGCTAAGACTGTTCTTGTGGAATTTGCTAAGTGATATTTGGAAGCCCATAGAGGCCTATGGTGAAAAAGGAAATATCTTCCGTTAAAAACTGGAGGGAAGCTTTCTGAGAAACTGGTTTGTGTTCTGTTAATTCATCTCACACAGTTACAGCTTTCCCCTCAAGAAGCCTTTCCCTAAGACTGTTCTTGTGGAACTTGCAGAGTGATATTTGGAAGCCCATACAGGGCTATGGTGAAAAAGGAAATATCTTCAGTTAAAAACTGTATAGAAGTTTTCTGAGAAACTGTTTCGTGTACTGTTAATTCACCTCACAGAGTTGCAGCTTTTCCCTCAAGAAACCTTTCGCTAAGACTGTTCTTGTGGAATTTGCTAAGTGATATTTGGAAGCCCATAGAGGCCTATGGTGAAAAAGGAAATATCTTCCGTTAAAAACTGGAGGGAAGCTTTCTGAGAAACTGCTTTGTGTTCTGTTAATTCATCTCACAGAGTTACAGCTTTCCCCTCCAGAAGCCTTTCGCTAGACAGTTCTTGTGGAATGTGCGAAGTGATATTTGAAAGTCCATAGAGGGCTCTGGTGAAAAAGGAAATATCTTCAGTTAAAAACTGGAAAGAAGATTTCTGAGAAACTGCTTTGTGTTCTGTTATTTCATCTCACAGATTTACTGCTTTCCCCTCAAGAAGCCTTTCGTTAAGTCTTTTCTTGTGGAATTTGCAAAGTGATATTTGTAAGCCCATAGAGGCCTATGGTGAAAAAGGAAATATCTTCCGTTAAAAAGTGGATAGAAGCTTTCTTAGAGACTGCTTTGTGTTCTGCTAATTCATCTCACAGAATTACAGCTTTCTACTCATGAAGTCTTTGGCTAAGACTGTTCCTGCGGGATTTGCAAAGTGATATTTGGAAGCCCATAGAGGGCTATGGTGAAAAAGGACATATCTTCCGTTAAAAACTGGATAGAAACTTTCTAAGAAACTGCTTTGTGTTCTGTTAATTCATCTCACAGAGTTACAGCTTTCCGCTAAATAAGAATTTCGCTAAGACTGTTATTGTGGAATTTGCAAAGTGATATTTGGAAGCCCATAGAGGGCTATGGTGAAAAAGGAAATAACTTCCGTTAAAAACTGGAAAGAGGCATTCTGAGAAACTCCTTTGTGTTCTCTTAATTCATCTCACAGAGTTACACCTTTCCTCTCAAGAAGCCTTTCCTTAAGACAGTTTTTGTGGAAATTGCAAAGGGATACTTAGAAGCCCATAGAGGGCTACGGTGAAAAAAGAAATATCCTAAGACAAAAACTGAAAAGAATCTGTCTTCGATACTACTTTGTGCTCTGTTAATTCATGTCACAGAGTTAGAGCTTTCCCCTACAGAAGACTTTCGCTAAGACTGTTCTTGTGGAATTTCCAAAGTGATATTTGGAATCCCATAGAGTACTATGGTGAAAAAGGAAATATCTTCCGCTAAAAACTGGAAAGAAGCTTTCTGAGAAACTGGTTTGTGTTCTGTTAATTCATCTCACACAGTTACAGCTTTCCCCTCAAGAAGCCTTTCCCTAAGACTGTTCTTGTGGAACTTGCAGAGTGATATTTGGAAGCCCATACAGGGCTATGGTGAAAAAGGAAATATCTTCAGTTAAAAACTGTATAGAAGTTTTCTGAGAAACTGTTTCGTGTACTGTTAATTCACCTCACAGAGTTGCAGCTTTTCGCTCAAGAAACCTTTCGCTAAGACTGTTCTTGTGGAATTTGCTAAGTGATATTTGGAAGCCCATAGAGGCCTATGGTGAAAAAGGAAATATCTTCCGTTAAAAACTGGAGGGAAGCTTTCTGAGAAACTGGTTTGTGTTCTGTTAATTCATCTCACACAGTTACAGCTTTCCCCTCAAGAAGCCTTTCCCTAAGACTGTTCTTGTGGAACTTGCAGAGTGATATTTGGAAGCCCATACAGGGCTATGGTGAAAAAGGAAATATCTTCAGTTAAAAACTGTATAGAAGTTTTCTGAGAAACTGTTTCGTGTACTGTTAATTCACCTCACAGAGTTGCAGCTTTTCCCTCAAGAAACCTTTCGCTAAGACTGTTCTTGGGGAATTTGCTAAGTGATATTTGGAAACCCATAGAGGCCTATGGTGAAAAAGGAAATATCTTCCGTTAAAAACTGGAGGGAAGCTTTCTGAGAAACTGGTTTGTGTTCGGTTAATTCATCTCACACAGTTACAGCTTTCCCCTCAAGAAGCCTTTCCCTAAGACTGTTCTTGTGGAATTTGCTAAGTGATATTTGGAAGCCCATAGAGGCCTATGGTGAAAAAGGAAATATCTTCCGTTAAAAACTGGAGGGAAGCTTTCTGAGAAACTGCTTTGTGTTCTGTTAATTCATCTCACACAGTTACAGCTTTCCCCTCCAGAAGCCTTTCGCTAGACAGTTCTTGTGGAATGTGCGAAGTGATATTTGAAAGTCCATAGAGGGCTCTGGTGAAAAAGGAAATATCTTCAGTTAAAAACTGGAAAGAAGATTTCTGAGAAACTGCTTTGTGTTGTGTTATTTCATCTCACAGATTTACTGCTTTCCCCTCAAGAAGCCTTTCGTTAAGTCTTTTCTTGTGGAATTTGCAAAGTGATATTTGTAAGCCCATAGAGGGCTTTGGTGAAAAAGGAAATATCTTCCGTTAAAAACTGGAAAGAAGCTGTCTAAGAAACTGCTATGAGTTCTGTTAATTCATCTCACAGAGTTACAGCATTACCCTCAAGAAGTCTTTCACAAAGACTGTTCTTGTGGAATTTGGAAAGTGATATTTGGAAGCTCATAGAGGGCTATGCTGAAAAAGGAAATATCTTCCGTTAAAAACAGGAAAGATGCTCTCTGAGAAATTGCTTTGTGTCCCGTTATTTCATCTCAGAGTTACAGCTTTCCCCTCAAGAAGTCTTTCGCTAAGACTGTTCTTGTGGAATATGAAAAGTGATATTTGGAAGACTTTAGAGGGCAAAGGTGAAAAAGGAAATATCTTCCGTAAAAAACTGGAAAGAAGCTTTCTGAGAAACTGCATTGTGTTCTGTTAATTCATCTCACAGAATTACAGCTTTCCCTTCAAGAAGCCCTTCGCTAAGGCTGTTCTTGTTGAACTTGGAAGGTGATATTTGGAAGCCCATAGAGGCCTATGGTGAAAAATGAAATATCTCCAGTTAAAAACTGGAATGAAGCTTTCTGAGAAACTGCTTTGTGTTCTGTTAGTCCATCTCACAGAGTTAGAACTTTCCCCTCAAGAAGCCTTTCTCTAAGACTGTTCTTGTTGAATTTGCAAAGTGATATTTGGAAGCCCCTAGAGGGCTATGGTGAAAAAGGAAATATCTTCAGTTAAAAACTGGAAAGAAACTTCTGAGAAACTGCTTTGTGTTCTGTTAATTCATCTCACAGCGTTACTGCTTTCCCCTCAAGAAGCCTTTCGGTAAGACTGTTCTTGTGGAATTTACAAACTGATATTTGGAAGCCCTTAGAGGGCTAGGGTGAAAAAGGAAATATCTTCCTTTAAAAACTGGAAAGAAGCTGTCTGAGAAACTGCTTTGTGTTCTGTTGATTCACCTAACAGAGTTACAGCTTTCCCTTCAAGAAGCCGTTCGCTAAGGCTGTTCTTGTGGAATTTACAAAGTGATATTTGGAAGCCCATAGAGGGCTATGGGGAAAAAGGAAATATCTTCAGCTAAAAACTGAAAAGAAGCTTTCTGAGAAACTGCTTTGTGTCCTCTTAATTCATGTTACAGTGTTACAGCTTTCCCCTCAAGAAGCCTTTCGCTAAGACAGTTCTTGTGGATTTTGCAAAGTGATATTTGGAAGCCCATAGAGGGCTATGTTGAAAAAGGAAATATCTTCCGATAAAAACTGGAAAAAAGATTTCTGAGAAACTACTTTTTGTTCTGTTAATTCATCTCAGAGAGTTACAGCTCTCCCTTCAAGAAGTCTTTCGCTATGTCTGTTACTGTGTAATTGGCAAAGTGATATTTGGAAGCCTTTAGAGGGCTATGGTGAAGAAGCAAATATCTTCCGTTAAAAACTGGAAAGAATCTTTCTGAGAAACTGCTTTGTGTTCTGTTAATTCATCTCACAGAGTTACAGCTTTACCTCAACAAGCCTTTCGCTACGGCTGTTTTTGTGGAGTTTGGAAAGTGATATTTGGAAGCCCATAGGGGGCTATGGTGAGAAAGGAAATATCTTCAGTTAAAAACTGGAAAGAAGCTCTCTGAGAAACTGCTTTGTGTTCTGTTAATTCATCTCACCGAGTTACAGCTTTCCCCTCAAGAAGCCTTTCGCTAAGACTCTTCTTGTGGAATTTGAAAAGTGATATTTTGAAACCCATAGAAGGCTATGGTGAAAAAGGAAATATCTTCCATTGAAAAGTGGAAAGAAGCTTTCTGAGAAACTGCATTGTGTTCTGTTAATTCATCTCACAGAATTACAGCTTTCCCTTCAAGAAGCCCTTCGCTAAGGCTGTTCTTGTTGAATTTGGAAGGTGATATTTGGAAGCCCATAGAGGCCTATGGTGAAAAATGAAATATCTCCAGTTAAAAACTGGAATGAAGCTTTCTGAGAAACTGCTTTGTGTTCTGTTAGTCCATCTCACAGAGTTAGAACTTTCCCCTCAAGAAGCCTTTCTCTAAGACTGTTCTTGTTGAATTTGCAAAGTGATATTTGGAAGCCCCTAGAGGGCTATGGTGAAAAAGGAAATATCTTCAGTTAAAAACTGGAAAGAAACTTCTGAGAAACTGCTTTGTGTTCTGTTAATTCATCTCACAGCGTTACTGCTTTCCCCTCAAGAAGCCTTTCGGTAAGACTGTTCTTGTGGAATTTACAAACTGATATTTGGAAGCCCTTAGAGGGCTAGGGTGAAAAAGGAAATATCTTCCTTTAAAAACTGGAAAGAAGCTGTCTGAGAAACTGCTTTGTGTTCTGTTGATTCACCTAACAGAGTTACAGCTTTCCCTTCAAGAAGCCGTTCGCTAAGGCTGTTCTTGTGGAATTTACAAAGTGATATTTGGAAGCCCATAGAGCGCTATGGGGAAAAAGGAAATATCTTCAGCTAAAATCTGAAAAGAAGCTTTCTGAGAAACTGCTTTGTGTCCTCTTAATTCATGTTACAGTGTTACAGCTTTCCCCTCAAGAAGCCTTTCGCTAAGACTGTTCATGTGGAATTTGGAATGTGATAAATAGAACCCCTAGAGGGCTTTGGTGAAAAAGGGAATATCTTCCGTTAAAAACTGGAAAGAAGCATTCTGAGAAACTGCTTTGTGTTCTGTTAATTCATCTCACAGAGTTACAGCTTTCCCCTCAAGAAATCTTTCGCTAAGACTGTTCATGTGGATTTTGGAAAATGATATTTAGTAGCCAATAGAGGGCTACGGTGAAAAAGGAAATATCTTCCGTTAAAAAGTGGATAGAAGCTTTCTTAGAGACTGCTTTGTGTTCTGCTAATTCATCTCACAGAATTACAGCTTTCTACTCATGAAGTCTTTGGCTAAGACTGTTCCTGCGGGATTTGCAAAGTGATATTTGGAAGCCCATAGAGGGCTATGGTGAAAAAGGACATATCTTCCGTTAAAAACTGGATAGAAACTTTCTAAGAAACTGCTTTGTGTTCTGTTAATTCATCTCACAGAGTTACAGCTTTCCGCTAAATAAGAATTTCGCTAAGACTGTTATTGTGGAATTTGCAAAGTGATATTTGGAAGCCCATAGAGGGCTATGGTGAAAAAGGAAATAACTTCCGTTAAAAACTGGAAAGAGGCATTCTGAGAAACTCCTTTGTGTTCTCTTAATTCATCTCACAGAGTTACACCTTTCCTCTCAAGAAGCCTTTCCTTAAGACAGTTTTTGTGGAAATTGCAAAGGGATACTTAGAAGCCCATAGAGGGCTACGGTGAAAAAAGAAATATCCTAAGACAAAAACTGAAAAGAATCTCTCTTCGATACTACTTTGTGCTCTGTTAATTCATGTCACAGAGTTAGAGCTTTCCCCTACAGAAGACTTTCGCTAAGACTGTTCTTGTGGAATTTCCAAAGTGATATTTGGAATCCCATAGAGTACTATGGTGAAAAAGGAAATATCTTCCGCTAAAAACTGGAAAGAAGCTTTCTGAGAAACTGGTTTGTGTTCTGTTAATTCATCTCACACAGTTACAGCTTTCCCCTCAAGAAGCCTTTCCCTAAGACTGTTCTTGTGGAACTTGCAGAGTGATATTTGGAAGCCCATACAGGGCTATGGTGAAAAAGGAAATATCTTCAGTTAAAAACTGTATAGAAGTTTTCTGAGAAACTGTTTCGTGTACTGTTAATTCACCTCACAGAGTTGCAGCTTTTCCCTCAAGAAACCTTTCGCTAAGACTGTTCTTGTGGAATTTGCTAAGTGATATTTGGAAGCCCATAGAGGCCTATGGTGAAAAAGGAAATATCTTCCGTTAAAAACTGGAGGGAAGCTTTCTGAGAAACTGGTTTGTGTTCTGTTAATTCATCTCACACAGTTACAGCTTTCCCCTCAAGAAGCCTTTCGCTAGACAGTTCTTGTGGAATGTGCGAAGTGATATTTGGAAGTCCATAGAGGGCTCTGGTGAAAAAGGAAATATCTTCAGTTAAAAACTGTATAGAAGTTTTCTGAGAAACTGTTTCGTGTACTGTTAATTCATCTCACAGATTTACTGCTTTCCCCTCAAGAAGCCTTTCGTTAAGTCTTTTCTTGTGGAATTTGCAAAGTGATATTTGTAAGCCCATAGAGGGCTTTGGTGAAAAAGAAAATATCTTCCGTTAAAAACTGGAAAGAAGCTGTCTAAGAAACTGCTATGAGTTCTGTTAATTCATCTCACAGAGTTACAGCATTACCCTCAAGAAGTCTTTCACAAAGACTGTTCTTGTGGAATTTGGAAAGTGATATTTGGAAGCTCATAGAGGGCTATGCTGAAAAAGGAAATATCTTCCGTTAAAAACAGGAAAGATGCTCTCTGAGAAATTGCTTTGTGTCCCGTTATTTCATCTCAGAGTTACAGCTTTCCCCTCAAGAAGTCTTTCGCTAAGACTGTTCTTGTGGAATATGAAAAGTGATATTTGGAAGACTTTAGAGGGCAAAGGTGAAAAAGGAAATATCTTCCGTAAAAAACTGGAAAGAAGCTTTCTGAGAAACTGCATTGTGTTCTGTTAATTCATCTCACAGAATTACAGCTTTCCCTTCAAGAAGCCCTTCGCTAAGGCTGTTCTTGTTGAACTTGGAAGGTGATATTTGGAAGCCCATAGAGGCCTATGGTGAAAAATGAAATATCTCCAGTTAAAAACTGGAATGAAGCTTTCTGAGAAACTGCTTTGTGTTCTGTTAGTCCATCTCACAGAGTTAGAACTTTCCCCTCAAGAAGCCTTTCTCTAAGACTGTTCTTGTTGAATTTGCAAAGTGATATTTGGAAGCCCCTAGAGGGCTATGGTGAAAAAGGAAATATCTTCAGTTAAAAACTGGAAAGAAACTTCTGAGAAACTGCTTTGTGTTCTGTTAATTCATCTCACAGCGTTACTGCTTTCCCCTCAAGAAGCCTTTCGGTAAGACTGTTCTTGTGGAATTTACAAACTGATATTTGGAAGCCCTTAGAGGGCTAGGGTGAAAAAGGAAATATCTTCCTTTAAAAACTGGAAAGAAGCTGTCTGAGAAACTGCTTTGTGTTCTGTTGATTCACCTAACAGAGTTACAGCTTTCCCTTCAAGAAGCCGTTCGCTAAGGCTGTTCTTGTGGAATTTACAAAGTGATATTTGGAAGCCCATAGAGGGCTATGGGGAAAAAGGAAATATCTTCAGCTAAAAACTGAAAAGAAGCTTTCTGAGAAACTGCTTTGTGTCCTCTTAATTCATGTTACAGTGTTACAGCTTTCCCCTCAAGAAGCCTTTCGCTAAGACAGTTCTTGTGGATTTTGCAAAGTGATATTTGGAAGCCCATAGAGGGCTATGTTGAAAAAGGAAATATCTTCCGATAAAAACTGGAAAAAAGATTTCTGAGAAACTACTTTTTGTTCTGTTAATTCATCTCAGAGAGTTACAGCTCTCCCTTCAAGAAGTCTTTCGCTATGTCTGTTACTGTGTAATTGGCAAAGTGATATTTGGAAGCCTTTAGAGGGCTATGGTGAAGAAGCAAATATCTTCCGTTAAAAACTGGAAAGAATCTTTCTGAGAAACTGCTTTGTGTTCTGTTAATTCATCTCACAGAGTTACAGCTTTACCTCAACAAGCCTTTCGCTACGGCTGTTTTTGTGGAGTTTGGAAAGTGATATTTGGAAGCCCATAGGGGGCTATGGTGAGAAAGGAAATATCTTCAGTTAAAAACTGGAAAGAAGCTCTCTGAGAAACTGCTTTGTGTTCTGTTAATTCATCTCACCGAGTTACAGCTTTCCCCTCAAGAAGCCTTTCGCTAAGACTCTTCTTGTGGAATTTGAAAAGTGATATTTTGAAACCCATAGAAGGCTATGGTGAAAAAGGAAATATCTTCCATTGAAAAGTGGAAAGAAGCTTTCTGAGAAACTGCATTGTGTTCTGTTAATTCATCTCACAGAATTACAGCTTTCCCTTCAAGAAGCCCTTCGCTAAGGCTGTTCTTGTTGAATTTGGAAGGTGATATTTGGAAGCCCATAGAGGCCTATGGTGAAAAATGAAATATCTCCAGTTAAAAACTGGAATGAAGCTTTCTGAGAAACTGCTTTGTGTTCTGTTAGTCCATCTCACAGAGTTAGAACTTTCCCCTCAAGAAGCCTTTCTCTAAGACTGTTCTTGTTGAATTTGCAAAGTGATATTTGGAAGCCCCTAGAGGGCTATGGTGAAAAAGGAAATATCTTCAGTTAAAAACTGGAAAGAAACTTCTGAGAAACTGCTTTGTGTTCTGTTAATTCATCTCACAGCGTTACTGCTTTCCCCTCAAGAAGCCTTTCGGTAAGACTGTTCTTGTGGAATTTACAAACTGATATTTGGAAGCCCTTAGAGGGCTAGGGTGAAAAAGGAAATATCTTCCTTTAAAAACTGGAAAGAAGCTGTCTGAGAAACTGCTTTGTGTTCTGTTGATTCACCTAACAGAGTTACAGCTTTCCCTTCAAGAAGCCGTTCGCTAAGGCTGTTCTTGTGGAATTTACAAAGTGATATTTGGAAGCCCATATAGCGCTATGGGGAAAAAGGAAATATCTTCAGCTAAAATCTGAAAAGAAGCTTTCTGAGAAACTGCTTTGTGTCCTCTTAATTCATGTTACAGTGTTACAGCTTTCCCCTCAAGAAGCCTTTCGCTAAGACTGTTCATGTGGAATTTGGAATGTGATAAATAGAACCCCTAGAGGGCTTTGGTGAAAAAGGGAATATCTTCCGTTAAAAACTGGAAAGAAGCATTCTGAGAAACTGCTTTGTGTTCTGTTAATTCATCTCACAGAGTTACAGCTTTCCCCTCAAGAAATCTTTCGCTAAGACTGTTCATGTGGATTTTGGAAAATGATATTTAGTAGCCAATAGAGGGCTACGGTGAAAAAGGAAATATCTTCCGTTAAAAAGTGGATAGAAGCTTTCTTAGAGACTGCTTTGTGTTCTGCTAATTCATCTCACAGAATTACAGCTTTCTACTCATGAAGTCTTTGGCTAAGACTGTTCCTGCGGGATTTGCAAAGTGATATTTGGAAGCCCATAGAGGGCTATGGTGAAAAAGGACATATCTTCCGTTAAAAACTGGATAGAAACTTTCTAAGAAACTGCTTTGTGTTCTGTTAATTCATCTCACAGAGTTACAGCTTTCCGCTAAATAAGAATTTCGCTAAGACTGTTATTGTGGAATTTGCAAAGTGATATTTGGAAGCCCATAGAGGGCTATGGTGAAAAAGGAAATAACTTCCGTTAAAAACTGGAAAGAGGCATTCTGAGAAACTCCTTTGTGTTCTCTTAATTCATCTCACAGAGTTACACCTTTCCTCTCAAGAAGCCTTTCCTTAAGACAGTTTTTGTGGAAATTGCAAAGGGATACTTAGAAGCCCATAGAGGGCTACGGTGAAAAAAGAAATATCCTAAGACAAAAACTGAAAAGAATCTCTCTTCGATACTACTTTGTGCTCTGTTAATTCATGTCACAGAGTTAGAGCTTTCCCCTACAGAAGACTTTCGCTAAGACTGTTCTTGTGGAATTTCCAAAGTGATATTTGGAATCCCATAGAGTACTATGGTGAAAAAGGAAATATCTTCCGCTAAAAACTGGAAAGAAGCTTTCTGAGAAACTGGTTTGTGTTCTGTTAATTCATCTCACACAGTTACAGCTTTCCCCTCAAGAAGCCTTTCCCTAAGACTGTTCTTGTGGAACTTGCAGAGTGATATTTGGAAGCCCATACAGGGCTATGGTGAAAAAGGAAATATCTTCAGTTAAAAACTGTATAGAAGTTTTCTGAGAAACTGTTTCGTGTACTGTTAATTCACCTCACAGAGTTGCAGCTTTTCCCTCAAGAAACCTTTCGCTAAGACTGTTCTTGTGGAATTTGCTAAGTGATATTTGGAAGCCCATAGAGGCCTATGGTGAAAAAGGAAATATCTTCCGTTAAAAACTGGAGGGAAGCTTTCTGAGAAACTGGTTTGTGTTCTGTTAATTCATCTCACACAGTTACAGCTTTCCCCTCAAGAAGCCTTTCCCTAAGACTGTTCTTGTGGAACTTGCAGAGTGATATTTGGAAGCCCATACAGGGCTATGGTGAAAAAGGAAATATCTTCAGTTAAAAACTGTATAGAAGTTTTCTGAGAAACTGTTTCGTGTACTGTTAATTCACCTCACAGAGTTGCAGCTTTTCCCTCAAGAAACCTTTCGCTAAGACTGTTCTTGTGGAATTTGCTAAGTGATATTTGGAAGCCCATAGAGGCCTATGGTGAAAAAGGAAATATCTTCCGTTAAAAACTGGAGGGAAGCTTTCTGAGAAACTGGTTCGTGTTCTGTTAATTCATCTCACACAGTTACAGCTTTCCCCTCAAGAAGCCTTTCCCTAAGACTGTTCTTGTGGAACTTGCAGAGTGATATTTGGAAGCCCATACAGGGCTATGGTGAAAAAGGAAATATCTTCAGTTAAAAACTGTATAGAAGTTTTCTGAGAAACTGTTTCGTGTACTGTTAATTCACCTCACAGAGTTGCAGCTTTTCCCTCAAGAAACCTTTCGCTAAGACTGTTCTTGTGGAATTTGCTAAGTGATATTTGGAAGCCCATAGAGGCCTATGGTGAAAAAGGAAATATCTTCCGTTAAAAACTGGAGGGAAGCTTTCTGAGAAACTGGTTTGTGTTCTGTTAATTCATCTCACACAGTTACAGCTTTCCCCTCAAGAAGCCTTTCGCTCGACAGTTCTTGTGGAATGTGCGAAGTGATATTTGGAAGTCCATAGAGGGCTCTGGTGAAAAAGGAAATATCTTCAGTTAAAAACTGTATAGAAGTTTTCTGAGAAACTGTTTCGTGTACTGTTAATTCATCTCACAGATTTACTGCTTTCCCCTCAAGAAGCCTTTCGTTAAGTCTTTTCTTGTGGAATTTGCAAAGTGATATTTGTAAGCCCATAGAGGGCTTTGGTGAAAAAGGAAATATCTTCCGTTAAAAACTGGAAAGAAGCTGTCTAAGAAACTGCTATGAGTTCTGTTAATTCATCTCACAGAGTTACAGCATTACCCTCAAGAAGTCTTTCACAAAGACTGTTCTTGTGGAATTTGGAAAGTGATATTTGGAAGCTCATAGAGGGCTATGCTGAAAAAGGAAATATCTTCCGTTAAAAACAGGAAAGATGCTCTCTGAGAAATTGCTTTGTGTCCCGTTATTTCATCTCAGAGTTACAGCTTTCCCCTCAAGAAGTCTTTCGCTAAGACTGTTCTTGTGGAATATGAAAAGTGATATTTGGAAGACTTTAGAGGGCAAAGGTGAAAAAGGAAATATCTTCCGTAAAAAACTGGAAAGAAGCTTTCTGAGAAACTGCATTGTGTTCTGTTAATTCATCTCACAGAATTACAGCTTTCCCTTCAAGAAGCCCTTCGCTAAGGCTGTTCTTGTTGAACTTGGAAGGTGATATTTGGAAGCCCATAGAGGCCTATGGTGAAAAATGAAATATCTCCAGTTAAAAACTGGAATGAAGCTTTCTGAGAAACTGCTTTGTGTTCTGTTAGTCCATCTCACAGAGTTAGAACTTTCCCCTCAAGAAGCCTTTCTCTAAGACTGTTCTTGTTGAATTTGCAAAGTGATATTTGGAAGCCCCTAGAGGGCTATGGTGAAAAAGGAAATATCTTCAGTTAAAAACTGGAAAGAAACTTCTGAGAAACTGCTTTGTGTTCTGTTAATTCATCTCACAGCGTTACTGCTTTCCCCTCAAGAAGCCTTTCGGTAAGACTGTTCTTGTGGAATTTACAAACTGATATTTGGAAGCCCTTAGAGGGCTAGGGTGAAAAAGGAAATATCTTCCTTTAAAAACTGGAAAGAAGCTGTCTGAGAAACTGCTTTGTGTTCTGTTGATTCACCTAACAGAGTTACAGCTTTCCCTACAAGAAGCCGTTCGCTAAGGCTGTTCTTGTGGAATTTACAAAGTGATATTTGGAAGCCCATAGAGGGCTATGGGGAAAAAGGAAATATCTTCAGCTAAAAACTGAAAAGAAGCTTTCTGAGAAACTGCTTTGTGTCCTCTTAATTCATGTTACAGTGTTACAGCTTTCCCCTCAAGAAGCCTTTCGCTAAGACAGTTCTTGTGGATTTTGCAAAGTGATATTTGGAAGCCCATAGAGGGCTATGTTGAAAAAGGAAATATCTTCCGATAAAAACTGGAAAAAAGATTTCTGAGAAACTACTTTTTGTTCTGTTAATTCATCTCAGAGAGTTACAGCTCTCCCTTCAAGAAGTCTTTCGCTATGTCTGTTACTGTGTAATTGGCAAAGTGATATTTGGAAGCCTTTAGAGGGCTATGGTGAAGAAGCAAATATCTTCCGTTAAAAACTGGAAAGAATCTTTCTGAGAAACTGCTTTGTGTTCTGTTAATTCATCTCACAGAGTTACAGCTTTACCTCAACAAGCCTTTCGCTACGGCTGTTTTTGTGGAGTTTGGAAAGTGATATTTGGAAGCCCATAGGGGGCTATGGTGAGAAAGGAAATATCTTCAGTTAAAAACTGGAAAGAAGCTCTCTGAGAAACTGCTTTGTGTTCTGTTAATTCATCTCACCGAGTTACAGCTTTCCCCTCAAGAAGCCTTTCGCTAGACAGTTCTTGTGGAATGTGCGAAGTGATATTTGGAAGTCCATAGAGGGCTCTGGTGAAAAAGGAAATATCTTCAGTTAAAAACTGTATAGAAGTTTTCTGAGAAACTGTTTCGTGTACTGTTAATTCATCTCACAGATTTACTGCTTTCCCCTCAAGAAGCCTTTCGTTAAGTCTTTTCTTGTGGAATTTGCAAAGTGATATTTGTAAGCCCATAGAGGGCTTTGGTGAAAAAGGAAATATCTTCCGTTAAAAACTGGAAAGAAGCTGTCTAAGAAACTGCTATGAGTTCTGTTAATTCATCTCACAGAGTTACAGCATTACCCTCAAGAAGTCTTTCACAAAGACTGTTCTTGTGGAATTTGGAAAGTGATATTTGGAAGCTCATAGAGGGCTATGCTGAAAAAGGAAATATCTTCCGTTAAAAACAGGAAAGATGCTCTCTGAGAAATTGCTTTGTGTCCCGTTATTTCATCTCAGAGTTACAGCTTTCCCCTCAAGAAGTCTTTCGCTAAGACTGTTCTTGTGGAATATGAAAAGTGATATTTGGAAGACTTTAGAGGGCAAAGGTGAAAAAGGAAATATCTTCCGTAAAAAACTGGAAAGAAGCTTTCTGAGAAACTGCATTGTGTTCTGTTAATTCATCTCACAGAATTACAGCTTTCCCTTCAAGAAGCCCTTCGCTAAGGCTGTTCTTGTTGAACTTGGAAGGTGATATTTGGAAGCCCATAGAGGCCTATGGTGAAAAATGAAATATCTCCAGTTAAAAACTGGAATGAAGCTTTCTGAGAAACTGCTTTGTGTTCTGTTAGTCCATCTCACAGAGTTAGAACTTTCCCCTCAAGAAGCCTTTCTCTAAGACTGTTCTTGTTGAATTTGCAAAGTGATATTTGGAAGCCCCTAGAGGGCTATGGTGAAAAAGGAAATATCTTCAGTTAAAAACTGGAAAGAAACTTCTGAGAAACTGCTTTGTGTTCTGTTAATTCATCTCACAGCGTTACTGCTTTCCCCTCAAGAAGCCTTTCGGTAAGACTGTTCTTGTGGAATTTACAAACTGATATTTGGAAGCCCTTAGAGGGCTAGGGTGAAAAAGGAAATATCTTCCTTTAAAAACTGGAAAGAAGCTGTCTGAGAAACTGCTTTGTGTTCTTTTGATTCACCTAACAGAGTTACAGCTTTCCCTTCAAGAAGCCGTTCGCTAAGGCTGTTCTTGTGGAATTTACAAAGTGATATTTGGAAGCCCATAGAGGGCTATGGGGAAAAAGGAAATATCTTCAGCTAAAAACTGAAAAGAAGCTTTCTGAGAAACTGCTTTGTGTCCTCTTAATTCATGTTACAGTGTTACAGCTTTCCCCTCAAGAAGCCTTTCGCTAAGACAGTTCTTGTGGATTTTGCAAAGTGATATTTGGAAGCCCATAGAGGGCTATGTTGAAAAAGGAAATATCTTCCGATAAAAACTGGAAAAAAGATTTCTGAGAAACTACTTTTTGTTCTGTTAATTCATCTCAGAGAGTTACAGCTCTCCCTTCAAGAAGTCTTTCGCTATGTCTGTTACTGTGTAATTGGCAAAGTGATATTTGGAAGCCTTTAGAGGGCTATGGTGAAGAAGCAAATATCTTCCGTTAAAAACTGGAAAGAATCTTTCTGAGAAACTGCTTTGTGTTCTGTTAATTCATCTCACAGAGTTACAGCTTTACCTCAACAAGCCTTTCGCTACGGCTGTTTTTGTGGAGTTTGGAAAGTGATATTTGGAAGCCCATAGGGGGCTATGGTGAGAAAGGAAATATCTTCAGTTAAAAACTGGAAAGAAGCTCTCTGAGAAACTGCTTTGTGTTCTGTTAATTCATCTCACCGAGTTACAGCTTTCCCCTCAAGAAGCCTTTCGCTAAGACTCTTCTTGTGGAATTTGAAAAGTGATATTTTGAAACCCATAGAAGGCTATGGTGAAAAAGGAAATATCTTCCATTGAAAAGTGGAAAGAAGCTTTCTGAGAAACTGCATTGTGTTCTGTTAATTCATCTCACAGAATTACAGCTTTCCCTTCAAGAAGCCCTTCGCTAAGGCTGTTCTTGTTGAATTTGGAAGGTGATATTTGGAAGCCCATAGAGGCCTATGGTGAAAAATGAAATATCTCCAGTTAAAAACTGGAATGAAGCTTTCTGAGAAACTGCTTTGTGTTCTGTTAGTCCATCTCACAGAGTTAGAACTTTCCCCTCAAGAAGCCTTTCTCTAAGACTGTTCTTGTTGAATTTGCAAAGTGATATTTGGAAGCCCCTAGAGGGCTATGGTGAAAAAGGAAATATCTTCAGTTAAAAACTGGAAAGAAACTTCTGAGAAACTGCTTTGTGTTCTGTTAATTCATCTCACAGCGTTACTGCTTTCCCCTCAAGAAGCCTTTCGGTAAGACTGTTCTTGTGGAATTTACAAACTGATATTTGGAAGCCCTTAGAGGGCTAGGGTGAAAAAGGAAATATCTTCCTTTAAAAACTGGAAAGAAGCTGTCTGAGAAACTGCTTTGTGTTCTGTTGATTCACCTAACAGAGTTACAGCTTTCCCTTCAAGAAGCCGTTCGCTAAGGCTGTTCTTGTGGAATTTACAAAGTGATATTTGGAAGCCCATATAGCGCTATGGGGAAAAAGGAAATATCTTCAGCTAAAATCTGAAAAGAAGCTTTCTGAGAAACTGCTTTGTGTCCTCTTAATTCATGTTACAGTGTTACAGCTTTCCCCTCAAGAAGCCTTTCGCTAAGACTGTTCATGTGGAATTTGGAATGTGATAAATAGAACCCCTAGAGGGCTTTGGTGAAAAAGGGAATATCTTCCGTTAAAAACTGGAAAGAAGCATTCTGAGAAACTGCTTTGTGTTCTGTTAATTCATCTCACAGAGTTACAGCTTTCCCCTCAAGAAATCTTTCGCTAAGACTGTTCATGTGGATTTTGGAAAATGATATTTAGTAGCCAATAGAGGGCTACGGTGAAAAAGGAAATATCTTCCGTTAAAAAGTGGATAGAAGCTTTCTTAGAGACTGCTTTGTGTTCTGCTAATTCATCTCACAGAATTACAGCTTTCTACTCATGAAGTCTTTGGCTAAGACTGTTCCTGCGGGATTTGCAAAGTGATATTTGGAAGCCCATAGAGGGCTATGGTGAAAAAGGACATATCTTCCGTTAAAAACTGGATAGAAACTTTCTAAGAAACTGCTTTGTGTTCTGTTAATTCATCTCACAGAGTTACAGCTTTCCGCTAAATAAGAATTTCGCTAAGACTGTTATTGTGGAATTTGCAAAGTGATATTTGGAAGCCCATAGAGGGCTATGGTGAAAAAGGAAATAACTTCCGTTAAAAACTGGAAAGAGGCATTCTGAGAAACTCCTTTGTGTTCTCTTAATTCATCTCACAGAGTTACACCTTTCCTCTCAAGAAGCCTTTCCTTAAGACAGTTTTTGTGGAAATTGCAAAGGGATACTTAGAAGCCCATAGAGGGCTACGGTGAAAAAAGAAATATCCTAAGACAAAAACTGAAAAGAATCTCTCTTCGATACTACTTTGTGCTCTGTTAATTCATGTCACAGAGTTAGAGCTTTCCCCTACAGAAGACTTTCGCTAAGACTGTTCTTGTGGAATTTCCAAAGTGATATTTGGAATCCCATAGAGTACTATGGTGAAAAAGGAAATATCTTCCGCTAAAAACTGGAAAGAAGCTTTCTGAGAAACTGGTTTGTGTTCTGTTAATTCATCTCACACAGTTACAGCTTTCCCCACAAGAAGCCTTTCCCTAAGACTGTTCTTGTGGAACTTGCAGAGTGATATTTGGAAGCCCATACAGGGCTATGGTGAAAAAGGAAATATCTTCAGTTAAAAACTGTATAGAAGTTTTCTGAGAAACTGTTTCGTGTACTGTTAATTCACCTCACAGAGTTGCAGCTTTTCCCTCAAGAAACCTTTCGCTAAGACTGTTCTTGTGGAATTTGCTAAGTGATATTTGGAAGCCCATAGAGGCCTATGGTGAAAAAGGAAATATCTTCCGTTAAAAACTGGAGGGAAGCTTTCTGAGAAACTGGTTTGTGTTCTGTTAATTCATCTCACACAGTTACAGCTTTCCCCTCAAGAAGCCTTTCCCTAAGACTGTTCTTGTGGAACTTGCAGAGTGATATTTGGAAGCCCATACAGGGCTATGGTGAAAAAGGAAATATCTTCAGTTAAAAACTGTATAGAAGTTTTCTGAGAAACTGTTTCGTGTACTGTTAATTCACCTCACAGAGTTGCAGCTTTTCCCTCAAGAAACCTTTCGCTAAGACTGTTCTTGTGGAATTTGCTAAGTGATATTTGGAAGCCCATAGAGGCCTATGGTGAAAAAGGAAATATCTTCCGTTAAAAACTGGAGGGAAGCTTTCTGAGAAACTGGTTTGTGTTCTGTTAATTCATCTCACACAGTTACAGCTTTCCCCTCAAGAAGCCTTTCCCTAAGACTGTTCTTGTGGAACTTGCAGAGTGATATTTGGAAGCCCATACAGGGCTATGGTGAAAAAGGAAATATCTTCAGTTAAAAACTGTATAGAAGTTTTCTGAGAAACTGTTTCGTGTACTGTTAATTCACCTCACAGAGTTGCAGCTTTTCCCTCAAGAAACCTTTCGCTAAGACTGTTCTTGTGGAATTTGCTAAGTGATATTTGGAAGCCCATAGAGGCCTATGGTGAAAAAGGAAATATCTTCCGTTAGAAACTGGAGGGAAGCTTTCTGAGAAACTGCTTTGTGTTCTGTTAATTCATCTCACAGAGTTACAGCTTTCCCCTCCAGAAGCCTTTCGCTCGACAGTTCTTGTGGAATGTGCGAAGTGATATTTGAAAGTCCATAGAGGGCTCTGGTGAAAAAGGAAATATCTTCAGTTAAAAACTGGAAAGAAGATTTCTGAGAAACTGCTTTGTGTTCTGTTATTTCATCTCACAGATTTACTGCTTTCCCCTCAAGAAGCCTTTCGTTAAGTCTTTTCTTGTGGAATTTGCAAAGTGATATTTGTAAGCCCATAGAGGGCTTTGGTGAAAAAGGAAATGTCTTCCGTTAAAAACTGGAAAGAAGCTGTCTAAGAAACTGCTATGAGTTCTGTTAATTCATCTCACAGAGTTACAGCATTACCCTCAAGAAGTCTTTCACAAAGACTGTTCTTGTGGAATTTGGAAAGTGATATTTGGAAGCTCATAGAGGGCTATGCTGAAAAAGGAAATATCTTCCGTTAAAAACAGGAAAGATGCTCTCTGAGAAATTGCTTTGTGTCCCGTTATTTCATCTCAGAGTTACAGCTTTCCCCTCAAGAAGTCTTTCGCTAAGACTGTTCTTGTGGAATATGAAAAGTGATATTTGGAAGACTTTAGAGGGCAAAGGTGAAAAAGGAAATATCTTCCGTAAAAAACTGGAAAGAAGCTTTCTGAGAAACTGCATTGTGTTCTGTTAATTCATCTCACAGAATTACAGCTTTCCCTTCAAGAAGCCCTTCGCTAAGGCTGTTCTTGTTGAACTTGGAAGGTGATATTTGGAAGCCCATAGAGGCCTATGGTGAAAAATGAAATATCTCCAGTTAAAAACTGGAATGAAGCTTTCTGAGAAACTGCTTTGTGTTCTGTTAGTCCATCTCACAGAGTTAGAACTTTCCCCTCAAGAAGCCTTTCTCTAAGACTGTTCTTGTTGAATTTGCAAAGTGATATTTGGAAGCCCCTAGAGGGCTATGGTGAAAAAGGAAATATCTTCAGTTAAAAACTGGAAAGAAACTTCTGAGAAACTGCTTTGTGTTCTGTTAATTCATCTCACAGCGTTACTGCTTTCCCCTCAAGAAGCCTTTCGGTAAGACTGTTCTTGTGGAATTTACAAACTGATATTTGGAAGCCCTTAGAGGGCTAGGGTGAAAAAGGAAATATCTTCCTTTAAAAACTGGAAAGAAGCTGTCTGAGAAACTGCTTTGTGTTCTGTTGATTCACCTAACAGAGTTACAGCTTACCCTTCAAGAAGCCGTTCGCTAAGGCTGTTCTTGTGGAATTTACAAAGTGATATTTGGAAGCCCATAGAGCGCTATGGGGAAAAAGGAAATATCTTCAGCTAAAAACTGAAAAGAAGCTTTCTGAGAAACTGCTTTGTGTCCTCTTAATTCATGTTACAGTGTTACAGCTTTCCCCTCAAGAAGCCTTTCGCTAAGACAGTTCTTGTGGATTTTGCAAAGTGATATTTGGAAGCCCATAGAGGGCTATGTTGAAAAAGGAAATATCTTCCGATAAAAACTGGAAAAAAGATTTCTGAGAAACTACTTTTTGTTCTGTTAATTGATCTCAGAGTGTTACAGCTCTCCCTTCAAGAAGTCTTTCGCTAAGTCTGTTACTGTGTAATTGGCAAAGTGATATTTGGAAGCCTTTAGAGGGCTATGGTGAAGAAGCAAATATCTTCCGTTAAAAACTGGAAAGAATCTTTCTGAGAAACTGCTTTGTGTTCTGTTAATTCATCTCACAGAGTTACAGCTTTACCTCAACAAGCCTTTCGCTACGGCTGTTTTTGTGGAGTTTGGAAAGTGATATTTGGAAGCCCATAGGGGGCTATGGTGAGAAAGGAAATATCTTCAGTTAAAAACTGGAAAGAAGCTCTCTGAGAAACTGCTTTGTGTTCTGTTAATTCATCTCACCGAGTTACAGCTTTCCCCTCAAGAAGCCTTTCGCTAAGACTCTTCTTGTGGAATTTGAAAAGTGATATTTTGAAACCCATAGAAGGCTATGGTGAAAAAGGAAATATCTTCCATTGAAAAGTGGAAAGAAGCTTTCTGAGAAACTGCATTGTGTTCTGTTAATTCATCTCACAGAATTACAGCTTTCCCTTCAAGAAGCCCTTCGCTAAGGCTGTTCTTGTTGAATTTGGAAGGTGATATTTGGAAGCCCATAGAGGCCTATGGTGAAAAATGAAATATCTCCAGTTAAAAACTGGAATGAAGCTTTCTGAGAAACTGCTTTGTGTTCTGTTAGTCCATCTCACAGAGTTAGAACTTTCCCCTCAAGAAGCCTTTCTCTAAGACTGTTCTTGTTGAATTTGCAAAGTGATATTTGGAAGCCCCTAGAGGGCTATGGTGAAAAAGGAAATATCTTCAGTTAAAAACTGGAAAGAAACTTCTGAGAAACTGCTTTGTGTTCTGTTAATTCATCTCACAGCGTTACTGCTTTCCCCTCAAGAAGCCTTTCGGTAAGACTGTTCTTGTGGAATTTACAAACTGATATTTGGAAGCCCTTAGAGGGCTAGGGTGAAAAAGGAAATATCTTCCTTTAAAAACTGGAAAGAAGCTGTCTGAGAAACTGCTTTGTGTTCTGTTGATTCACCTAACAGAGTTACAGCTTTCCCTTCAAGAAGCCGTTCGCTAAGGCTGTTCTTGTGGAATTTACAAAGTGATATTTGGAAGCCCATAGAGCGCTATGGGGAAAAAGGAAATATCTTCAGCTAAAAACTGAAAAGAAGCTTTCTGAGAAACTGCTTTGTGTCCTCTTAATTCATGTTACAGTGTTACAGCTTTCCCCTCAAGAAGCCTTTCGCTAAGACTGTTCATGTGGAATTTGGAATGTGATAAATAGAACCCCTAGAGGGCTTTGGTGAAAAAGGGAATATCTTCCGTTAAAAACTGGAAAGAAGCATTCTGAGAAACTGCTTTGTGTTCTGTTAATTCATCTCACAGAGTTACAGCTTTCCCCTCAAGAAATCTTTCGCTAAGACTGTTCATGTGGATTTTGGAAAATGATATTTAGTAGCCAATAGAGGGCTACGGTGAAAAAGGAAATATCTTCCGTTAAAAAGTGGATAGAAGCTTTCTTAGAGACTGCTTTGTGTTCTGCTAATTCATCTCACAGAATTACAGCTTTCTACTCATGAAGTCTTTGGCTAAGACTGTTCCTGCGGGATTTGCAAAGTGATATTTGGAAGCCCATAGAGGGCTATGGTGAAAAAGGACATATCTTCCGTTAAAAACTGGATAGAAACTTTCTAAGAAACTGCTTTGTGTTCTGTTAATTCATCTCACAGAGTTACAGCTTTCCGCTAAATAAGAATTTCGCTAAGACTGTTATTGTGGAATTTGCAAAGTGATATTTGGAAGCCCATAGAGGGCTATGGTGAAAAAGGAAATAACTTCCGTTAAAAACTGGAAAGAGGCATTCTGAGAAACTCCTTTGTGTTCTCTTAATTCATCTCACAGAGTTACACCTTTCCTCTCAAGAAGCCTTTCCTTAAGACAGTTTTTGTGGAAATTGCAAAGGGATACTTAGAAGCCCATAGAGGGCTACGGTGAAAAAAGAAATATCCTAAGACAAAAACTGAAAAGAATCTGTCTTCGATACTACTTTGTGCTCTGTTAATTCATGTCACAGAGTTAGAGCTTTCCCCTACAGAAGACTTTCGCTAAGACTGTTCTTGTGGAATTTCCAAAGTGATATTTGGAATCCCATAGAGTACTATGGTGAAAAAGGAAATATCTTCCGATAAAATCTGGAAAGAAGCTTTCTGAGAAACTGGTTTGTGTTCTGTTAATTCATCTCACACAGTTACAGCTTTCCCCTCAAGAAGCCTTTCCCTAAGACTGTTCTTGTGGAACTTGCAGAGTGATATTTGGAAGCCCATACAGGGCTATGGTGAAAAAGGAAATATCTTCAGTTAAAAACTGTATAGAAGTTTTCTGAGAAACTGTTTCGTGTACTGTTAATTCACCTCACAGAGTTGCAGCTTTTCCCTCAAGAAACCTTTCGCTAAGACTGTTCTTGTGGAATTTGCTAAGTGATATTTGGAAGCCCATAGAGGCCTATGGTGAAAAAGGAAATATCTTCCGTTAAAAACTGGAGGGAAGCTTTCTGAGAAACTGGTTTGTGTTCTGTTAATTCATCTCACACAGTTACAGCTTTCCCCTCAAGAAGCCTTTCCCTAAGACTGTTCTTGTGGAACTTGCAGAGTGATATTTGGAAGCCCATACAGGGCTATGGTGAAAAAGGAAATATCTTCAGTTAAAAACTGTATAGAAGTTTTCTGAGAAACTGTTTCGTGTACTGTTAATTCACCTCACAGAGTTGCAGCTTTTCCCTCAAGAAACCTTTCGCTAAGACTGTTCTTGTGGAATTTGCTAAGTGATATTTGGAAGCCCATAGAGGCCTATGGTGAAAAAGGAAATATCTTCCGTTAAAAACTGGAGGGAAGCTTTCTGAGAAACTGCTTTGTGTTCTGTTAATTCATCTCACAGAGTTACAGCTTTCCCCTCCAGAAGCCTTTCGCTAGACAGTTCTTGTGGAATGTGCGAAGTGATATTTGAAAGTCCATAGAGGGCTCTGGTGAAAAAGGAAATATCTTCAGTTAAAAACTGGAAAGAAGATTTCTGAGAAACTGCTTTGTGTTCTGTTATTTCATCTCACAGATTTACTGCTTTCCCCTCAAGAAGCCTTTCGTTAAGTCTTTTCTTGTGGAATTTGCAAAGTGATATTTGTAAGCCCATAGAGGCCTATGGTGAAAAAGGAAATATCTTCCGTTAAAAAGTGGATAGAAGCTTTCTTAGAGACTGCTTTGTGTTCTGCTAATTCATCTCACAGAATTACAGCTTTCTACTCATGAAGTCTTTGGCTAAGACTGTTCCTGCGGGATTTGCAAAGTGATATTTGGAAGCCCATAGAGGGCTATGGTGAAAAAGGACATATCTTCCGTTAAAAACTGGATAGAAACTTTCTAAGAAACTGCTTTGTGTTCTGTTAATTCATCTCACAGAGTTACAGCTTTCCGCTAAATAAGAATTTCGCTAAGACTGTTATTGTGGAATTTGCAAAGTGATATTTGGAAGCCCATAGAGGGCTATGGTGAAAAAGGAAATAACTTCCGTTAAAAACTGGAAAGAGGCATTCTGAGAAACTCCTTTGTGTTCTCTTAATTCATCTCACAGAGTTACACCTTTCCTCTCAAGAAGCCTTTCCTTAAGACAGTTTTTGTGGAAATTGCAAAGGGATACTTAGAAGCCCATAGAGGGCTACGGTGAAAAAAGAAATATCCTAAGACAAAAACTGAAAAGAATCTGTCTTCGATACTACTTTGTGCTCTGTTAATTCATGTCACAGAGTTAGAGCTTTCCCCTACAGAAGACTTTCGCTAAGACTGTTCTTGTGGAATTTCCAAAGTGATATTTGGAATCCCATAGAGTACTATGGTGAAAAAGGAAATATCTTCCGCTACAAACTGGAAAGAAGCTTTCTGAGAAACTGGTTTGTGTTCTGTTAATTCATCTCACACAGTTACAGCTTTCCCCTCAAGAAGCCTTTCCCTAAGACTGTTCTTGTGGAACTTGCAGAGTGATATTTGGAAGCCCATACAGGGCTATGGTGAAAAAGGAAATATCTTCAGTTAAAAACTGTATAGAAGTTTTCTGAGAAACTGTTTCGTGTACTGTTAATTCACCTCACAGAGTTGCAGCTTTTCGCTCAAGAAACCTTTCGCTAAGACTGTTCTTGTGGAATTTGCTAAGTGATATTTGGAAGCCCATAGAGGCCTATGGTGAAAAAGGAAATATCTTCCGTTAAAAACTGGAGGGAAGCTTTCTGAGAAACTGGTTTGTGTTCTGTTAATTCATCTCACACAGTTACAGCTTTCCCCTCAAGAAGCCTTTCCCTAAGACTGTTCTTGTGGAACTTGCAGAGTGATATTTGGAAGCCCATACAGGGCTATGGTGAAAAAGGAAATATCTTCAGTTAAAAACTGTATAGAAGTTTTCTGAGAAACTGTTTCGTGTACTGTTAATTCACCTCACAGAGTTGCAGCTTTTCCCTCAAGAAACCTTTCGCTAAGACTGTTCTTGGGGAATTTGCTAAGTGATATTTGGAAACCCATAGAGGCCTATGGTGAAAAAGGAAATATCTTCCGTTAAAAACTGGAGGGAAGCTTTCTGAGAAACTGGTTTGTGTTCTGTTAATTCATCTCACACAGTTACAGCTTTCCCCTCAAGAAGCCTTTCCCTAAGACTGTTCTTGTGGAACTTGCAGAGTGATATTTGGAAGCCCATAGAGGCCTATGGTGAAAAAGGAAATATCTTCCGATAAAAACTGGAGGGAAGCTTTCTGAGAAACTGGTTTGTGTTCTGTTAATTCATCTCACACAGTTACAGCTTTCCCCTCAGGAAGCCTTTCCCTAAGACTGTTCTTGTGGAACTTGCAGAGTGATATTTGGAAGCCCATACAGGGCTATGGTGAAAAAGGAAATATCTTCAGTTAAAAACTGTATAGAAGTTTTCTGAGAAACTGTTTCGTGTACTGTTAATTCACCTCACAGAGTTGCAGCTTTTCCCTCAAGAAACCTTTCGCTAAGACTGTTCTTGTGGAATTTGCTAAGTGATATTTGGAAGCCCATAGAGGCCTATGGTGAAAAAGGAAATATCTTCCGTTAAAAACTGGAGGGAAGCTTTCTGAGAAACTGCTTTGTGTTCTGTTAATTCATCTCACACAGTTACAGCTTTCCCCTCCAGAAGCCTTTCGCTAGACAGTTCTTGTGGAATGTGCGAAGTGATATTTGAAAGTCCATAGAGGGCTCTGGTGAAAAAGGAAATATCTTCAGTTAAAAACTGGAAAGAAGATTTCTGAGAAACTGCTTTGTGTTGTGTTATTTCATCTCACAGATTTACTGCTTTCCCCTCAAGAAGCCTTTCGTTAAGTCTTTTCTTGTGGAATTTGCAAAGTGATATTTGTAAGCCCATAGAGGGCTTTGGTGAAAAAGGAAATATCTTCCGTTAAAAACTGGAAAGAAGCTGTCTAAGAAACTGCTATGAGTTCTGTTAATTCATCTCACAGAGTTACAGCATTACCCTCAAGAAGTCTTTCACAAAGACTGTTCTTGTGGAATTTGGAAAGTGATATTTGGAAGCTCATAGAGGGCTATGCTGAAAAAGGAAATATCTTCCGTTAAAAACAGGAAAGATGCTCTCTGAGAAATTGCTTTGTGTCCCGTTATTTCATCTCAGAGTTACAGCTTTCCCCTCAAGAAGTCTTTCGCTAAGACTGTTCTTGTGGAATATGAAAAGTGATATTTGGAAGACTTTAGAGGGCAAAGGTGAAAAAGGAAATATCTTCCGTAAAAAACTGGAAAGAAGCTTTCTGAGAAACTGCATTGTGTTCTGTTAATTCATCTCACAGAATTACAGCTTTCCCTTCAAGAAGCCCTTCGCTAAGGCTGTTCTTGTTGAACTTGGAAGGTGATATTTGGAAGCCCATAGAGGCCTATGGTGAAAAATGAAATATCTCCAGTTAAAAACTGGAATGAAGCTTTCTGAGAAACTGCTTTGTGTTCTGTTAGTCCATCTCACAGAGTTAGAACTTTCCCCTCAAGAAGCCTTTCTCTAAGACTGTTCTTGTTGAATTTGCAAAGTGATATTTGGAAGCCCCTAGAGGGCTATGGTGAAAAAGGAAATATCTTCAGTTAAAAACTGGAAAGAAACTTCTGAGAAACTGCTTTGTGTTCTGTTAATTCATCTCACAGCGTTACTGCTTTCCCCTCAAGAAGCCTTTCGGTAAGACTGTTCTTGTGGAATTTACAAACTGATATTTGGAAGCCCTTAGAGGGCTAGGGTGAAAAAGGAAATATCTTCCTTTAAAAACTGGAAAGAAGCTGTCTGAGAAACTGCTTTGTGTTCTGTTGATTCACCTAACAGAGTTACAGCTTTCCCTTCAAGAAGCCGTTCGCTAAGGCTGTTCTTGTGGAATTTACAAAGTGATATTTGGAAGCCCATAGAGGGCTATGGGGTAAAAGGAAATATCTTCAGCTAAAAACTGAAAAGAAGCTTTCTGAGAAACTGCTTTGTGTCCTCTTAATTCATGTTACAGTGTTACAGCTTTCCCCTCAAGAAGCCTTTCGCTAAGACAGTTCTTGTGGATTTTGCAAAGTGATATTTGGAAGCCCATAGAGGGCTATGTTGAAAAAGGAAATATCTTCCGATAAAAACTGGAAAAAAGATTTCTGAGAAACTACTTTTTGTTCTGTTAATTCATCTCAGAGAGTTACAGCTCTCCCTTCAAGAAGTCTTTCGCTATGTCTGTTACTGTGTAATTGGCAAAGTGATATTTGGAAGCCTTTAGAGGGCTATGGTGAAGAAGCAAATATCTTCCGTTAAAAACTGGAAAGAATCTTTCTGAGAAACTGCTTTGTGTTCTGTTAATTCATCTCACAGAGTTACAGCTTTACCTCAACAAGCCTTTCGCTACGGCTGTTTTTGTGGAGTTTGGAAAGTGATATTTGGAAGCCCATAGGGGGCTATGGTGAGAAAGGAAATATCTTCAGTTAAAAACTGGAAAGAAGCTCTCTGAGAAACTGCTTTGTGTTCTGTTAATTCATCTCACCGAGTTACAGCTTTCCCCTCAAGAAGCCTTTCGCTAAGACTCTTCTTGTGGAATTTGAAAAGTGATATTTTGAAACCCATAGAAGGCTATGGTGAAAAAGGAAATATCTTCCATTGAAAAGTGGAAAGAAGCTTTCTGAGAAACTGCATTGTGTTCTGTTAATTCATCTCACAGAATTACAGCTTTCCCTTCAAGAAGCCCTTCGCTAAGGCTGTTCTTGTTGAATTTGGAAGGTGATATTTGGAAGCCCATAGAGGCCTATGGTGAAAAATGAAATATCTCCAGTTAAAAACTGGAATGAAGCTTTCTGAGAAACTGCTTTGTGTTCTGTTAGTCCATCTCACAGAGTTAGAACTTTCCCCTCAAGAAGCCTTTCTCTAAGACTGTTCTTGTTGAATTTGCAAAGTGATATTTGGAAGCCCCTAGAGGGCTATGGTGAAAAAGGAAATATCTTCAGTTAAAAACTGGAAAGAAACTTCTGAGAAACTGCTTTGTGTTCTGTTAATTCATCTCACAGCGTTACTGCTTTCCCCTCAAGAAGCCTTTCGGTAAGACTGTTCTTGTGGAATTTACAAACTGATATTTGGAAGCCCTTAGAGGGCTAGGGTGAAAAAGGAAATATCTTCCTTTAAAAACTGGAAAGAAGCTGTCTGAGAAACTGCTTTGTGTTCTGTTGATTCACCTAACAGAGTTACAGCTTTCCCTTCAAGAAGCCGTTCGCTAAGGCTGTTCTTGTGGAATTTACAAAGTGATATTTGGAAGCCCATAGAGCGCTATGGGGAAAAAGGAAATATCTTCAGCTAAAAACTGAAAAGAAGCTTTCTGAGAAACTGCTTTGTTTCCTCTTAATTCATGTTACAGTGTTACAGCTTTCCCCTCAAGAAGCCTTTCGCTAAGACTGTTCATGTGGAATTTGGAATGTGATAAATAGAACCCCTAGAGGGCTTTGGTGAAAAAGGGAATATCTTCCGTTAAAAACTGGAAAGAAGCATTCTGAGAAACTGCTTTGTGTTCTGTTAATTCATCTCACAGAGTTACAGCTTTCCCCTCAAGAAATCTTTCGCTAAGACTGTTCATGTGGATTTTGGAAAATGATATTTAGTAGCCAATAGAGGGCTACGGTGAAAAAGGAAATATCTTCCGTTAAAAAGTGGATAGAAGCTTTCTTAGAGACTGCTTTGTGTTCTGCTAATTCATCTCACAGAATTACAGCTTTCTACTCATGAAGTCTTTGGCTAAGACTGTTCCTGCGGGATTTGCAAAGTGATATTTGGAAGCCCATAGAGGGCTATGGTGAAAAAGGACATATCTTCCGTTAAAAACTGGATAGAAACTTTCTAAGAAACTGCTTTGTGTTCTGTTAATTCATCTCACAGAGTTACAGCTTTCCGCTAAATAAGAATTTCGCTAAGACTGTTATTGTGGAATTTGCAAAGTGATATTTGGAAGCCCATAGAGGGCTATGGTGAAAAAGGAAATAACTTCCGTTAAAAACTGGAAAGAGGCATTCTGAGAAACTCCTTTGTGTTCTCTTAATTCATCTCACAGAGTTACACCTTTCCTCTCAAGAAGCCTTTCCTTAAGACAGTTTTTGTGGAAATTGCAAAGGGATACTTAGAAGCCCATAGAGGGCTACGGTGAAAAAAGAAATATCCTAAGACAAAAACTGAAAAGAATCTGTCTTCGATACTACTTTGTGCTCTGTTAATTCATGTCACAGAGTTAGAGCTTTCCCCTACAGAAGACTTTCGCTAAGACTGTTCTTGTGGAATTTCCAAAGTGATATTTGGAATCCCTTAGAGTACTATGGTGAAAAAGGAAATATCTTCCGCTAAAAACTGGAAAGAAGCTTTCTGAGAAACTGGTTTGTGTTCTGTTAATTCATCTCACACAGTTACAGCTTTCCCCTCAAGAAGCCTTTCCCTAAGACTGTTCTTGTGGAACTTGCAGAGTGATATTTGGAAGCCCATACAGGGCTATGGTGAAAAAGGAAATATCTTCAGTTAAAAACTGTATAGAAGTTTTCTGAGAAACTGTTTCGTGTACTGTTAATTCACCTCACAGAGTTGCAGCTTTTCCCTCAAGAAACCTTTCGCTAAGACTGTTCTTGTGGAATTTGCTAAGTGATATTTGGAAGCCCATAGAGTACTATGGTGAAAAAGGAAATATCTTCCGTTAAAAACTGGAGGGAAGCTTTCTGAGAAACTGCTTTGTGTTCTGTTAATTCATCTCACACAGTTACAGCTTTCCCCTCAAGAAGCCTTTCCCTAAGACTGTTCTTGTGGAACTTGCAGAGTGATATTTGGAAGCCCATACAGGGCTATGGTGAAAAAGGAAATATCTTCAGTTAAAAACTGTATAGACGTTTTCTGAGAAACTGTTTCGTGTACTGTTAATTCACCTCACAGAGTTGCAGCTTTTCCCTCAAGAAACCTTTCGCTAAGACTGTTCTTGTGGAATTTGCTAAGTGATATTTGTAAGCCCATAGAGGCCTATGGTGAAAAAGGAAATATCTTCCGTTAAAAACTGGAGGGAAGCTTTCTGAGATACTGCTTTGTGTTCTGTTAATTCATCTCACAGAGTTACAGCTTTCCCCTCCAGAAGCCTTTCGCTAGACAGTTCTTGTGGAATGTGCGAAGTGATATTTGAAAGTCCATAGAGGGCTCTGGTGAAAAAGGAAATATCTTCAGTTAAAAACTGGAAAGAAGATTTCTGAGAAACTGCTTTGTGTTCTGTTATTTCATCTCACAGATTTACTGCTTTCCCCTCAAGAAGCCTTTCGTTAAGTCTTTTCTTGTGGAATTTGCAAAGTGATATTTGTAAGCCCATAGAGGGCTTTGGTGAAAAAGGAAATATCTTCCGTTAAAAACTGGAAAGAAGCTGTCTAAGAAACTGCTATGAGTTCTGTTAATTCATCTCACAGAGTTACAGCATTACCCTCAAGAAGTCTTTCACAAAGACTGTTCTTGTGGAATTTGGAAAGTGATATTTGGAAGCTCATAGAGGGCTATGCTGAAAAAGGAAATATCTTCCGTTAAAAACAGGAAAGATGCTCTCTGAGAAATTGCTTTGTGTCCCGTTATTTCATCTCAGAGTTACAGCTTTCCCCTCAAGAAGTCTTTCGCTAAGACTGTTCTTGTGGAATATGAAAAGTGATATTTGGAAGACTTTAGAGGGCAAAGGTGAAAAAGGAAATATCTTCCGTAAAAAACTGGAAAGAAGCTTTCTGAGAAACTGCATTGTGTTCTGTTAATTCATCTCACAGAATTACAGCTTTCCCTTCAAGAAGCCCTTCGCTAAGGCTGTTCTTGTTGAACTTGGAAGGTGATATTTGGAAGCCCATAGAGGCCTATGGTGAAAAATGAAATATCTCCAGTTAAAAACTGGAATGAAGCTTTCTGAGAAACTGCTTTGTGTTCTGTTAGTCCATCTCACAGAGTTAGAACTTTCCCCTCAAGAAGCCTTTCTCTAAGACTGTTCTTGTTGAATTTGCAAAGTGATATTTGGAAGCCCCTAGAGGGCTATGGTGAAAAAGGAAATATCTTCAGTTAAAAACTGGAAAGAAACTTCTGAGAAACTGCTTTGTGTTCTGTTAATTCATCTCACAGCGTTACTGCTTTCCCCTCAAGAAGCCTTTCGGTAAGACTGTTCTTGTGGAATTTACAAACTGATATTTGGAAGCCCTTAGAGGGCTAGGGTGAAAAAGGAAATATCTTCCTTTAAAAACTGGAAAGAAGCTGTCTGAGAAACTGCTTTGTGTTCCGTTGATTCACCTAACAGAGTTACAGCTTACCCTTCAAGAAGCCGTTCGCTAAGGCTGTTCTTGTGGAATTTACAAAGTGATATTTGGAAGCCCATAGAGCGCTATGGGGAAAAAGGAAATATCTTCAGCTAAAAACTGAAAAGAAGCTTTCTGAGAAACTGCTTTGTGTCCTCTTAATTCATGTTACAGTGTTACAGCTTTCCCCTCAAGAAGCCTTTCGCTAAGACAGTTCTTGTGGATTTTGCAAAGTGATATTTGGAAGCCCATAGAGGGCTATGTTGAAAAAGGAAATATCTTCCGATAAAAACTGGAAAAAAGATTTCTGAGAAACTACTTTTTGTTCTGTTAATTCATCTCAGAGAGTTACAGCTTTCCCTTCAAGAAGTCTTTCGCTAAGTCTGTTACTGTGTAATTGGCAAAGTGATATTTGGAAGCCTTTAGAGGGCTATGGTGAAGAAGCAAATATCTTCCGTTAAAAACTGGAAAGAATCTTTCTGAGGAACTGCTTTGTGTTCTGTTAATTCATCTCACAGAGTTACAGCTTTACCTCAACAAGCCTTTCGCTACGGCTGTTTTTGTGGAGTTTGGAAAGTGATATTTGGAAGCCCATAGGGGGCTATGGTGAGAAAGGAAATATCTTCAGTTAAAAACTGGAAAGAAGCTCTCTGAGAAACTGCTTTGTGTTCTGTTAATTCATCTCACCGAGTTACAGCTTTCCCCTCAAGAAGCCTTTCGCTAGACAGTTCTTGTGGAATGTGCGAAGTGATATTTGGAAGTCCATAGAGGGCTCTGGTGAAAAAGGAAATATCTTCAGTTAAAAACTGTATAGAAGTTTTCTGAGAAACTGTTTCGTGTACTGTTAATTCATCTCACAGATTTACTGCTTTCCCCTCAAGAAGCCTTTCGTTAAGTCTTTTCTTGTGGAATTTGCAAAGTGATATTTGTAAGCCCATAGAGGGCTTTGGTGAAAAAGGAAATATCTTCCGTTAAAAACTGGAAAGAAGCTGTCTAAGAAACTGCTATGAGTTCTGTTAATTCATCTCACAGAGTTACAGCATTACCCTCAAGAAGTCTTTCACAAAGACTGTTCTTGTGGAATTTGGAAAGTGATATTTGGAAGCTCATAGAGGGCTATGCTGAAAAAGGAAATATCTTCCGTTAAAAACAGGAAAGATGCTCTCTGAGAAATTGCTTTGTGTCCCGTTATTTCATCTCAGAGTTACAGCTTTCCCCTCAAGAAGTCTTTCGCTAAGACTGTTCTTGTGGAATATGAAAAGTGATATTTGGAAGACTTTAGAGGGCAAAGGTGAAAAAGGAAATATCTTCCGTAAAAAACTGGAAAGAAGCTTTCTGAGAAACTGCATTGTGTTCTGTTAATTCATCTCACAGAATTACAGCTTTCCCTTCAAGAAGCCCTTCGCTAAGGCTGTTCTTGTTGAACTTGGAAGGTGATATTTGGAAGCCCATAGAGGCCTATGGTGAAAAATGAAATATCTCCAGTTAAAAACTGGAATGAAGCTTTCTGAGAAACTGCTTTGTGTTCTGTTAGTCCATCTCACAGAGTTAGAACTTTCCCCTCAAGAAGCCTTTCTCTAAGACTGTTCTTGTTGAATTTGCAAAGTGATATTTGGAAGCCCCTAGAGGGCTATGGTGAAAAAGGAAATATCTTCAGTTAAAAACTGGAAAGAAACTTCTGAGAAACTGCTTTGTGTTCTGTTAATTCATCTCACAGCGTTACTGCTTTCCCCTCAAGAAGCCTTTCGGTAAGACTGTTCTTGTGGAATTTACAAACTGATATTTGGAAGCCCTTAGAGGGCTAGGGTGAAAAAGGAAATATCTTCCTTTAAAAACTGGAAAGAAGCTGTCTGAGAAACTGCTTTGTGTTCTTTTGATTCACCTAACAGAGTTACAGCTTTCCCTTCAAGAAGCCGTTCGCTAAGGCTGTTCTTGTGGAATTTACAAAGTGATATTTGGAAGCCCATAGAGGGCTATGGGGAAAAAGGAAATATCTTCAGCTAAAAACTGAAAAGAAGCTTTCTGAGAAACTGCTTTGTGTCCTCTTAATTCATGTTACAGTGTTACAGCTTTCCCCTCAAGAAGCCTTTCGCTAAGACAGTTCTTGTGGATTTTGCAAAGTGATATTTGGAAGCCCATAGAGGGCTATGTTGAAAAAGGAAATATCTTCCGATAAAAACTGGAAAAAAGATTTCTGAGAAACTACTTTTTGTTCTGTTAATTCATCTCAGAGAGTTACAGCTCTCCCTTCAAGAAGTCTTTCGCTATGTCTGTTACTGTGTAATTGGCAAAGTGATATTTGGAAGCCTTTAGAGGGCTATGGTGAAGAAGCAAATATCTTCCGTTAAAAACTGGAAAGAATCTTTCTGAGAAACTGCTTTGTGTTCTGTTAATTCATCTCACAGAGTTACAGCTTTACCTCAACAAGCCTTTCGCTACGGCTGTTTTTGTGGAGTTTGGAAAGTGATATTTGGAAGCCCATAGGGGGCTATGGTGAGAAAGGAAATATCTTCAGTTAAAAACTGGAAAGAAGCTCTCTGAGAAACTGCTTTGTGTTCTGTTAATTCATCTCACCGAGTTACAGCTTTCCCCTCAAGAAGCCTTTCGCTAAGACTCTTCTTGTGGAATTTGAAAAGTGATATTTTGAAACCCATAGAAGGCTATGGTGAAAAAGGAAATATCTTCCATTGAAAAGTGGAAAGAAGCTTTCTGAGAAACTGCATTGTGTTCTGTTAATTCATCTCACAGAATTACAGCTTTCCCTTCAAGAAGCCCTTCGCTAAGGCTGTTCTTGTTGAATTTGGAAGGTGATATTTGGAAGCCCATAGAGGCCTATGGTGAAAAATGAAATATCTCCAGTTAAAAACTGGAATGAAGCTTTCTGAGAAACTGCTTTGTGTTCTGTTAGTCCATCTCACAGAGTTAGAACTTTCCCCTCAAGAAGCCTTTCTCTAAGACTGTTCTTGTTGAATTTGCAAAGTGATATTTGGAAGCCCCTAGAGGGCTATGGTGAAAAAGGAAATATCTTCAGTTAAAAACTGGAAAGAAACTTCTGAGAAACTGCTTTGTGTTCTGTTAATTCATCTCACAGCGTTACTGCTTTCCCCTCAAGAAGCCTTTCGGTAAGACTGTTCTTGTGGAATTTACAAACTGATATTTGGAAGCCCTTAGAGGGCTAGGGTGAAAAAGGAAATATCTTCCTTTAAAAACTGGAAAGAAGCTGTCTGAGAAACTGCTTTGTGTTCTGTTGATTCACCTAACAGAGTTACAGCTTTCCCTTCAAGAAGCCGTTCGCTAAGGCTGTTCTTGTGGAATTTACAAAGTGATATTTGGAAGCCCATAGAGGGCTATGGGGAAAAAGGAAATATCTTCAGCTAAAATCTGAAAAGAAGCTTTCTGAGAAACTGCTTTGTGTCCTCTTAATTCATGTTACAGTGTTACAGCTTTCCCCTCAAGAAGCCTTTCGCTAAGACTGTTCATGTGGAATTTGGAATGTGATAAATAGAACCCCTAGAGGGCTTTGGTGAAAAAGGGAATATCTTCCGTTAAAAACTGGAAAGAAGCATTCTGAGAAACTGCTTTGTGTTCTGTTAATTCATCTCACAGAGTTACAGCTTTCCCCTCAAGAAATCTTTCGCTAAGACTGTTCATGTGGATTTTGGAAAATGATATTTAGTAGCCAATAGAGGGCTACGGTGAAAAAGGAAATATCTTCCGTTAAAAAGTGGATAGAAGCTTTCTTAGAGACTGCTTTGTGTTCTGCTAATTCATCTCACAGAATTACAGCTTTCTACTCATGAAGTCTTTGGCTAAGACTGTTCCTGCGGGATTTGCAAAGTGATATTTGGAAGCCCATAGAGGGCTATGGTGAAAAAGGACATATCTTCCGTTAAAAACTGGATAGAAACTTTCTAAGAAACTGCTTTGTGTTCTGTTAATTCATCTCACAGAGTTACAGCTTTCCGCTAAATAAGAATTTCGCTAAGACTGTTATTGTGGAATTTGCAAAGTGATATTTGGAAGCCCATAGAGGGCTATGGTGAAAAAGGAAATAACTTCCGTTAAAAACTGGAAAGAGGCATTCTGAGAAACTCCTTTGTGTTCTCTTAATTCATCTCACAGAGTTACACCTTTCCTCTCAAGAAGCCTTTCCTTAAGACAGTTTTTGTGGAAATTGCAAAGGGATACTTAGAAGCCCATAGAGGGCTACGGTGAAAAAAGAAATATCCTAAGACAAAAACTGAAAAGAATCTCTCTTCGATACTACTTTGTGCTCTGTTAATTCATGTCACAGAGTTAGAGCTTTCCCCTACAGAAGACTTTCGCTAAGACTGTTCTTGTGGAATTTCCAAAGTGATATTTGGAATCCCATAGAGTACTATGGTGAAAAAGGAAATATCTTCCGCTAAAAACTGGAAAGAAGCTTTCTGAGAAACTGGTTTGTGTTCTGTTAATTCATCTCACACAGTTACAGCTTTCCCCTCAAGAAGCCTTTCCCTAAGACTGTTCTTGTGGAACTTGCAGAGTGATATTTGGAAGCCCATACAGGGCTATGGTGAAAAAGGAAATATCTTCAGTTAAAAACTGTATAGAAGTTTTCTGAGAAACTGTTTCGTGTACTGTTAATTCACCTCACAGAGTTGCAGCTTTTCCCTCAAGAAACCTTTCGCTAAGACTGTTCTTGTGGAATTTGCTAAGTGATATTTGGAAGCCCATAGAGGCCTATGGTGAAAAAGGAAATATCTTCCGTTAAAAACTGGAGGGAAGCTTTCTGAGAAACTGGTTTGTGTTCTGTTAATTCATCTCACACAGTTACAGCTTTCCCCTCAAGAAGCCTTTCCCTAAGACTGTTCTTGTGGAACTTGCAGAGTGATATTTGGAAGCCCATACAGGGCTATGGTGAAAAAGGAAATATCTTCAGTTAAAAACTGTATAGAAGTTTTCTGAGAAACTGTTTCGTGTACTGTTAATTCACCTCACAGAGTTGCAGCTTTTCCCTCAAGAAACCTTTCGCTAAGACTGTTCTTGTGGAATTTGCTAAGTGATATTTGGAAGCCCATAGAGGCCTATGGTGAAAAAGGAAATATCTTCCGTTAAAAACTGGAGGGAAGCTTTCTGAGAAACTGGTTTGTGTTCTGTTAATTCATCTCACACAGTTACAGCTTTCCCCTCAAGAAGCCTTTCCCTAAGACTGTTCTTGTGGAACTTGCAGAGTGATATTTGGAAGCCCATACAGGGCTATGGTGAAAAAGGAAATATCTTCAGTTAAAAACTGTATAGAAGTTTTCTGAGAAACTGTTTCGTGTACTGTTAATTCACCTCACAGAGTTGCAGCTTTTCCCTCAAGAAACCTTTCGCTAAGACTGTTCTTGTGGAATTTGCTAAGTGATATTTGGAAGCCCATAGAGGCCTATGGTGAAAAAGGAAATATCTTCCGTTAGAAACTGGAGGGAAGCTTTCTGAGAAACTGCTTTGTGTTCTGTTAATTCATCTCACAGAGTTACAGCTTTCCCCTCCAGAAGCCTTTCGCTAGACAGTTCTTGTGGAATGTGCGAAGTGATATTTGAAAGTCCATAGAGGGCTCTGGTGAAAAAGGAAATATCTTCAGTTAAAAACTGGAAAGAAGATTTCTGAGAAACTGCTTTGTGTTCTGTTATTTCATCTCACAGATTTACTGCTTTCCCCTCAAGAAGCCTTTCGTTAAGTCTTTTCTTGTGGAATTTGCAAAGTGATATTTGTAAGCCCATAGAGGGCTTTGGTGAAAAAGGAAATGTCTTCCGTTAAAAACTGGAAAGAAGCTGTCTAAGAAACTGCTATGAGTTCTGTTAATTCATCTCACAGAGTTACAGCATTACCCTCAAGAAGTCTTTCACAAAGACTGTTCTTGTGGAATTTGGAAAGTGATATTTGGAAGCTCATAGAGGGCTATGCTGAAAAAGGAAATATCTTCCGTTAAAAACAGGAAAGATGCTCTCTGAGAAATTGCTTTGTGTCCCGTTATTTCATCTCAGAGTTACAGCTTTCCCCTCAAGAAGTCTTTCGCTAAGACTGTTCTTGTGGAATATGAAAAGTGATATTTGGAAGACTTTAGAGGGCAAAGGTGAAAAAGGAAATATCTTCCGTAAAAAACTGGAAAGAAGCTTTCTGAGAAACTGCATTGTGTTCTGTTAATTCATCTCACAGAATTACAGCTTTCCCTTCAAGAAGCCCTTCGCTAAGGCTGTTCTTGTTGAACTTGGAAGGTGATATTTGGAAGCCCATAGAGGCCTATGGTGAAAAATGAAATATCTCCAGTTAAAAACTGGAATGAAGCTTTCTGAGAAACTGCTTTGTGTTCTGTTAGTCCATCTCACAGAGTTAGAACTTTCCCCTCAAGAAGCCTTTCTCTAAGACTGTTCTTGTTGAATTTGCAAAGTGATATTTGGAAGCCCCTAGAGGGCTATGGTGAAAAAGGAAATATCTTCAGTTAAAAACTGGAAAGAAACTTCTGAGAAACTGCTTTGTGTTCTGTTAATTCATCTCACAGCGTTACTGCTTTCCCCTCAAGAAGCCTTTCGGTAAGACTGTTCTTGTGGAATTTACAAACTGATATTTGGAAGCCCTTAGAGGGCTAGGGTGAAAAAGGAAATATCTTCCTTTAAAAACTGGAAAGAAGCTGTCTGAGAAACTGCTTTGTGTTCTGTTGATTCACCTAACAGAGTTACAGCTTACCCTTCAAGAAGCCGTTCGCTAAGGCTGTTCTTGTGGAATTTACAAAGTGATATTTGGAAGCCCATAGAGCGCTATGGGGAAAAAGGAAATATCTTCAGCTAAAAACTGAAAAGAAGCTTTCTGAGAAACTGCTTTGTGTCCTCTTAATTCATGTTACAGTGTTACAGCTTTCCCCTCAAGAAGCCTTTCGCTAAGACAGTTCTTGTGGATTTTGCAAAGTGATATTTGGAAGCCCATAGAGGGCTATGTTGAAAAAGGAAATATCTTCCGATAAAAACTGGAAAAAAGATTTCTGAGAAACTACTTTTTGTTCTGTTAATTGATCTCAGAGTGTTACAGCTCTCCCTTCAAGAAGTCTTTCGCTAAGTCTGTTACTGTGTAATTGGCAAAGTGATATTTGGAAGCCTTTAGAGGGCTATGGTGAAGAAGCAAATATCTTCCGTTAAAAACTGGAAAGAATCTTTCTGAGAAACTGCTTTGTGTTCTGTTAATTCATCTCACAGAGTTACAGCTTTACCTCAACAAGCCTTTCGCTACGGCTGTTTTTGTGGAGTTTGGAAAGTGATATTTGGAAGCCCATAGGGGGCTATGGTGAGAAAGGAAATATCTTCAGTTAAAAACTGGAAAGAAGCTCTCTGAGAAACTGCTTTGTGTTCTGTTAATTCATCTCACCGAGTTACAGCTTTCCCCTCAAGAAGCCTTTCGCTAAGACTCTTCTTGTGGAATTTGAAAAGTGATATTTTGAAACCCATAGAAGGCTATGGTGAAAAAGGAAATATCTTCCATTGAAAAGTGGAAAGAAGCTTTCTGAGAAACTGCATTGTGTTCTGTTAATTCATCTCACAGAATTACAGCTTTCCCTTCAAGAAGCCCTTCGCTAAGGCTGTTCTTGTTGAATTTGGAAGGTGATATTTGGAAGCCCATAGAGGCCTATGGTGAAAAATGAAATATCTCCAGTTAAAAACTGGAATGAAGCTTTCTGAGAAACTGCTTTGTGTTCTGTTAGTCCATCTCACAGAGTTAGAACTTTCCCCTCAAGAAGCCTTTCTCTAAGACTGTTCTTGTTGAATTTGCAAAGTGATATTTGGAAGCCCCTAGAGGGCTATGGTGAAAAAGGAAATATCTTCAGTTAAAAACTGGAAAGAAACTTCTGAGAAACTGCTTTGTGTTCTGTTAATTCATCTCAGAGCGTTACTGCTTTCCCCTCAAGAAGCCTTTCGGTAAGACTGTTCTTGTGGAATTTACAAACTGATATTTGGAAGCCCTTAGAGGGCTAGGGTGAAAAAGGAAATATCTTCCTTTAAAAACTGGAAAGAAGCTGTCTGAGAAACTGCTTTGTGTTCTGTTGATTCACCTAACAGAGTTACAGCTTTCCCTTCAAGAAGCCGTTCGCTAAGGCTGTTCTTGTGGAATTTACAAAGTGATATTTGGAAGCCCATAGAGCGCTATGGGGAAAAAGGAAATATCTTCAGCTAAAAACTGAAAAGAAGCTTTCTGAGAAACTGCTTTGTGTCCTCTTAATTCATGTTACAGTGTTACAGCTTTCCCCTCAAGA